>NW_025335268.1:102364821-102592116 GCF_004798865.1 Varanus komodoensis | reverse complement strand
ATTTTAGTTCACTGATTCCTAAGATGTCAATGTTCAGTCTTGTCATCTCCTGTTTGACCGCATCCAGCTTGCCTTGATTCATGGATCTTACATTCCAGGTTCCTTTGGAGTATAGATCTTTGCAGCATCGGACTCTCCTTTCACCACCAGATACATTGGCAACTGAGTGTCCTTTCGGCTTTGACCCAGTCGCTTCATTCTTTCTGGCGCTACTAGTACTAGCCCTCTGCTCTTCTCCAGTAGCATATTGGACACCTTCTGACCTGAGGGTCTCATCTTCCGGCATCATATCTTTTTGCCTTTTGGTACTGTCCATGGGATTTTCATGGCAAAGATACTGGAATGGGTTGCCATTTCCTTCTCCAGTGGATCGCGTTTTGTCAGAGCTCTCTGCTATGACCTGTCCGTCTTGGGTGGCCCTGCATGGCAAAGCTCATTGCTTCATTGAGCTGCGCAAGCCCCTTCGTCACAACAAGGCAGTGATCCATGAAGGAGAATGTATCTTTATGTGTTGATAATAGATGAAAGGAGAATGATGCCCTAATGTTTTTGGGTGCATTCCTGCCTCCTCATATTGTGACTTTCACTTTTATTTCCTATAACTTCCTCAGACCCATTATACACTGTATCTTTTGCTCTTAGTTTGTTGTTGTTTTTTAAAAAGACTGCATTGGGTTCTCTCATTAATCATTTTTTTCATGGCAGAAAATGAATGACAACTTACGAAATTTGTGGGCTTGATGGTGACTGTGAGAACTGAGTACAGCTGAGTATTTCTTCTACCATTTTGACCTTGATTGCTGGAAAATGTCTTGTCCTTTCATTCTTCAGATTGCAAAAGACATTTATTTCCTTTCCTCAGTGAGATGCAAGCAGCTTTTTATCCAAGAAAAGAAAAGAAAAGAGAAAAGGAGAAAACACAGGAGTTTTAGAATAGATGCAAGTGAAGCATTGCCTTCTTGGGCTGTCAACTTACAGAAGAAGATGGTGCAAAAAATGTCAGTAATTTGTAACTCTACTAGCTGCACTTTAAGTGTTCAGTGGCAGTTAATTCTAGAAGCATCCCTGGAGAGAAGTTTCAGAAGAAATTTGACTAGGGAAAGAACATCAAGACAGGTTAACACAGACACAAGGATACTCATGAAGTCTTGCTTGTATGCTGCTTCAAAACTCTTCTCTCCAGGTGGATAGAAGTGCACTCATTTACCAAGAAAAAAGGCAGTTTTGAGTTTCCAGTTGGATTTTATATTTGCAGAAATAGGAGATCAACAGATGTCTGCTTCTTTCTTCTTCCCAGTGGTCCTAGGGTCACTGAGACCATAATATCATCTGGCAAAGCTGATCTGAATGTCTGAAAACTGTCCTCCCATATCATCTTGCTTGTGCAGGCATTCCTGAATAAAATATCCCCTCGGCCTTTTGTTTTCTTTTCCTCTCTAATTCTCCAAAACTAATAACCTGCTCTTGTATCATGTTTGACTGATGAAAAGATCTGGTGACTTCAAATACTTACACTTTTGGTGACCTTTGAGTTGGCCTAATAAAAGTATTAATGCATATGGACTTAGCATTATTCCCATCTCTTCTAAACTTATATGGAAATCCCATCTTACCAGAACTCCTAGAGCATTCTGCCATATGCTTTCAGCAAATGATTATAATATAGTTACTAATGTACAGGCAGAGGTGAGAATCTTTCTCTACACCTCTGTCCCATTCCACATCTCTTAAGTAATTTGTTTTTCCCAGCAAAGAAAGAATGTGGTGATTCGCACAGCAGTGGGGTTGAAGAATTGAAGTGCTCAGGTTTTGTTGTTGTGCAGGAACCTGAGTTATGAAATGATGCAGGTACAACCATCTAAAATGAATATTGCTCACCCTGTCTTTTCAGATAAATGGTCAACTATCTGGGTAATAAAAGTATGGGGATCATGTGAATTACAAAGGTCAATAGAAATCCTGATAGTGGTAAGAGTTGCACTAGGTGGCCACCATTGCCCCTGTTCTTGGACCTTTTCTTCAAATAAGATACGCATGGGAAGGGATTTAGAGACATTATGGAACATGTGAAAAGCTCCAGTGACTTTTTTGAGGTAGACTGAGAAAATCTTTCTTCCCTCTACCTCCTCTTTTGTATTGCTTTTATGTGTTGTGTTATGTTTTGAGGTGGGGTGTTTTGTTCTGTTCTGTTTCATTTAGTTTAGTTTAGTTTTGTTTTTGGTCTTTCAGAGAGCCCGGCTATCTGAACATGGGCCTGCAACTGTGTGATGGGACTGTATGATGATGCTACCATGGCTGTTACATGAGAGATAAGAGTTAGTTTATTAAAAGCATGCATACTGCAAACTACCCCATGATCAGAATTTTGAAATACTAGCACCCATGCCATTCCTCAAGAGCATCCCCTCACATAACCTCACAAATTTGGAAGAATTTGGGTGGATTGGGTGTCCACCTTTAGATATTAGTACTTTAAGAGCTAAAAGAAAACTTCTGTGAATTTTAATTTTCCTAGACAGGGAAGCTGTACTGATTCTGAAAATATTCGAAAAGTTTTCCACATTAGCCATCCCACTCATAATTAGGGATATTTGAGGAATTTGTTTCAACTGAATTTTGATGAGAATTTACCCAGTTCACACTTTCCAGACTGTACACACAATGGAACAAATGTGCTTGAAGTTCATACATTTCCAGGTTTGTAATATGATTCATAGACACAAAATCCATTTGACCATATATGTATGTTTGAAAAATAGGCATGGAATCATGAGTATGCATAAATGCTTCAAAGGAAAGGAATGTGTGCATGTCAAAACACACAGCTAATCCATAAATCTAGAAAAATATGCATGGACCCACATGGAAAAAGAAAATATGCTTGAGGCAGAACAAGTTCTGAAATGAAATTCAGAGAACTCTGGGATGGTCAAGTTTTGCTGATTCATACCTACACCCCTACTCATGATATGCATTATTGCTACCTATTGAGTTAAACACATTTATTTTCTGATTTATATAGTTTACTATGACTGGGAAGAAACCCTTGGGTTGATTTTAGTGATGTAAATTCAGTATTATAGTTGTAAACTGTTGGCCTTATGAACAGCCTCTAAATCACCTTGGAAACAGACATCTAATTGTTTTGTTATCATATGCAGTTTACCATATGATTTAACTGTTCTGTCACAAAATATCAGTATGTTGGATGACTTACAATCTGTTGATATTATCTAAATATGCAGTGAAGCAAGAAAACATTTCAGAATCTCAGAAATAATTAATGACAATTGTCTGTTGTCCAAATATTTTCAAAATAATTGACAATTGTCAGTTAGGGAATGATAGTTTTCTAAACCTGTATAGGACTGCTTCTTGTCACACTATGGCCTGATGTGCTGACCTACACTGGTTCTGTGAAATGGCCTTTTCTGGCAGATGTTGCTAGATGCAAATCTTGAACTAAGTTCATGGCACATAGCAGCAAAATTTTAGGGTAAGACTTAAATGATTGCAATCAGAACTCGTGTTTGAAAATTCTACTGTGGAGAATGTTCACCCCACTGACTGCAGAGAATTTAGGTTGTATGGAAAATTATGGGTTTGGCACACCAAAACAGATTTTCCAAGAAGCTGGATCAAAGGATATGTGATATTTTCAGGCTCCTTTGAACATAATGGACTCATATTTCCAAGAAATCAGCAGATAATCTTGTTTATATTTGACATGGTGTAATTCTGATTCAGCTATGAATGTGCACACAATTGCCTTCTCTGCACTTTCCTCTTCTCCAACCTCTATCTTTTATTTTCCTGGAGTCCTTGTATTTTGCAACTTTATTTTTGTCTTTTATGTTCCTAAGTATTCTCTACACTGAATCAATGGAAAGAACTCTTCTTAGGAAGCTGATTGCTTTTTCCCCCTACTCAAATATACAGGGTGGACTGGAAAAGATTGTCCGAAAACCCACAATGACTTGCCTCAGACCCCAGAATGAAACCCAAAAATTATCTCTGTGATAGACACAGTTCATTTCTCATTTTCAGCAGATATTTGCAATTCAAGGGAAAAGTGCCCAGCTGACTTATTAGAAAGGAAAGTTAGAAAGGCTTAGCATACAAACTCTGGGAGCTCTTTACCACTTTCTCTTCATCTTTCCTTCTTTCACTCACTCTATGTCTCTGGAGTCTTTCATATCCTAGAAAACAGGATAGATATCACTGCCCTGGTACAATGAAGATTAACGTCTCTGATTGCCCTAAGTGAAGGTAAGCGAGCAAAATGATTTCTAATGAATTGATTCATAATGTTTTGCCTAACATTCCATGTTGATTATTGAGCATATAACAGTAAACTAAATACTTTGTTCAAGTCATTAGAATTCATAAATATTTCATCCTGAAGTACTACATTCTTTGAGTCTAACTGGAGATATGCAAAGTTCATCAGTCAGGAAGTGCAAGGATAATGGATAAAAGCCTGAGCAGGCTGGGTGAGGCACTTGGGTAGCTGGATCTCATAGCCTGTCTAATGGTATCAGAAAACATGATAATCCAGACTCAAGAGTTGAGTGTGGATTGACTATGTACTGAGTGTGGGTTGTTGTTGAACCATGGTTTATCATGTCGTCTGAATTCAGGTGTTCTAACAAACCATGAACCGTAAGCTTGAACAACTCACAGTTCACAACTCAACAGCAAACCATGGGTTGTTCATGGGTTTACAGTTAGCAAAATGTGGCTTAATAGCAAAGTTCCCTTCCTTACACAAACACACACACACACACACACACACTCCTTGCCTAAGAAACTGTGCGTTATGCAATGTTAGGGGCAGACTCCTGGGCTGTACTCGTTCTCATTGCACACCATCAACTACTCCTTGCATTTCTCCCTAAGAACTTTCAGCTTAGGGAAGGTGAAAAAACAGTCTTGTGACTTAAGATGTGTGTCAGTTCTAGCATGACTTGGGCTATACTACAGACCTCTGTTACAGTTGAAGGTCACTAATCCAGTGAGACATGTGGTTATATTTTCTTCTCACCCCACATCTAAGGAATTGTGGAAGCAATTCCATTTCATGCCGTATATTTCATTGCCAAAGTGGAATGGAACCTGCAGAGGTTCTCAACATTTTTGGGTCAGGGGGCACATCTGTAATTTTGAAAGAATGTTGTGGGTGCTCTCATGCACTGTCTTCCATGGAATGGAGCCTCATCATTCTGAAAATGGCTGCCATGGTTGACAAGGCGAATCACAAAATGGTCATCTCCCAGAAGGTAACCTGTGCAAGAATCTAAATATAAAACACATGTAGAGTCTGAGCTCCAAAATCCAAATACTGCTGGCACTAGAGGGCAGCACTTCACATGCTAGCATGCCGCTCTCAGATTTTCTTTTTAGGTAATTTTATAGCCTTGGGATTATTTTTTTAAATCACAAGGAAACTGGAGAGTATTGAGAGAGGTAAGTGCAAAGTATTGAGAGAGGTATCTTACCCTAGTCCCAACATGAGTTAGATGTTATAGCTGTAACAAAATCCTACAGAATATTTTCTCTGAGTATATATCTGAAAATAGAAGTGCCTTGCCGCAGCAATGTCTGTTAGAAGTCAACGTTTAGCTCCATTAAAAAAAATTGCACAACGCTGCTGCTTTGCAAGAAATTGCAATTTTCTTCCTGCAACAAAAATTATTCATTCATCTACAACACTCAAGTCATATGAACTTTCTACCCCCTCAGGATGATTCACACCCAGCATACACATATTACTGTTATCTGTCATGATTTACAGATTTTATTCAGGCTGGCCAGTCAGGATGTTACATTTTATATTTGCTTGACAGAGATAGAAAATCAAGTGTAACTTCCAATTACGATGTATGTCACTGTGACCACAATGAAAATATGCTCTCATTACAAGCTGTTTGTGGGAAGCATGATAGACAAATCTAATGGATAATTTATTTCTTGCTTTCACAATTGTGCTGTACCTCTGCACATGTTTGCTTCTTTCTCACTATGATTCAGCCCCAAAGTGAAACCAAGGATTTGAATTGTGAATACATGAGACTATAGAAGTATCAGCTCTCAAGCCATAGAGTATTTTATGTTCCACTTCCCAGTTGTGTGGTTTATATTTTTAATTTATTATTGTAAGCTGCCCCGAGGCTTCAGCGAATGGGGTGGCATAAACATGTTTTAATAAATAAATAATAAATAAATAAATTATTGGCCTGAAAAGCTTCACTAAGCATAGCTGGAGAAGCTTCCAAGGCCTCAGTCCTCACTCCCGCTCCTACTCTTCCTATCCAGAATCCTTGGATGACTCTCACCAAACAGTCAGCAATCTGTGAGAGACTGGACTGCTCTCCACAGGTATAATTTATGCACCCACGTGGAGAGAAGAAATTAAATTAGAGGAAGATGTGAACATTTGGAATTCTTTTCTCTGTATCTAAGGCATCTCCAAATCATCATCCAGGTTGTAACTATGGTAGGATGAGGACTCCATTATTGATATATGAAATTAAAGGGTTTCAGATAAACATAAAATGGACACAAAATGCAGCTAATACAAAATTGGATGGCTAGTTAATACCCTGGAAGACAGAAATAAGTTTCAAGGTGATCTTGATAGGTTGGAGCTCTGGGCTGAAAAGAACAGAATGAAATTCAACAGGGACAAATGCCAAGTTCTGCACCTAGAAACTAAATGCAGTGGGGAATACTTGGTTTGACATTACTGCAAGTGAGAAGGATGTTAGAATTGTTGTAGATCACAAGCTATATCTACAATGTGATGCGTTTGCCAAAAGGACAAATGCTATTTTGGGCTGCATTAATAGAAAGATAACTTCCAAATCAAGTGAAGGATTGTGTCCAGTTCTGGGCACCATAGTTTAAGAAAGATGCAGATATTTGCATGCTATGGGTACAATGTAGCCCAAATTATTCCCTTTCAGTCTCATTGATCAATGGAAAAGAGTTGCTTAATTTATATATTGAAATCAATGGGATAGGAATGTACAAGTAAAAATGCCAGCCTTGAAGACACTTGTTTTGTAAAACCTTTAAATGTTAGTATGAAATAATCACACACACCTGTGATTCACCCAGTTTTGCAATTCATGTTTCTCAGATGTGGCACTGACAGCTCATGATGGTCAAAGTTATCATGATGACTTTTCCAGACTGGAAAAGAAGCATAATGAATTGACACGCTATTTATCCATATACACAAACAATAGGAAGCCAATGATCTATTGCATTATGTGGAGAAAAGGTGTGGCATATGTGGTCAGACTAGATGGACTGGGAGACCCATTCTGACACTCTGTTTCTATGTTTCTATATAGGGTATTTACATTTCCCTACATATACATTCTATCCATCTACCAAAAAAAAAAAAAAAATCATCATCATCATTTGGGAAACTGTCCCCAGTCTCCATGGCTCCATACAGAACGGGGACTGAATTGTGTTAGGAAACATCCAACACTATACATTAATCCATTCTACTTAAAGCCTCATTCAAAATATTACATCATGGCCACTCTATTAAATAATCTGGGAATAGAAAAGGTCACTTGGATCTGCTTGCTGTATTTTCAACAAAGTGCCTGTAGGATTTTTTTCTTTAAAATTATATTTAAAGACATGCAGGAAGAAAAGTCAGTAACAGTGGAAATATCTAATTAGCTGCACATTTCTATGGATGTCTGTTATGATGTAACTCCCTCTGAGTCTACAGCTTAAGACACTGTTCTACTTCTTTCTACAATTTTATTCACTTCTACGACCTTTAGAAATTTATCTTCTCTAGAGGGAAGGTTCATTCACGGCAGAATCTAATGGGGCACTTATGCACTCTGCTGATTCTGTTATACCCAAAAGATGCTGCTGTGGAAAGGTCCCCCCACTACCTTCAAAGTGCTGATTTAGCACTTCTGTAACAACCTGAAATAAACAGAAATGCTTATTAATTCAAGCATACTTATACTTTTCATCCACAACTGCAAAATGAAACTAATAATACTACTCTAACTTTTGCAAGAAGAGGTGAAAACCTCTTTTCAGTTTGGCTTGGGTGAGAATTTACAAAAATTGCAAAGTTCTCCACATTTAATATAAAAAGAACATGAGGCTTTTTAAAAAACAAATATTGAATATGGAGAAACTCAGGCTGGCAGCTTTGTCACCAAGCCCCAGGCATGGAATGCTTTGCTTATAAAAGTATTTCTTGGAATCCCTGCCTATTCAGCCAGTTGTGTGGTGCTGAGGTTATAATTCAAGTTTTCACCTCCTCTTTTTTCTGACATGTTTCTCCTCTATAAGAGATATATGATATGCAGGTACATCACAGCCCTGTCCATGATGGAAATAGCTGTGCCTCTTGAATTTGGCCAGTACTCACATGAGTTAAAATTCTATTCACTTCATTTTTTGGTAGGAATTTATCAAAATTCACAAAGATCATATTCGGGAAAGAAAGAACCAAAATTTCACACATCTGAAAGCAAAATAGACAAATTATCTCGTATCTATTTTCACCCAATCCCTTAAAAGCATTGTTACAAGGTTTACTGAGATTATAATTATTTTCTGTGATCATTTTTATTCTCACTCTTCTTCCACAGAATTCTGGGTAGCACTTATGGTGTGTGTGTGTGTGTGTGTTTGTGTGTGCATGTGTCCCTTAATCTCACAGCAACCCTGTGGTCCATGATGACCCAGTAATCTTTGAAGATGAGCAGAGATTTGAATCCGAGTATTGTAAGGCTAACCATTGTGACACACTGACTCTCTAATACATATTAAGTGCTCTGAATACTTTAAAAGTACACTGTAGATGCTAAGAACTGTGTGAAAGCAATAGAAACATGCTACTGTGTTTTGTCAAGTAAAAGAAAATAGGAGTGACTGTAGCTTGCTCCCGAACTTCAGTTCTGAAATAATGGCTTTTCCATGAGTGATGTACTGTAATTGATTAATGATCCAGCAATTCCTTGCTGACACAGTTCCAGTCCCAGAAGGATTGTCTCACTTACTTTGAGGAAGGAAGCCAGTTTCTACAATCATCCCTTTGCATGTGGAAAACTCTGTCTGTTCCTTCATTCAAAGAAGTGAGTTTCCCCCCAAGGCAAGGCATTCTTTCTGCGCAGTTGTGTATCTGTGAGGTTCCAGATCGCATTGCTGATTGACTACAGCAGAACTACTTCACGTCTGCAGGACAATCAGTGGAGTCTGTAAATGACTCTTTCATTTTCTAGGGTTGTTATCCATGTTTCACTTTTAAACACCAGTCATCATTTCAGTACATCACCCACTTCAGACTTGCATCGCCCTGATGAGTGACGCAATCCAGCCTCCTTTACGAGTAAGATGTTGCTGCATTGATGTCATGCTGATCCACTGCACAAATCTTCCTGATGGTTTTGCAGTAAGGAATATCTATCAGCCAATGGGTCATTTATTTCTTGTAAGCTTGCCACTCTTAGGAAACACACACTTTAATACTTCATTTCTCTTTGCTGCTGAACAAACTGCCTGTCATTATTTTTTAATTGTATGATGAGGGCAAAGGAAGAGTGTCGTTTTTGCCTTTCCATATACAAATAAATGTACCTGAACGGACAGAATTGGAGGTGAAATATATAACTAGGAAATAATTTGCATCTATCACCATTTATGCCTCTGTAATGGCAACGGCTTTAATTGCATATTTGCCAGCTTGAAAGTAGTAAGTCACATGAAATTAAGCAGGGCTTACCTCTGAATAGGTGTATATAGGATTGTGCCATAATCAACCATTCAATCTAGTGCTGAACACATCTAGTCTCTGCTGTAAATTGGCAGACCCTGTTTCCCTTGAGTTTGAATCTGGAGCTAAGATGGTGTGCCTGTAGTGAGTCTACTTCCCACCTCCAAAATTATATGAATTTTTAAACATCCTAAATGAGATGTAGAAAGTGATTTGGCTCTTTTTGCCTCTTCCTGAGGCTGGCTTTTTCACTTAGGCAGTTGCTGGCAGTTGCTTTCTTAACAGCTGTCTTGCCACCTCCAGCTGTTTCTGAAGACACTGAGTGTAATCAATGGATAGACACAAACCTTGGGCTTCCCACAGTAATGCTTGCTTTGACACCAGACTACATCCTAATGAGAGAAGACTTTGAAGGAAGGAATAAATTCAGTATGGATAAGACTTCACCTGAGGACAGATTTTCTTTCAGAAAAGGGGAAAAAAAGTTAAACATGAAGATGTAGGAATCAGAAAGAAGCAATAAGAAGTGGAATAACAAGAGAGGAAGTCTCTAACCAGTGATGTAGCCAGCACATGTCTGACAGGTAAAGTGATATAATAGACCCCTTTGGGATGAAATGTTTCCTGAGATTTGAAAGGAAGAAAATCATCAGATGAACATGCAAACTTGCCTGAAGAAGACTGAAGGATTTTAAAAACTAGCTGTGTGTGTGCAAAACTAACTGTAGAACATGATTATGATTTTTGAAATTGAGTTTGTGAGAAACTACTGGAAAAGAAGATTTCCAAGATGAATCCAAGACCTCAGGTGGGGGTCTTATAATTCATAAAGGTTTCCAGCAGGTAAAATGATGCCCAAAACCTCTGAAGGAAAGGTGAAGTCCTTTAGCATCAAGAAAAAGGATTTCCAAAAGAGTTATAAGATGAACCCAATTAAAGAGAACACATGGTCAAAAGACATGGTTTTTTCCCACTTTGTGCCAAGACTCTAATGAAAGAGTTGTTGAAATGCACCAAAATCAACAAAATTTGAGAAAGTCATGGAAGCCAGAGAAGCAGCTGAACATAGCACATTGCCTTCTTCTCAGTGTCTGACCTGACTGGTTTCCAGGATCTGTTGTATCAAAGCTGGTAACTATCAACATAACAGTAGGGTTGAATTGAGCTGCATACTGAACAGAGGTTACAGAAAATGCATTTAGGTGTTGAATATCCCTCTACAATCCATTCTGTAAGCCCAGCTATTTGTAACATGCCGATATATAAGACAGTCTCTCTCCACTGCCACAGAGCCTACTGAGTCTTCGGCTGGCATAGAGGAGACAAACGTGATTTTTCTTTCTTTTCTCTTTTCCTTACAGTTGTTCAAGATCTAGTATGGAGGGTTGGTGATCCTTCAGAACATGTGAGATGTAGCAGTGGACATTCCTGTTCCCCATATAGACATTTCTGCTGGAAACAGCCTTCTGTCAGTGAAGGGACACCAATTAATCTTTCTCAAGGAAAGAAAATAAAACATGAAAATCTTCCACAGCCCTGTTCCAGTGGCCTTGAGGCAGTGAAAGACTATGGGTCTTTGCACACATAACACTAAGCAGTGCTGCATGGAAACTGGGTAGCATGGCCTCTCACGTCCTGTGGTCACACTTTCAGACCATCTTTATGGTTTCCATGCCACTTCATTTTACCTCCAAGTGGTGGCATGTATCCCATCAGCCCCTGTGGCTGAAAATCAAACCCAGTATGCACCAACCCTGACTACTTTGCCTGATTCTCTCTCATTGGCCCACTCCTCCTCCCCTGGATGTGTCTGCACTTGGCTGCTCCTGCTTTATGTCCCCCCCGCCCCGCCACAGCTGCTCAACAAAGCAACTGTCCACCCAAGAGTAGCTGTTGCTCTATATTAGCACTGTGGGAGCATACCTTGCTGCTGCCACATGCCATGCCCGTGCAAAAGCACAATTACAAATGCACACTTCTACTCGCCCCCCCCCCCAATTGTACAACACTTCACACACACTCTGTGTGTGGAGCTTGAAAACACTGTCAGGCATTCCCTCCACAGCCAGGTGCACAGAGGGCATCAATGCTGGAACCCGAGCCAGGGACAAGAAAGTGTGTCGACTGGACAGACTTCCCCAAGAGCACTTGTCTGGGCATCTGCTCAGGAAAGTTTACCAGCAGGCTCTCTGGACAGTGGGGGAAGGTAGTGAGGCTTGTGGGGAGAGGGGAGTATTGATGGGGATGAGGTGGAAGTGGGGCAGAGGATAGAAGACAGAAGGAGAGACATGAGTTCCCTGGGACCCTCACCCTTTGGTGAAGTTCTACATGCTTCCAGGAGCTCCTCAAAAGCAGGGCAGTATCCATGTGAGGAGACTGCTGGCTCCCGCAGTGACACAAGTGTGGTGCCAGTTCAAAGAGCTGCTCCAGTGCAGGTGGAGTTGGCAACCAGGTAGGAGCACCAAGTACTGCCATCTCTGCAGTTGCTGCTGCTGGAGGCATCATGGAGCAATGCCCTGCTGCTGGTAAGATCCCATTCCTCCAGCTGGACACGGGAATCCTGCATGCAGCAGGGAAGACAGAAAGCACAAAGCAGCCAATCCAAGTATGGCTGTGGCTACCTCAGCAGTTGCTAGTAAGAACAGGACAGCAAAAAGGGGAGCCTGGAGCATCTGTTGTCACCTCAGCGCCCTTGCCACCAAATTCAGTGGCGGATATATGGAAACAGAACAAAACGTTGTAACTGAGGTCATACATAACAAGCGATGGTAAACCATGGAAACCTTATGACAAATCATTACTTCTCTGTGGAGTTTCATGGAAACCCAACATGCCATGCTTCACTATGGATGCTGAATCTAACATAACAACAAGTCCTGCCTGTATGGTTTCTATATGTGGGTAGAGCATATATGTTGACACAGCATGGGCACATCCCATATCACACTAGATCTCCTTCTGTGTGTGTATTCCTTTAATGCAAGTTTTTTTCCAACCTGCCTCCTCCAGATGCAATGGAGTTCAAGTCCCATCTACCAGCTAGTGTAATGACAGGAAATCTTGAGAATTGTAGTGTAGAACACATTGAGGGAATCAGCTTGGGGAAGGCTGCTTTGAAGTTTTGCTCAACTGGGTTTTACTTCAGTTGAAAGGATTGCTTTGACTGGTACCAAAATGAAATTAAGAATATTAATCTGCAGATGTTGTGGACATTTTAGGGACATTTCAGATGTGAGTGCCTTTTATCCAGACATAAGTTTCTGTAGAAGATCACCCAATAAGAACTGTCTGTTCTCACATGGCAATAAGTCCAATTAAAAGCTTGGTCCAGTTCATCAACATTTTACAAAGGAAAATATAGGCATGAAATTGACTTTTGATTGGAATAACATCCAAAATGTACCAACCTGGTTTAGTTTTGAAATGGTGACCCCCAAAAAGAGAATCTTTCCTGTGAGGTAATCCTTGATTCTCTATCAATAAATGCAATCCTTTCTTTATTGAGTTGCTGTGCCAAGGATTCAACTTGTCTCTGTTTCCAAATGACATGCTCCATTGCTGATTTATTTTAGCATGAAGCCTTGATCTCTAGATTAAAGTGGTCAGTTGGTTGAATTTTTCAAGGACTTATTTTGAAAGACACCAGATATAGTTGCATTATGAACAAGGTTATGATAAGTTAACCCAAAAGGAATTTTAAAAGGATTCACAAAGCAACCAAGTATTACTAAATAGACAAACGACAGCAATATTTTCATTTATGTCAAAACAGAAATATCAACAATAATAAAACTCTGATAGAAATAAAACTGTCTACTACACTTTTCTAGTGTAACTTTTGAACATGCCCATTTCAATACATAAGTATCACAGCTTAACACAAGCTAGCTCAGATAAGTCCATGTCAGGTTAACCGACTTTATCTATAAAGGGTAGCAGATCTATGAGGACCCCCATCATGTAGTACAATAAATATCTGGGCTTGAAAAGTTGTGAGGACTGGATTTGTTGTACTTCTTATAGGCATAGACAGCAGACATTTCTTTGTGTTTTAGGTATTGAATTGGGCTTTGGAGACAGCTGGTGTCCATAGCAACAGGTTTGCAAGAGTGAGGGGTGAGGTCTTCCTCAGGTAATTGCAAGCACAAAGCATATATGACAGAACTGCAGACAGGCCAAGGAATTTGGGAGTGCCTGGTCTGACACATTATCTTTTATCCTGGTCCACTGGAAAGCAAAATTTACCTTGAATTCTCTCGTTTGACGGGCATTTGGCTAATGCTTGCCTCTTTTTGACTCTCCTGACATGCTGCAAGAGAGCTTACATTTGTGAGGCAGCAGCCCAGTACCCTGTTCAACCTCCTCTGATGCCTGTAGTCCTTTGTGTGCTGACTGTATGATCATAGTATCATATACCCATGGAGAACTAAAAAGATGCAAACACAGCAAATATGGAGGAAAGTGATTTAAATAAAACTTAATTATAAACTACTCAAAATCCAAAGTGATGATCTTTGGAAAGAAGTCCCTCAAAGTTTGCTGGTCACTGTAGAACTATGCAATTGACTAATACTGTGTCTTTTAATATCTTGTGTTTTACAAGACACTTTCCATAAAGTCTCAAGGAAACCTAAAAAAGCCTTTAGAACAATCAGCACCACATTAAAATTTTCTTATGTACTAAATATGTATTTAAAACATATTTATGTTTTAAGTACAAATGTATTTTATGTACTAAAAAGTATTTAAAACTTTTTCAAAGCTTAGACTCTACTTTTCAAGGTAAAGTGGCAGCTTAGAAGTAAAGGGCTGGGATGAATCTCTGAGCTTAATCTTAACGTTTATATGTTTTAATTTTTCCTCATGCCATTCCATTTAGCACTTATCACAAAAAGTGCTATTCCAAGTTACAAAACCGTATCAATGCTATAAGTTTTTAAAATCTCTGTACTATTCCAGTAGACTTTCAGATCCTTCCACAAGCTGATGCTGAACTTGTATTCAACACATCCTACTTGGCAGGCAGACTAACTTAAATTCAAACTTTTGCAACTGGTGCAGGATTTTTTTAATGATAATGTTCATGGTTATTCACCTTCAAACCATGGCAACCACCATGATTGATGGAAGATACTATTAGATTCCATCTGCCCATCAGATTTGGGTTTGAGAAGTTTCTGAGCTGAAAGACTTTCCTCATTATAAGTTGTTCTGCTCTTTATCACATAACCATGTTTAAATGTATCCATGCTATTTCAATCCACCTACAGTTAAGACTTGTTTCAGACAAATAATATATTGCTTGAATGTAAGCAACACAATTTTAGAACTAATAGTGAACTGCTATAACTATGTATTATTTTTGATGAACTCATTGATAATCATGTTGTTCATTATTCCTAAGAATTTAAAAAAATTCCTGAGTTTATATTTTTGAAATAATCATTTCTTTCTGGGAAATATGCAATGACCTTTGACCAAAACCAATACAAAACTTACTAGACAAGTAGAGGAAGCCAGGTTCAGTTTTATATTATATAGTATGGAGGCTGGGACACACTTATTGACCAGATAAAAAGCACAGGGTTAGATACATATGTGCAAGTGTGTGCCTGCAGGCGTGTGCATATATGTATATGCTGGGTTAAGTGCAGTTTAATCCTCAAAAGTGAGGTCTTCTGTGTTCAGCTGGGCTTACTCCTAAGTATGGTGTACAGATTACTTTTGAGCAGGGCTTTCTACTAGGCTCCAAGGTTATTTTTTTTCTCTCTCTCCTTTCCTGAGAACTCACAGAAGAAATATGGATGTACAAACCAGTAGCAGAAGGTTTGAGAAAAGACACAGTCTTAAGCCATAAAGATGCCAATGCCCATATGGAATGTTCTGGAGTGTGAACATAGTTCAAAACAGTTGACAGCTGAAACAGCTTCCACACAGTACAAGCCAAAGATCATCATTCCCACTCCCTTGTCATATATATACTTGTTTGGATTAAACAATACTAATGGACTTCATCTGGAGGCCATAACGATAGCAGACTGCCACAGTGTGAATACTAACAGATGCACGAGGATGATCTGTAGGACAGATGACATCTTCAACGTATGGATGAATTTCCTAGTGCTACCTCTCTGGCACACAGGGGGAAAGGGGCGACTTCCACAGCAGGCTGATTTTGGCTGTAGACTTCTGTCTGGCAATGAATCACCCAGTACCAGCTTCCCTACAAAAAAGCAAATGTTTTGTTTACTGAAACACAACAAAGCCAGCAAATCCCTACCACCAAAAATACAATCTTATGAGATGGTCTGGTAGGCGCTGCACACTGACAAACAGATGGTTTTCAGCTCAGATTGCCATTGGCATCTGTTTTCTTCAGCTTCAGTAACAGGAAAGAGGAAGAGAGAGGAAAAGTTAGGTACCAACTGAGACTTGAAGTGCCACATCTAACAAGTATAAGGGAGGCTAAGGAAGAGATGATCTTAAGGTGTGTCTAGATGGTGCACTTGAAGGGAAACAGCTGCACAGTGTGTTTTACGTACTGCATTGTACTCCCAGTGTCATCTATTCATAGACACTGCTCTGCCACAACATCCAGCATTGAGAACAGGCTGTTTGTGTGTGAGAGAGAAAGCACATGTGTGCAAAAGTACTATGGAAACAATTCAGAACTGATCAGTTAATTTTCCAGTTGCTTGCTTGGTTCCCTGGCCTCTCAAGCCATTTTTAGTGATATGTGATGATTAAGGGCAAGAGGTGGAAGTCCATGAACTCAATGAGAAGCATTAAGCAAGCAAGTTCATAATTATCGATATCCTCCACATAATCCCTCTTTACAGTACAAAGTGACCAGTAACCCAACTAGTTTAACTAACAGCTTTAGTTAAATTCTGGTGCCTATGCTTGTGGGAATAGAGTGCATTAGTCTAACAAAGTCTGGCTCCAGCCCTCTGTTCTTAAGCTTCCCAGTTAAAAAGAGGCCTTAAAACATGGATGGAAGAACCCAGGAGAGCCTAGGTCAGGAGTAGAAAACCACCTGACCTAAGGGATATTTGATTCTATTCTGAATCTCTCTGTCTGTTGGACCCCACAGGCCTTGACCTCATTGACACTTTTGTAAGTCCTGTGCACTGCCTTTCTCCATCTCTTCTTCCCCAGCTCTTTCCTGCCCTGGCTTCTTCTATCCAACCTAAATCAGTGCTCACCTTTCACTTTTATACAAAAGCACTGTGATTTTAAACCAGTTTGGCTGAAGTCTTTGTGGCTGTCATATGATGCATTTGGTCTGCTGCAAAGTTGTCTCGACTTGGAGCACAGAAACAGAGGCACAACTAGAGGAGAAAGAGGAGCAGACTTCACGTGAAACGGACACTGATGAATGAATGGAGTGGTGGGATGGAGGGAGGGAGGGGTTTGGGGGACTGTGAGTGTGAAAGACAGAATCAATGCAAACAATGAAATAAGCATGGACCACTAGCAGCTGGGCTCAGATTTCAGGAAAGCCCTCTACCCCCTTGGTTAATAATGGCTCAGTTTTCCTGGAACTGGAGAAGAGGTTCCCCTGCCCACACAAATATTCCATCCACACACATACAACTGTTCCCTGACACTCACGCACAACCCATTACTCCCACAAGAGGGGAAAAGGCAGGGCATACATGCTATGGGGTAATAACATAATCTAAAGAAACAATAGGGAACGACCATCAGGCAACTCGTGCCTTACACAGAAAACTTCACAGTTCCCAATTTCAGTTCCACCACTGCAGTGGCTTTGTGGTCAGGCTTCACTCAAGGAACCAGTTTTGCCTTTCCCAAGCTGGTGCCCTCCAGATGTGCTGGGGTAGCATTTCCCATACTGATTTTTACTTGACAATTATGCAAGTTTCACTCTGAACACATTTGGATAGCACCAACTTGGGTAAGGCTTTGCTAATCCATAGAGTCAACCACTCCATAAGTTCCTAGTCAGTTTGTGACATTGTTGCTGACCATGGTTCTAGAGACAGGTGTGCACAGAGGGTCAACATCTGTACAACTCCTTGGATCTCAACTTCAGCCCCCCTCCCCCATCTATACTATGAACATTTCAACACTGGCATATTTTAAATGGTTGTTTCAAGGATCAAGAGAATTATGCATGCTACTACTTTCTCCCACATATTTTCCACCATTCTGATTAAATTTGGTAAGAAAGAAATTGCTTTCAAACAGAAAACCAAAGGAAAAGAGAAAGAAATGCTCATGATTTCTTGCGTTTAGTGTATTTATGAAACGGCTGAGGAGAATGCACGAGCGCTCTGCATTTCATTGTTCAATAGCTCTCTGGCAACCTGTGGCCTCTCCAGCTGCCTGTGCTTCAATTAAAGCCACAGAGAAGACATCAGGGGATACTTTCTCCCATTGGACCTTTTCAGACCAGGCAGTGCTGGCAGCCTTGGAGAAAAATTCAGCACACTTGAATATCTTGCAGAGATCAGATAAACTCAAGGACATCACCAATAGGAATTCAAAATAAATTACAAAACTCTCTGAAAATAAGTCCAAAGTTCATAAGAAGGAAGCTTTCAGAAAACTGGGGACCGATCTAGGGACAGCACTTTTCCCATCTCTTTTCATGGATACGGCACTGGTCACCAATGCACTTGCACTATGGAAGGTGTAAAATAGACCCGGGGCTGCCAACACAGTTGATGTTGTTCCAGTCTCAGTGGCAATGCAAAGCGGACAAATGATGCCTTTAGGAAAAAGAAGAGATGATGTGGTTCAATGCCTAGCAATGATGAGTGTTACCTCTCCTCCCCTGGAAAAAATGCAGTGAAATTGTCCTCCCAATTCTCTGCCCATGTACAGATGGTGAATTTCAAGAGGCAGTCTGGGCACAGCTCTACTTCAAGGACCTGCACATAATGTTTTATCATTAGTGTGCTTGTTTACGGCTCAAGGCCTGTGGTGAAGCATTTGAAGAAACATGCCTTGAAAATCAGAGGAAAGGGGAGAGTAGAAAAGTGAAAATGGGTTTAAGAGGAGGGACATTAAAGCTCACATATGTCTGTGTGGAGTCATGCCACAGCCTTCAGCCACAGGCACCTCCAGCTTCCAGCATGATAGCCTCCGACCTCTTATTCTGTACACCTCCTGCTTAGCTATGTTAGTTAGCATGCCAAACACATGCCAATAATCCCAAGTTCCTCCCAACTAGCTCAGTACAACCCACTTCACACAGATATTGTCCATCTTAGTTAACTCCCCTCCCCTGCAGGGATCATGGGAAGGCTTGCCATGGGCATCTGAGGCCTTTGGCTTATGATTATAGAGAATAAAGCCTGAAATATGACACTAAAGTAAAGACTCTGGGGGTAATTACTAATTAGATCATGTCTGGCCTTCAGCAGCTTTTGTGAATAGAAATAAATTCTTCTGAACATTTGCTGGAGAACTTCCAGGTGGTGTTCAAAGACACATTGTTGGACACCTTTTCTGACTTCACAGTTCAGATGTGTATCCTGGGCCTGCTCTGATATGGTTATTTTATTATTTATTTATTAAAACATTTTTATGCCGCCCCATTCGCCGAAGCCTCGGGGCGGCTTACAACAAAAAATTAAAATAACATTTTAAAATATATACAATAAAATACAAATATACACTATAAAACAAGCCGCCCTGGCCAAATAAAATTCAATAATATTAACATTTAAAATACTGCTTAAATAAAAAGGTCTTTGCCTGGCGCCGAAAAACAAATAACGACGGCGCCAGGCGGACCTCTCTGGGGAGCGCATTCCATAACTTAGGCGCCACCGCTGAGAAAGCCCTCCTCCGAGTAACCACCCTCCTAACTTCTTCCATGGAGGGCTCCCGGAGAAGGGCCTCTCCCGCCGATCTCAGGGGGCGGCTGGGCATATAAGGATGTAAGCGCTCCTTCAGGTAACCAGGACCCAAGCCGTTTAGGGCTTTATAGGTCATAACCAACACCTTGAATTGGGCCCGGACTTCAATGGGAAGCCAGTGAAGCTGACGGAGAACTGGAGTCATGTGAACATAACGTCCAGTCCCCGTCAGCAGCCTGGCAGCTCTATTTTGGACCAATTGAAGTATCCGGACCGTCTTCAAGGGTAGCCCCACGTAGAGCGCGTTGCAGAAGTCCAAACGGGAAGTCACCAACGCATGTGTCACTGTCGCAAGGCAGTCATTCTCCAGATAGGGGCGCAGCTGATGAATTAGCCGAAGCTGGAGGAAAGCGCTCCTTGCCACTGCTGTTACCTGAGCTTCCAGTGAAAGCTCTGGGTCGAGGAGCACTCCCAAGCTGCGGACCTTGTCCCTAAGAGGGAGTGCAACCCCATTCAGGACAAGGTTCAATTCACCCTCTCCGAAGCCCGATCCACCAACCAACAGGACCTCCGTCTTGTCTGGATTGAGCTTCAGTTTATTGGCCCTCATCCAGCCCATTACCTCGGCCAGGCACCGGTTCAGCACAGCCACTGCCTCACCTGGATTGGTGGAAAACGAGAGGTAGAGCTGGGTATCATCAGCGTACTGATGGTTCCGCAGCCCACACCTCCTGATGACCTCTCCCAGCGGTTTCATGTATATGTTGAACAGCAAAGGGGACAAAATGGACCCCTGCGGTACTCCATGGCATAGCTGCCATGGCGCAGAGCCATAGTCCCCCAGCACCACCTTCTGGAACCGGCCATCGAGATAGGAGCGGAACCACTGCAAAGCAGTGCCTCCAACCCCCAATCCCGCAAGCCTATCCAGAAGGATACCATGGTCGATGGTATCGAAAGCCGCTGAGAGGTCCAGCAGAACCAACAGGGACGCACTCCCCCTGTCCTTCTCCCTGCACAGGTCATCATACAGGGCGACCAAGGCAGATTCAGTACCGTACCCGGGTCTGAAGCCGGACTGCAATGGGTCCAGATAATCAGTTTCATCCAAGAGTGCTTGGAGTTGTCCCGCCACCACTCGTTCTAACACCTTGCCCAGAAACGGGATGTTGGCCACTGGTCTATAATTAGTGGCCATCTCTGGATCCAGTGACGCCTTCTTCAGGACCGGTCGGACTACCGCCTCCTTCAAAGGGGCAGGCACCCGACCCTCCCTCAGAGAAGCGTTAACCACTTCCAAGATCCAGGTTCCAATCCCGTGCTTGGAATCATTTATTAACCAAGACGGGCAAGGGTCCAAAAGGCAAGTGGTTGGACGTACTCGCCCAAGCACCTTGTCCACATCATCGGGCCGCAATAACTGAAATTCATCCAATAAATCTGGACCAGACGGCAGCGTTGGTGTCTCCTTTGAAACCTCTGAATCAATAGTGGTGTCCAGCTCGTGACGAATCTGAGCGATTTTCTCCCTGAAATGCCTGGCAAAGTCGTCACAGCGGGTCTTTGAGGGTGGAATCAGGTCTTCCTTTGGACCTGGACGGACCAGGCCTTGCACCACTCGAAAGAGCTCCGCCGGACGGCATTGTGAGGAGGCAATGGAAGCGGAAAAGAATCTCTTTTTTGCCGCCCTCACCGCCACAGCATAGGCCCGATAGTGGGCTCTTAAGTGTGTTCGGTCAGATTCATCTCGTGATTTCCTCCACCTACGCTCTAGTCGTCTCCCAACCTGCTTCATCGCCCTCAATTCAGGAGTATACCAAGGGGAAGAGCGGGCTCTGCCCGGTGGGAGAGGACGCTTAGGAGCGATCGTGTCTACAGCCCTGGTCATCTCCCCATTCCACAGTTCGACCAGAGCCTCGACAGGAGCACCCGTCTTGTCAGCCGGAAACTCCCCCAGGGCCTTCAGGAATCCTTCTGGATCCATCCGGCTCCGGGGGCGGACCCACATAATCGGGTCCGCACCCTTACAGAGGGAGAAGTCGCTCTCGAGCATAAACCTCACCAGGAAGTGATCTGACCATGACAGGGGAGTCAAGCATAAATTACTCACCCTCAGACCACCCTCTTCCTGCCCCGTCGAGAAAACCAGGTCCAGAGTGTGTCCCCGTTCATGGGTGGGGCCGGTGACATGTTGAGACAGCCCCATGGCCGTCATGGAGGCCATGAAGTCCTGAGCCGCCCCGGTCAGACTAGCCTCGGCATGGAGATTGAAGTCCCCCAGGACCAACATCCTGGGGGTCCTCAACACCAGGTCCGAGACAGTCTCCGTCAGCTCAGGCAGGGAGACTGTTGGGCAGAAGGGTGCGCGGTACACCAACAGAATCCCCAGTCTGTCTCGGTCGCCCAACACCAAATAGAGACACTCCAGCCCTGGTCTCGAAGGGACCGGAAGTCCCGTGAGGGAGATGGAGGCTCGGTAAACCAAAGCGACCCCCCCTTCCCTCCCCTCCGGCCGTGAGCAGTGCTGGACCAGATACCCGGGCGGGCACACTTGGGAGATGGCAACATCCCCCCCCCTCCCGCCCAGGTCTCCGTTATGCAGACCAGGTCGGCCCCCTCATCCACAATCAGGTCCTGGATGAGGGCAGATTTGTTATTGACCGACCTGGCATTAAGCAACAGCACCGTCATGCCGGAGGGGCGACTGACGAGACTCCCTGGCACCCTCTGGCTGGGAGCAAAACCAGAAGTAGGGACAGGTGTCAGCCATCTGTCCCTCCTTCTTCTATGCGGACACGTTAAGCTCCCAACACTGTTACGTCCCCTGCCCATAACCACCTCAATGGCGGCACCCGTGCGCTCCCCAGGAAACATAAACGGCAGCATGGCCAGGGACGACTCCATAAAAAGATTTAAAATACTACTAAAAACACACACACACACACACACACACACACACTCACTCACCCCTCACTCACAGCCCAGCAGGAGGGCCTACCATCGCCAAGCGCAAGCCCCTGGCCAGCCCCGCCCCCTGCTCGGCCACCCGAACGGTGGCGACCGTCCTTTGGCCGACGCCCTTTGTAGCCGCCGGCCCTGCGTCCCCCGCCTCGTCCGGAGCACGCCTGCCACACGTGCTGGGGCGTGGCGGAGCAGCCAAGTGGGCGGTGGATGGCGGCGCGGTCTTACGCGGCCAGGCAGCGGCTCCCCTCCGGCGCGGCGCAGTCTTACACAGCGAGGAGGCGGCCCTCCTCCGGTGTAGGCTGCCGGGCGCAGCTGGTGTTGCTGTTGGCGCGCTCCTCCCGCGGGCTTTGTAGCCGCCGGCCCTGCGTCCCCCGCCTCATCCGGAGCACGCCTGCCACACGTGCTGGGGCGTGGCGGAGCAGCCAAGTGGGCGGTGGATGGCGGCGCGGTCTTACGCGGCCAGGCAGCGGCTCCCCTCCGGCGCGGCGCGGTCTTACACAGCGAGGAGGCGGCCCTCCTCTGGCGTAGGCTGCCGGGCGCAGTTGGTGTTATTAAATTCCCTGTCATATATGAATCAGCCAACAGCACACCAAGGATTTTACAATATACCACTTTGATCGTTTTAATCAGCCTAAGTTTTCCAAAATGCTAATCCTTCATGAAGGCATTAGATCTCATTCCCCAGTCAGACAGAAACCATTAAAAGTAAAGGAGAAACTGTCTTCAATTCCATCAGGTATATCTAGTTATCCAACAGCCAAAATACATCGTTTTCATCCATCTGCCTTTTTTTCTATTTGAACCTTTTGTTTTCCTAACAGCTGTCTTCACATGTTTTAAACAGATGGTATAAAATCAACATTTCTTTGGCAGCCTTGATTTGTGTTTGCCAGTTTCAGTCAAAATAATTCCAGGTGGATAATATATCAGAAGACTACATGCAGTGCCTCTGAACCTATTTCGAGAAAATAATCTCTTAAAGATGACATTTAGACCCACTCCAATGTCACATCTTGTTCGGTTTCAACTGATTGCATACAATATCACTAGAAACTAGCTGGATATTCTGATCAATATGTGAAATGCCACCTTCCCCACTTACTGGGATCCCATGCATCACATGTCTCTGGTTTCCAATATTCAATGACATCAAATGTAGTCAGTCCCATCAGGCACAGGAAATTCCAGTCTAAGAACCAATGCAGTTCATAGAAACTTCCCAACCAGTCCACCAACTTCACCCCAAGGTCCTGCTTCCTGGCCTGGGAGGAAAAACACTCATCTATGATCAACAGCAGATCAGAGAAGAGCTTTTCTCTCCTGACCACTGAAAATGAGTGCTTCTTACAAGTTATATAAAATGTTTATTCTCTACCCCAAAATAAACCGGCTACTTAATCCACAAATGCAGTAGCACCTGTCTGTGAAAAAAGACTGATTCTCATCAGTGCGCATCACTTTATCTTGCCATTCCAAGATGTCTTGTGTGGTCATTCTCTAGTTAGTAAGTGAACCACCATATTGAGTAGCATGCATTTTTGTCTTGAAGTTATGCGAAGTGATAAAGAACTTCCGTCCCTCCGGCTCATTCCAGATAGCTTTTCATATACATGATTCATCACTCAGAGTCATAGAATGATGGACATTAATATGTTCTTTCACAGTTTTTGAACATTCCATGATAGTACAGTCAGTCAGTCAGTTTCCGGGATGGCATTTAGAAGATAACTTTGAGTTTATAGTTGTTTTGTTTCACTTTGATCTGAGACACACGGACTCTGGCAACCTTACTTGATACATGTAAGCATATATCAATGCATGTTCTTGAAGTGTGCAGGTTGTGTGATCTTCACTAGCTCCATCCTCTTCCTTACCTGTAAGCCAAGTAGTGCAGGGTAAATATATACCTTGTGGTGAGCAGAATGCACCTACCTTGCCTATCCAATGGACACATACCTAATAGCTCAGTCCTACCCATGGTTACTTGAAAGAGTATCCCACTGAATACATACTGCCTCACTCCAGATGTGTGTACACGTTTTGCTAGCCCATAAACTAACCTGTAAAAGTATTTTATCTGTATTGCTATGTTAGCTGCTTTGATGATGCATTTTTATATTAAGCCATTTTTTCTGTTTTATTGTATCATGTTACAATAGAATTGTATTGTTAGTACAATAGAATTCAGAAAACTGCAATGTGCTGTATGTGGGGCTGCATTTGAAAATGGTCTGGAAACTTCAAATGATCAAAAACAGGGCAACAAGGTTGTGAATGGGGACTGGCTCATGAGAACACACGATGCCAGTCTCCTTCCAGCTGGACTGGCTCCCAGGCCAGGCCAGGCCTGATTCAAAGGGCTGGTATTAACATTCAAAGCCCTAAATGGCTTGTGGCCAAGTTATTTGAAGGAACACCTCATCCTAACTGTACTTTCCCAGACCCTGAGGTCCTCTTCAGGTGTCCCTCTCTGGGATCTCCTTCCAAAGAAAGTGAGGCAGGTGGCTCCTAGGAAGAGGGCCTGTCCAGTTGTAGCACCCCAGTTTTGGGATAAACTTCCCAAAGAAGTGTGCTAGCACCTGCTCTGCATTTTTTCCAGCACCAGGGGAAGATGTTTTTATTTTCCCAGTATTGTAATAGTTTAACTTTTAATCTTCACTTTTATATATTCTGTCTTATTCTGAACCATGGCTATGCTTCTCTACTGAATCAAAATTGAAATTGCTATTATGCAAATTTAGCAAAAGTCAATAGCAAAATTGAAATTGCTATTATGTTTTATTCTTTTAAATTAGTTGGTGTGCACTTTACTCTTGTTTAATTTTAACTTGCATTAAGCACCTAGAGAGTCTGAGCTATTGAGTGGTATAAAAATGAAATAAACAAATAAATATTTTTGTTTTTTATTTTACCAGAACTTGCTGAAAATTCAAAATACAAATTTAATAAATAAATAAATAAATAAAACTTGTCTTTCAAGCATCTTAACAGAGTCTTCATGATGTCAGGTTCAGACTACCAGGTAAACTATGGTGAAATGTGGAAACCATAGAACAAGCCACGGTTTCCTAAAAACCAAATGTACTATGCTGAAATACCACAACAGGGTTTGATGACATAACAGACCATCCTGCTATATATGGGGATAGGAACTGAGTAGTTATCATCTTGCCTGAGACATGCAACTTTGCTTGTAATACTAAACTTGTCTTTATTCAGAAGGAAAGAGAAAGTGGCATTTCCCTCTGTGCAGCCATCCTAGGGAATGTGTTTAACATTCTAAAGTCATCCTTGAGGGGAAAAGAAAATAATGCCTTTCTTTCTTGCTGTGTTTAAAGGATATCACTAGATGTTCTAGTCCTTCATTCCAGGCTTGAGTCAGACAATTTCCCTTAAGGGCTTGATTAACCTTTCCTCCTTAAAGCCACTAACAACTTTGCCAGGAATTTTAATGACCCCTACAGCAGGTCCTATGATGAGTGTGATTATATTCAGTGAAGCAATCTTACTTTCTTGGAATAGGTTCTACAGATGCCTCCCTGTTGCTATATGAATTCGTTTCAAATATAAAAAAGCAATCCTTTGTTTATTAAACCACAAATCCTATGTTAGTGCGGGTACAAAAATATGTGGATCTTTTTATGTATCTAGTTCTGTTTGTCAAAATCAGCTTCTTTAGAATTTTTTATTGTTTAAAAATCTATATTTCTAGATCTCATGGTGCAAAAATATTTGTTTGTCAATACTCTCTGAAAGCTCAGAAATTAATGGAGCAGGACCTTCTGAAGCAAATTTATCCAGCTTTTTATCTTCGAAAACTTAATGAAGCCAATGAGATTGGGGTATATGATTATGTTTGAAGCCAAATCAGAGCAAGGGCAAGCTCCCAACCTTACAATGGCTTCTTGTGTTGTTCTTTTAAGGCACGCATTTTCAGTGAGGAGCACTAGGACAATAAATGGCAGAAGGTGCCCAACAAAGGTGAGAAGGAATAATGGTCTGTTTTTGAGCTTTAAAAGGTTTGCTATTGAAAGTTTCTCACCTGCTTACAGGTACCATCTGGGTGAATTCACATATCAAACTCAGTCCCCCTGTGAATAACACCTGGTGTGTTGGCTGTTTACTCACTTTCCTATGATGGTGGCAACAGATGATCTGTCATGGCTTGTTTCAGACTTGGTCCTCACACCTGCCCCTGCATGTATTCCAGGGGCCTTTGTGGCAAAATCAGCATCTTGTGATCCTGCACTCTCTTGCTATATCAGCAGACTTTATATTATTGGACCACTGTGTGTTCAGGATGTGTTTTGTCTCTGCCAGCTGCTGACAGAGAATTTTCCAGTTCCTTCCCTGGCCCATGCTAGCTGGTACCTACTCATGCTGGTTTTTCTAATAAAAGCCACCAACCTTATCATGCCCTCTGTTAGCTGCTTTGTTCATCTGCCTGAGCAGCAGGTGAAGTCATCCAGTTCAGCTTCCTTCATCACCATCATCATAGAAGTCTTCCTCCCTTATGCTCATTTTCCTCCATGCCCTTCCTCTCTTCAACTCCTTTGCTTGTTTATTAGCTACCTCTCCAACACCAAATGGAAAACTGCTGCCTTTTACTCTTTCTTCCCACATTTGCCTCCAGCACATGATTCCCTTCATACAGTGCACTAAGGTTGTCTTGTATATCCTGATCTTTCTCCTGCTATGCCGCCCCTTTCTATATGTCTTGATTACCACAAATGGGACCAGATGCAACAGCTGGTAACTGTCTGGATTCTCTAATTCCTGCCATGCTGCTGTTTCAGAGGCTGGATTCAGCTGATGTGGTGGAGGATCACTTGTCTACCCATTAATGGCAACAACATCATTCTTAGCTCCTGCTCCTGGAAGGCTGAATTTGTCCTAAAAAGCACACTTTCTTGACTCACGGGTATTGTGCAGGATGCAACAAGCAACAGTCACATCTGGCATGACCGTTGCTTGCTCCACCTCCATGCACAAGTGTGTGTGGTTATTGCCAACATGCTTTTAAGCTGCCACATGTGGGCATTTCAGAGTGACAGAGTGGTAGGAGTTACATTTTTCAGCCTGGTCATCCGCAGAACCCAATATGGTGAAGTGAGCCACCCTTGATGTGCAAAAGTTTTTTCACTGAGGAGGTACACAGGCTGCTTGTTCACCATGGCAGGAAGGTTGGTGATCTGTCTGTGACTAATTCATCCATCAGGGACAAACTCCAGAACACAGGGGTATCAAGGTAATCCCCAAGACCCAGAGGAAAACATACACACATCCCTCCTTCCCCATGCACCATGCTGCAAAAATATTCAAGGTTCTAGAACTTTTCCCCAATTTCTGGGACAAGCAAATGGTAGACATGTGTGGAATCACTGAGAGGGAGTATCTAGCACTGAAAGCAAGATGCTTTGCTTTTGTTTTAACTGAACACTTCCTCGAATGGACCTGTGGCCAATTTCTGATACCTTGATTTCAAAAGTTGCCCAGGACAAGTGTAAAATTCCATGAAATCTGGGATCATCCAAGCACTGATGTCCAATGCTGCTGTTAAAACATGAGGAGCCATTAGTTGGATTAAATTAGCTAGTGTGGTCATTCAGAGGTGTAAAGAGTAGTTGCTCCAGCTGGAGGCATGGCTGCAGAGGCTATGCAGACACCATAGGAATGTGTTAACTTCAAGTTTCAGTCCAGAAATGCACCAAGACTCTCTGATGAGCCCTCTCTGCCTTGGCAAGGGTAACAGATGCATCATGGCCAGCTTTCTGCAAGGCTTCTGTTAATTCTGGTGCATAAGATCTTACAAAAAGAATGGTAGTAAGATTGGCCTCTGTCTCCTTAGCAACATCCATGGCAACATATGGAAAACTTAAGCTAGCAAACTATGCAAACATTGCAGACTTATTTTGCTAACACACCTGAAGCAATTGAGTTTGGGGTATGGTGATGGAGAACTAGTTTCCACTCACAAGGCCATGAAGTGGAAGGACAGGCTAGGGCTCCAGTGGATAGGAAGCTGAAGGTGGCAAGATGTCACCCCAAATAGGATGAGGTTAATATCAGCCCCTCCCCATCCACTTCATGAAAATATATACTTACAATGAAATGATGTCATTTGAACAATGTGAAAAGTATGCATAAGTAACTTGTTTTAAAATATTTACAGGATTCTTCAGAGAAGGAATTCTTGCAAAAACCTTGATGTAGGGTCCTTGAGGAATGGCACAGTGAACACACGACCAAAGCTGGCAGAATAACAAGCTCCTTCAAGGTATCCTTCTCTGTGTTAATTATACACCATTGGCTCACATGGTTAGAAAAAGTACTTTGCTGACAAACAGAGCAGTGAAAGACTGTGGGAGGTGGACAACAAGGTGGTTGAGGAAGCAAAGAGGACGCAGCCGCTGAAGTGCAATTTATTGCTAGGTGGAGTTTGGCAAGTGATATCAGACATGAGAAGAGTGGCAACATGTTTTGCCATGCTTGCCAAGTGGTTCTGTGGCTGATCCTGGCAATCCATGATGAAATTGCTTTTCTAGGTCAGGATGATGCAGCATCCCCCCATTAGAACCAACCAGCAAGCCATGTGTCATTAGTGTGGCTTATTTACAAAAAATAAGTCACTATATAGGAAACATTTGGCAGCCAATGTTGGTGCATCATGTTACGCAAAACCAGTCATTAGGAAAATACAAATCTAGTGCTGGGATTCATGCCCACTTTCTGCCTTTGCTAATGCTTCCCTTGGCTACCGATTTGAGATCCTTGGGATATATTAAGGGGCTAGATTTGGTCAAAATTTGTGGGCTAAATTGGGGTGGGGTTAATGGATTTCACTGAGGGACCTACTTCTGCCTCATTAATTGAGTACTAGTTCACTCAATATGTAATTGCTTCCATTCATAGATTCCCAACTAGCATTCATCAATAACTCCTGTTTGCAATCGCATGCTTGTCACATGCATACCTCATACCTGTAGATATGAAAATGTCATCCAAAATGTACAGGTATAATGTCTGAAGCAACTGCAAGCATAGTCACCTACACTTCAAAGACAACAATACTACTCATAGAATCTGTGCAACTTTATTTCCTGACTTGTACCCAGCCATTCTAGTAAACAGAAAGTGTCACCAATTAATCACGTACTTTGGAGCAACTGTCCACAACCTGTTGCCCTCCAAATTAAAACTGCATCAATCCCACCCACCTTGGTCTGGTCTGGCACCCCCACTGTCTAGCCCACAAGCAGCAGGAGCCATCCTGGCGTTAGAATCAGAAATGTTGCTGAAAGGCAAGAAGGGAAATTTCAGTCTGGATTCAACTCTTTTCATGGACAGATGCTTCTCTCACACCTCAAGAGAATGCTAGTCTGATTTATACTTTTCTATAACCACTTATGTTTTAATAAAAGAACTGTGCTTCTAAGGTTTCCTTTGAGCCTGCTGGAAAGGGAAAGAGGAAAAGGGACAGATAGGCTTATTATGCAGAAAACACAACCCCCTTCCCCCCATCAGGAATATAAACTTACATTTCACTTAGAAGATGTTGTGGTGCCTGTTTGCAATTCATTTATAAACATGCCAGCAGTATTAATTAATTGAACCAGTTCTATGGTAGGCAGAAGGATAAGAGACTGAGAAATGTTTGAAGAACAGTTCAGGCTGGCATGGCTACGTGCAAACTCCAGTTTCATTGCAGTTTGCATATTTTTCTCCAAGGGTAAAATCCAGAGTAGCTGGAGCCCTTATATAAAGAATGAATTCTCTTTTAGAAATAGGCCTGCTGCCTGAAATGTGTGCAATTAATTGTAGCACTTAAATTATGCCTTCTTTCCCACTTTAATTTATTTTCAAAGAAATGTAGAAGTTAAGGATCGGATAGACATTCAAAAGTCCATCCATTTTAATCTCATGCAATGGCCAGGAACCACCCAACATCTTTAAACTGATTAAGCAGCTCATATAATGACATATAATCAAATTAAATGAGAGTATCCTGAATGAAAGTGTTGCAGAAACTACCATGTATCATCATTGATACACTGTTTAAGGCCCAAGCAGCAAATGAAACTACAGGAAAAATAATGGTGAAGGGGCAAGGGAATGAGATAGCAGAAACAATAAAGCATGATGAAAGCTGCCTGGGTTACCACCAGCCATTTTAGAGCAGGGAGAAGTAAAAATAGAGAACTTCTTTACACTGAGTCAAATAACATTGATTCTGTTAACTCCAAGACCTACCCAAGACTTTTTGCTGTTTGAGAGGGACAAAATAGCCAAATGCTGAGTGCATATTATTAGGGAAAAGTGGCAGAGGGTAGGTGATTGGGTTAAACGTATATGAGGAACTCTGGAACAGAGCCATAAATGGGAAAAAAATGTCTTTCTTTCTGGTTCAAAATGTGCAGATTCTTGGAAGGCAGAAAACAGCAACATGTAAGTCAGTTGTGACTGAATGCTTTATATGGTGTCTTACTATGTTCAGTTGTGCAAGTAGTTTCTAGAAACACACCAGTTGTAGCTCTATAAGTTGCACTGGGAGCTCCTTTGGAGCCATGTGGCAAGATATCAATATCTTTGGATTTTAAAATAAAGCAGCACATTCAGACTCTGGAATCCAAAATTTTAATTGTATTTCCTACTCCAGATGGAGCTCCAGATGGTGAGTATGATTGCGTCCCCTCTTTTTAAATCTTCACAGCAATCTCGCAAGTGAGCTAATATAAGATTTCCAGCCTTTCCCAACCTGGTGTGTTCTAGGTCTGTTGGACTACAATTCCCATCATTCCCAGTCAGCATAGCCAATGCTCATGCTGGTTGAAAATGATGACGGGGTTGATCTACTAGGGTTATCCCAACACTCAACTCAGAAAATAACTTTCAGATGTGCTCCTGCTAGTGACCTGCAGATAGGAATGGCCGTTTTTGTTATCTGGGTCTATTGCATTGCATGTCTGTTTTCCACCAAGACAGAATTAACCATATTTTATCATTATTTCTGATATATGAATTAGGGTGCAATCCTATTCAAGTTTATACAGAAAAAGACCTATAAAACCCATGCTCAGATTGCAGTTTAACTGCTTTCATCATTTTGCATGAGCAGATCATTTAGATTTACTAGATTAGTATTAGGCATCTTTGGTTACTAATGCTGGGAAGCAAAGGGATACATGGTGCTGGAGGCACTTAAAAGGCATTTGCCATATTTGCATATAATTAAGCAGCATGTGTTTAAATGCAGAGCAAGAAAAACCCTTATATTTTCCGAGCAGCCAAATGGCCAGAGGTCCTCACAGTCTTCCAGATGTACATTTTTGATAGACAGGGTTTTGAGGATACAGGAAGCCACTCAGAATTTTCACAAAATGCACAGCAGCCCCTTGAGAATCTTTGCTGCTCTCTGATGATGAAACATGGACCCTTTTAAAGACATTTCTTCTCCATATGGACAGCACAAGGTATAAACTGGCTTGATTATGAGCACTTATTGAACTAAGGATGAGTGACAGGAGGGATCTATGATTTCCTTTGTTTTTTGTGTACTTTCACATCTACCACATGTGTATTTGGAGTCATGTGGACCAAAGGGAACACAGGTGCATTCATATATTCATGTCTGTGTCCATGATGGCTGTGAGTGAAGAGGTACATTTCTCTATATTCCTATATTATGGCAATTGCATTTACCAAAGAATATGTATCCACCTTCATTTGTCCACAGTTTATTTGGGTATCCATTTTTAAATTTCACCCTGGTAGTCAATGGAAGACACAAAAGCTCAGGTTTCTGAATCTTGACTGGTTCAATACTGAAGTCAAAGGAGATGATCTGAGATTCAGTCCTAGCAAAATTGGGCCAATTTCTGAAGTACATAATTAAGTTTTATCTTGTGGTCAGTTCATACCTCTAATATAGACTTGCTTTAGTTATATCTTGTGGCTTGTGTTGTAGAGAAACCATTAGCTAGGGAAAAACTAGATTAAAAACATTTTTTCAATGAATATTTTGGAATATTATTACAAGGGATACACACTTTATTGTGACTGTCAAGTGATGAAAGCCCAATGCAGTGCAGTTGCTAAAGGCAGAATGACATCAGTGTAAACACATTCTGGCAGGATTAATAATTTGCGTGTAATCAACTATGATGGATTATCAGGTGTACAGTACCTGTTCCTTTATTGCTTTTATGAAGATAACTAACAATAATTGCTTATCATTAGCATCAGATTTGCTATAAACATTTACTTAGCACTTTATGAACCAGAAGGATTTTTATTTATTTTTTTTTTTTTTGGTGGGGGGATAGAGTGAAACAAGGAAAGGAAGGGGAGTGGAAAATATATAGAATGAGAACTATTATTATGGGTAGGATGGAGGGAAGGTGTGAACAGCTGTATTGGGCAAAAATCTGATTCATATTTCTTACACTGTGTCCAAATGGGAAATGAATCAAAAGGAAAATGTGTATGAAAAAGTCGTTTGAACCTGTGAACACAAACTCTAGTTTTTTTATTTGATCACTTTCTGCAGCATTTTGTGATATGTGCCAATGTTCAATTCTCTGCGTGAGGCTATTAATTCATTGCATTTACTTTTGAATTCATTGTTGAACTGACATCCAAGAACTGTGCGAAGAATGTTTCTTTTTCTGCTTTTTCACCACATAACCTCTAGGTGGCCCTGTAGAATAGCACAAATACATGAGAAAAACACTCACTTTCCCTTTCGCAACTGAATGCTGCATTTTCCCTGCTCTTAAAAAAATCACCAAAGTGCTGATTAGGCATAGAAGAGAAATTGGGGGACCGCAACATCATCCAAAGAACCTATGCACAACCATTTGCGCTCAATAAATGCCTTATTTAGAAAAGCCCAAACAGGCAATAGTAAGTATGATATGGCACTGCCATTTAATGTTACTGCTGCACAATAAGGCATGTACAGACACAAAAATATTTTTGCAGACAATCTGATTGTAAAGAATTATGGCAAAAATAACAGGGGGAGGGGATGTTCATTAGCTGTTTGCTTAAAGTACCAGCAAAAATCTCTTGCCTCAGCAAATGCAGAAGGTCTCATTTGGGACCAATGGTCACAGCTGTTATAAACAAACAAACAAACACAATGAGAAATCTCTGCATTTGCCTCCAGTATAAATAATGACAACTCAACTCTAACATAATAGCAACAAAAATAATACTCGGCACAAGTATAGCAAGTTTATAGTATTCAAAGCACTTCATGCACATTACTTTTAAACTGGACCTGGACTGGGCAGGCCTTCAAATATAGGACACTTTCAAAATACAGTAAATTCATCTCACATGCTTCCAAAGTCCTCTGTAAATGAGGATACATGGCCACCTTAAGTGTCCAGTGGTCATCTAGGAGAAAGCATCCAGAAGGCATGCATATAACACATGCAGGGGTGCTCATGCAATGACTATGTCGCAGTGGCATATATACTGGGCCTGCTTTTTGGACCCGCTCCATGCTAGCCTGGACCCTGTACATGCAGCCTTTTCAGTTGCCTGTTCCTTCCATTGTTCTATTATGAGGACCTCTATGGAAAGTCAACTTCCTATGGAGATTCAATTAGTAGACCTTTTATTATTAACAGAATGAGACTGGATGTTCAGTACAAATATATTTCAGATTTGTCTGGTTGTGTGCACATGCGTACACACGCGCGTGCACACACACAGAGCTGCTGCTGATTTTCCTTCTCTGTTCTGGAACCATAAAATATGACCTGATTTAGGGTGAACAAATGTCTTACTAAATATTTGTCTTTTATTAGGATTATGTTTCTAATGCAACTTCCATATGGTTCTGCATCAATATAGGGTTCAATCTCTGTAAGTTCTGATAGAAGATAGCCCTACAGCTCCTGGCATCCCCCAGCTGGCATGGTGTAGGACATGCATGGGAAATGTCCAGCATTTCTCAAGACTACAAACTGTAGGAGGTTTTACTGCCTAATCATAACATTGCATTCTTGACCTTTTAAAATGGCTTGAGGACCTTCAGTTTCCAGGACAAATGCAGCAAAGCTTTATCTGCTTATCTGAATGTAAAAATGCAAAAGGTAAGTGTTGCTGAATCTAGCAGCTGGTGAAATAAACATGGTAGGAAGTACAGTTCAACCCATCTGTTAGCACCTGGTTGGGGAAGGCTGCAGTAAGGTAAGTCAGTATTATGCTCAGACCTGTATGCAACTAGACCTTCAAAATTCTCCACTTTGTTTGTGGACAGAGTAATTACGAGGGAGGAAACATGATCATGGGTGTGAGGATTATCATTAGCAGTGCCTGTAGTATAGCATCTTTCTCTCTCTTTTTCCTTTGCAAGGTTTTTGTTTATGGTGTTGAGAGAGAGAAGCAAGAGGATAAAGAATGGTGTTATTTACCATTTTTGTGTCAAGTTATTGTGAAGTGTTGTTTTTCAAAGTAAGTATTCAAGGCCTTAAAACAATGACCAAGGAACCTGGCTGAAATTAGTGTCAAACTGCCAGGTTCATGCTAACTTTCTTCAAGGTCTGCTTCTGTACAGATAGAATTTAAAATAGATGTGGCAAAAAGAACATTTGTTCAAGCAAAACATATAGTTTAAAAGGGATATCTATGTGATTCCACACAAGAACCATAGTGCATTTCACCATCCCATTTCCCTATTCCTGACAGTAGGCAACCAAGCTAAAATTCTGTCTGCTGTATAAGGGGAAATTTCATTTGAATTTCAATGGAATGATGATGGATTGTTTTGTAAGGGGAGCTCACTGTATTATTAAGCTTTTGAGTCAATGTATTTGGCACAAAAGAAAAGAACGTTCTTAAAAGTAATGTTAAAAGTTACACATGGAATCTGCAACAAAATGTTGCAGGGTAGAATGTTTCAATTATGCAGGCTTTCCTCTAGAAAACTTCATCCCATTTCCCCTCCTGCCTGGTTGCAGGATTTCCTCTAGAATGCAGGATTCCTCTAGATGCAGGATTTCCTCTAGAAAACTTCATCCCATTTCCCCTCCTGCCTGGTTTGACACATCAACAGTTAGTAAGCATTTCAATATAGTAGTACGTACTTAAGGCACTTGCAACTTCCTTGTAAGAAAAATATCCACAAAGTCATATAGGATTCACTTTGTAAATTTTGTAAATCTTGAATTTATAGCTTTTGTTTTATGAGACCTGAGTGTAGCAGGAAATTAAATGAGAGAACTTGAAAAGAAGAAAGAGAGCAGGCTTGGGATCTCTGCAGGCTTGGGAAAAAATGCTTAGGCTGCTGATGGGGAAGAAAATGTCTGTTGGACTTGGAACACTGTGTACTTTCATCTTGAGCTCAATGTAAATACATCTTTCATGAAAGAAGCACAAGCCCCCAGTGTCCGCTTTCCTGGGATACTGAAGCCCCTGAAATGCCTCTGAAGGGGAGTAAAGCTGCGTAATGATCTGTGTCTGCACCCATCTATCTATATGGATAGATGTGAAGGGGGAAATATGCCAGCATCTTGGAAATGTTCTTCAATAGTTTTAATTCCTAAACCTAATAGAGATTTGGCAGATCCAGGGTCTTATATACCTATGTTGCTGATAAGCCAAGATGCAAAAATACTACAGAAATGTTGGCAAATAGAATGAATAAATTCATTGATAAATACATTAAAGTGGATCAAAGTGGCTTTATAGTAGGGAGACAGATGGAAGATCTGACTAGAAGTGTATTGAATATATTAGAGTTTACACATAAAGAAAGATTAAAAGCTTGCATAATAGCACTAGATTTTTTAAATCTTTGATTGTGTGGAATGGCCAACAATAAAGACATTAATAGAAGCATTAGAATGTGGGAAATGATTTAAAGGCAAAATAAAGCAATTATATCAGGAAATTTGGCAATGTAAATGATGGTAAATGATGGTATAGATTATTTAGAATGTTTTAAAAAGAATAATTTTGATTAATTGAAACATGAAATAAAAGAAAATGAATTAATTAGGAGAATATGACTATCATGGTTTGGTAGAATAACAATGTTTTAAATGAAAATCCTTCCTAAGATTTTTTTTTTGTTTATGATATTACCAATTAAAATACTAGATAAAGAATTAAAAGAATGGCAAGACATGATTAATAATTTCTGGATAAAACAGTGAGGATTAATTAAAAAAGACTGTATAAACCACAAAAGACAGGCGGACTAGGTATTCCTAATGTAAAGTTGTACTATTTAGCAAAGCAGGTGAGTCATGTACCAGATATTATATTATAACTCAATAAAGTAATATGTTTGGACTTGGAATTTTCTCAACAAGAAGGATCCTTGATAGATATATTATTTAAAGACAATGATAAAAATATTATTAAAAAGGTAGAAACTCCTTCCCTTAGAAATATATTACAAATTTGGAACAAGTGTAAGGAAAAGTTTATGCCATCGGTTTCACCATTACATCCAATTACTGGGGGGAAAAGATAAGCACACCATTAGGAAAGGAAAAAATAACTTTGTTTAATGTGATCCAACTACAATGTTGGACTAAAGACTGATTAAAGAAAACAGCTGGATATAAGAGTATACTAAATTTGGAGATGTGATTGTGGAAAAGGAAAAACAAAACAATATGTGGATGAAAGAGATAGTAAAATTTGCAAGTTATTATTAGAAGATGAAGGTCAATATGATCCACTTAAAACATGGGAAACAGATCTGAGGAAGAATATTAGTAATGAGGACTGGGAAAATATTTGGGCTAGCTATATCAAACATAAATAAAAAGAAACAAAAAAGTTTTTCCATTTGTGTCAGGGATCACAATATTTTCTGTGCATCAAAGTAAAGGTTATTATATAACACTGAGGCTGAATTTCCAAGCAAGGAAAGATGCGTTTTAGTGACTTTCCATAGCCACTGCATTAAACATGGAACTGACCTGGGATAAACCCAGGCAGCTACATACATATGAACAAAAGTATCCATCTGCTGTTTATGTGACCTCCTCCCTATTTTTAAGCGAGCAAAACCAAACAATACCAAAAAGCAAATTCAAAAGGAATGTACAGTGACTTGAAAGGACTACCCTTAGTTAAAGCTGCATTTTCATTTATTTATTTTAATCAACACCTGTTGTACCTGGCAATTGTGCGCAGACGTCAGCTACCCCAGTCGCTTGTAAAATAAATGGCCAGTGAATTAGAGCAGGATCTTAGGTAATTTCTGTCATGCATGCAGAAGCAGAGCAGGCTAGTCTTGATGCCTTATTCTCTTTATCTTTAATGGCAACATTACTACCTTAGCCATTTCAATTTGTAAGCACAGAAGTATTTCCCTGAAATAATTTGCTAGGACTACTAAAAAGAGAGAGAGAGAGAGAGAGAGAGAGAGAGAGAGGGGAGGAGGATGAGGAGGAAGGAGTGAGGGGGAAGGAGAAGTGGGGGTGGAGGGGAGGGAGGGAGAGAGAGAAGGAGGTCATTAAAAGCTTAATGTTGGCCACATGCTTCCAATATAATGTGGTTCCCTGTCCTGGGAAACATGCATTTGTGCAGACAAATCTAATAAATATTCACTTTTCATCCTATCCATTCAGATGTCCTGAGAGCACTTAGTCAGTTTTGCTGTTTAAAAGTAAACAATCATTAAGAAGTGTAAGCAAAAGATGAAGGGATCACATTGTTTTAATTGCCATAGCAGCTGATGAAAAGCTGGCTACACTAGTTCTTTGCTTGTTTTGTGTGCTCTTTGTTTTGTTTTTTAAACCTCTAGCTTAAAAGACAGTGAACTAAAGTGTCCCAAAGCTTGTAAAAGATTTGTTTCTAGGCTTCAGAAAGAATTTGTTACATGGAGCAAGGAGTAGGATGGAGGCAGGTAGCCTGCTTAGCCATTTCTTAATGGTAAGTCAGCACTTCACCAGTACGTTACATGAACCTTGTGAGTGGGCAGATCCTGGAAGCATTAGGGGCACAGCTTGGGTATGCCCCCCACCCCCAGTTTGGTCAAGACAGACATACAGGCAGGGGTCCCTGAAGTGTTCGGGTCCAGCACAATTGGAACTTTGAAATACTGTCTGTTAGAAAATATGCATTTCCTGAAAGGTAAAGTTATGGGGCTAAAAGAACCACAACTCACCTAATAACCTGGGTGCATGGCAGAAATAGGAGATGTGTGCCAACACACAAAACTACTCTTTTGGAACGAAATATATGGCACTGAATGCAAGCCATTCACCTCAAGTGTGCCAGTCTCCCAGCATGAAAAGGAAAAGGAAAGGAAAGGAATTTAAAAATAAAATAAAGCTTGTGGCAGGGAGAACAGGGAGTTTCCAGGTGCCAAGCAAGGGGAGAGGAGAAATAAATTTTCATTCCTCCTTGTGTTGCTAATATTGGCTATTATCCCAAGTCTTGCATTCAGTATATCTTCTTTAACAGGAGCAACTGGAAAGAGTCAAACTGGATTACAGAACTGTTGCTTAAGCTCACTGCCAACAGGTATTTTTGGATAGGGGACTGGCTCTGGGTGTCTTTTCAGTGCCTCCCCTCCTGCCTTCCCATTAAAAAAGCTGAGTGCTCATTGCATGGGATACTTTCCGATTGTGGGGCAAATCAGTCCTGTGGCATTCAAACGTCTGTTGGCCCCTTTCTTGAAAAATTGCCCAGTTTGTCCCCATTCTCTCCTGTTGGCTGAGCTTGGAAGGGATGGAGGAATTTGAGATGTCCACTTTTGGAAGCTAGTAGAACAACTGAATCCCATCCCCCATTTGATTATTCAGTGCCATGACTGCTACTATTGGGAGATGGAGCATTTGGGGGTAAGGACTGCATGGGACTAGGGATGAGGTGGAACTGGGGCCCAGCTTCTCACAATACAGTGCTCTCTGTCAGACAATTCAAACTCAGAATGTGAGATAAACAGGGTAGAATGGGAGGAGGAAGCAGGTGACTCTGCCAAGTCAAGGTTAACAAGTGAAACTACTCAGGCAGCAACTGAGAACAAACCATCTTAGGCATGTAGTGAGACACTGTAGAATGTGGGGAGAGCAAAGTAATGCCAGGCCAAACAAGAGGGCCAATTTCATAGCTTTCGGTGTTCCCACTATTTGACCAGAGGGTATAGTCAAGAGTCTGGAAAAGGAAAGGAATAGGGGGGCATTTCAGTCTGGAAGTAACTCTTCACATGGGCAGAAGCTACTCCCACAGATCAGAAGGATCATTATCATGATTTATGCAATTTGTTAAAAAAGTAACACAGCAAAACCTGTTAAGCTTCAGTACAGGACTGTATTTTATAAGCTTTTCGTTTTGATGTACTGGAAAAGAAAATGTTTGTTGAGGGGTGGGGAGAAACATACTCATGACAGCCTCAGAGCATTTGCTACCAAACAGGGTTGTTATTCTGAAGGTACAGGGGGAAAGTACGGACAGTTTCCATAGCTGATTCTGGGAACGGTAGAAATCTCTCTGTGTTACAGAATCTTCCTTGGCATTAGTCTGAAAGCAATCCTCTAATGACTGTGAAAGTGTAAAAATTACTGCTAACACTTTCTTCTTCAGATTACTTTCCTGATGCCTTAATACTGAAGACTACTGTAATGTAGACACTCTAGTTATGAACCTTTACAGATCAAGATTTAGAAATGAGACTTGAAGATAAGGGTCACATAGGTCAAAATCAAGAATTTACAGTGCCCCAAGTGATACTGGAGTCATTTAAGAACCACTTTGGATTCACAAGACTAATTTCCAAATGAAACGCAAAGCCCCCTGCAGTCTTTGTTTTAGCTGCAAAGTAAGGATGGGCAACCTGTGGCCAAAGGGCTAATTTCAGGCATCTCTTGGATTAATTGCAAAAGCCCCTTCCATGGAATCTGTCCAGGTCTCTAGCAAGAATTTTGTCTCTCCCCAGTAGCCCACTGGGCAAGATGAGAAAGGGTGAGAGGGACAGGGATGTCAGAAAGAGAAAGAAAAGTGGGCGCCTCTACCTACTTTTCTCTTTGGCTCTGTTCACCACTGACATAGGCACCAGCTAGCAATCACACAAGCAGCCTGACAGATTACTCCCCCAGACATATGACCCTCCATAGGAAAAAGATTCCCTGCTTCTGTACTAAAGCCATTTCGTGCTCTTCCTTTGCCATCAGTTTGCTAACTTTGGTATTTAGCTTTCAGGCCATAATCAAGCCTAACAATTATAAAAACCTGGCTGCTTTTAAGGGAAATTAATGAAGTCTCTTTCTGGTCTATAGGAGTTCTTGTTGACTAAGCCAAAGGCAGAAAAACATGCACAATAGGAACATTTGTCATGAGAAAGAGAAAGGTTAATGACCTTTGCTGCTGTGACAGAGAAGACAATTGTTAAACCAATAAACTCAAAACCACATGCAGCAAAACACGACCTGTGCAAACTGCTTTTAAATGTTGGGTCTCTTGCAGCAGGAAGGCAAAGCAGATAGATAAAGAGACCAATAGCAGTGAAGAGAACAGCTTTAAATGGCAATTATTTCAAAAGATGATGTCTAAATTTAGTGCATGCTTTAACATCTCCTTCACTTTTTATCAGGTAAGGTAAGGTATTGCAAGGCAGCTGAACAGAAGTAACTTTTCCTTAAAATAGCCTTAATTCTCATGCAACCTTAGGGCCAAAGCACACATTAGTTTAGCCTTTTTGCTCTCTCTCTCTCTCTCTCTCGCTCTCGCTCTCGCTCTCGCTCTCTCTCTCTCTCTCTCTCTCTCTCTCGTAAGGCAGAGTAAGGCTCAGAGCAGTTCCCATACAAACACAGTGCAATCCTCTTCCAGAGAGAGCTCTCTGTGCCTGCAATATACATTGTCAAAGAGTGATTTATTCTCTTTTCTGGATCAGTATTTGACAACACAAACTTCAGATATGCAGGCATGGGCCACAGGAAGGGGCAGATTGGGACCACAGTGTGTGAAGAGAGTGTTAAAAGCCACTGCTTGATCGTTTGATCTGGATAAGGTCCCCTGTGCTTAATACAGAATAAAGAAGAAAAAGACAGTGGCTAGCAATGTGTGCTTTGGGTCTTACAGTTGGTCCACATCCATAATATATTTAAGCATTTTGAGTTGGTTAGATTACATTTTAAAAGAGATAATCAGGAACATTGGGAGCATCCTTATCTCTAAAGCCCTGTTCAGCCATTTGACCACAACACAGTGAAAATATGATTATTATATTACTTTATATTTCTGTACTGCCTGGAGCCAAAGCTCTGTGGGGGTTCACAACATTTAAGCCACCCATCCAGAATTCAACCAGCCCAACCCTACTTAACTTCCAAGATCAGTCACTTCAGGCTATACAGAATCACTTTTCACTTAAGTTCTGTTCTCATGGAAAGCCTAAACAAATGACATACTTGGAGGACTGAAACCTACTCCTTGTTATTGTGACCTTGCCCATACTAGAATAGGAAACATGCTAGACCTCGGCTGGGGACCTGGGCCTCAAAGGTGATCAAAGTCTCCTTGAAGCAGTGGTAAGGCCCTTGTTGAAGAAACCAAATTTAGATCCTATGGATTTGGATAACTACCATCCAATGTCAAATTTATTATTCTTGGGTAAAACCCCACTGTGAAGAAGTGGGTAGTAGTGTCACAATTCCAAGCAGCATTAGATAATTCATTATTTAGATCCATTCTGATTCATTTTCAGATCTAGTTATGGCATGGAAACAGTCTTGTCCCCTGGTTGATAACTCACAGTAGGAAATGGATAGGAGGACTATAACCTTGTCAGTTCCTCTGAACCTTTTGGGACATTCAAACCCATCTATCATGGCATCCTTCTAGATCATTTCCCTAGTTGAGTTGCTTTGGAGTCAAAGTGTTAAATTGCTTCTACTCCTTCATAGAAGAGCAATTTGAGAGAGTGGTGCTCCACCCCATGGCTTTTATCCTGGCGCCTAAGTTATGGAACGCACTCCCCAGAGAGGTCCGCCTGGCGCCGTCGTTATTTGCTTTTCGGCGCCAGGCGAAGACCTTTTTATTCAAGCGGCATTTTAACTGTTAATATTATTGGATTTTATCTGGCCAGGGTGGCTTATTTTATACTGTATTGTTGTATTTTTAATTTAATATTTATATTTTTAATTTATATTATAATTATTTTAACTTACTGATGTAAGCCGCCCCGAGGCTTCGGCGAATGGGGCGGTATAAAAATGTTTTAATAAATAAATAAATAAAAATATCCTGTGGGATGATACATGCTTTTTGAATCTACATGACACTGCTCTGTGGAGTCATCAGGAGGTTTGGGCTGAAGTGGCATCAGGATGCAGATGATACTCAGCTCTGCATCTCATCCCCACCTACATATTGCAGGGAAGCGGGGGAACACTTGCAACAGCATCTGTATGCTGTTTGGGGGTATATAAGGGTGAGTGAATGGAAACTTAATCCAGACAAGATAGAGGTACTGTGTCCTGACAAACCACCACTCTAGATAGAGGACTGGAACTTTTAGGATATAGTATTAAAGCCAGTCCCACTAAAAGATCAATTGTGTAGTCTGAAGTCCGTCTGGACTCTGTGCCTCCTGGAGAAGTCCAGGCGTCTGCAGTATTAAGAAGTGCATTTGATTAACTTAAGCCTGGTATACTATCTGAAGCTCTATCTAGAGAGAGCAGAATTTGTCTCAGTTTTCCATAGACTAGTGATGTCCAAGACAGACTAATGTGATGTACTCAGTACACACAGGATTGCCTTTGAAATCAGTCCAGGAACGTTAGTACAATGTGCCACTTGAATGCTTGTGAGGATGAGGCAATCAGAGCATATAATGCCTATTTCTGGGGAGCTTCCTTAGTGACTGCTGTATTTCTAAGCCCCATTTAAACTGCTGGTTTAACCTTGAAAACCTTAAATGCTTTGTGGGACCGAATCGCTTGCATGGCTGTCTTCATCCTTATTAGCCTACTTCACCAAAAGATCTGCCTGAGGGGCTCTTCCTATTTGACCAGTTAGACAGGTAGTAAGGTGAGCAAGTACAACATAGAAGACCCCACAGCGCTGAAATGCATTTATTACAAGGGTTTATCAGCCCCAACCACTGTAGGCTTTGAAGACTGGATTCTAGCTACAATTGCCTTATGCTAGTTTGTTGTTTGTGGAACTTTTGCTCCTTTATTATCATTTTTATTATTTTTGTTATTTATTTTAAGTTTTTCTATACTGTCCTTCCTCAAAAAAAAATTCCAAGACTGTTTACATTAAAAAATAAAAACAATAGAATAAAAATGCCACAATTACAAATTCCTTAGTGCCAGTTCTTGATATAAAAATTAAACTACCAATTAACAATTAAAAAACTAGGTAAATAGAAAGATTTTTTGTCAGGGCTGGAACAAATAAAATGTTCCCTTAGATAACTAGGCCCTAAGCCACTTAGGGAATTATATGTCATCATTAACACTTTAAATTGCTCCCGAACTTCAAATTTGGGGCTAATTGTAGCTGATTTTGGACCAGCTTAATATGTTTTCATCTGCCACTCCCAGTCAGCAATTTGGCAGCTCTATTTTGAATCAATTGCAATGTCTGGACCATCTTCAAGGGCAGCTCCATGTATTACAATAGTCCAAACGGGAGGTTACCAATGTGTGAGTTACTATTGCTAGAGCTTGCCTGTCCTGGTAAGGATGCAGCTGATGGAGCAGCCTTAGCTGAAGGAATGCACTCCTTGCCACAGACACCACCTGGGATTCCAGAGATAGCTCTGGGTCAAGCAGTACTCCCAAGCTGTATACCCTGTCCCTCAGAGGGAGTGCAACCCTGTCCAAGACAGGGTGAATATCACCTGAACAGTTGTCCCACCCACCAGCAACACTTCCATCTTATCTGGATTGACCCTCGATTTATTGGCCTTCATCTAGTCCATCACACCATCCACCTATTTAGAGCAGTCACCGCCTTACCGGATTGGATAAGAATGAGAGCATACTGATGACTCCTTAGATCGAACCTCTGGCTGACTCTTCCGGCAACTTCATGTAGATATTGAACAGCATAGAGGATAAAATGGAACTCTGTGCATCCCTTCCCTGACTTTGATGATCAACCAGAAACAGCAGGGGTCAAGTATACAGGTGGTGGGATGGACTTGCCCAGGCACTTTGCCCACATCCTCAGGTTGCAATAATTGAAACTCATATGACAAGACCGGAAAATATGGGACACTGGACACCTTCCTTACAGGCCCCACTCCAACTGTGGAGTACAAATTGTGATGGATCTGAGCAATTTTACCCTCAAGGTATAGTGCAAATTCATCACAGCAGGACACTGAAGGCTCAATAGGGTCCACCTTAGGGCCAGATTGCAATAGGCTATGAACCACCCAAAATAGCTCCCCTGGATGACTCAATGAGGATGCAATGCTGGAGGAATAGGATCTCTTCTTTGCCACCTTCACTGCCGCAATGTAGGCTCAATAATGAGTTCTTGCTTGAATTTGGTCTGATTCAGCACGAATTTCTCTCCACTGACCTTCTAACTGTATCCCAACATGCTTCACTGCTCTCGGTTCAGGAGTGTACCGAGGTGCTGCACAAGTTCTACAAGAAGGGAGAGGGTGTTTAGGTGCAATCATGCCAATTGTCCGGGTCATATGCTATTGTTGTGTGCTGCTTTGGGAGAGCTTCTGCCCTAAAAGGTGGCCCATAAATGCTTTAAAAACATTAAGAAAATGAATATATCAGAATGATGAGTCAAATAATAACAATACTCATTGCATGGGTATGAATTGAATTTAAAACACTGCATTTTTTTAAAATTCTATGTTATCAACCAGTTTATCTCCTGCATTTACCCTGATGTTCTTAATTATATACCAACTCTGTGGGTCTATAAATGGTCAGTTTTCAGAGTTTTGGTATAAGTCTGAACTACTCATATCAAACTCTTGACATCTGGCAGTTCTAAACATAATTTTTGCCTCTAGCACTGTTAAAAACAGTGAACTTAATCCCATTTAGCTGAGACTAATGGATAAAAATAATCTCTCTGGGAAGGAATTTTGTTTTCTTTCCAGAGCAGTTCATACAAATTACAGAGTTTTTCTATTAAGGTGTTTTAGTATGAAGAAATATGATTTGAGACTTGGTAATTATTTTTAAAAATGCATTTGAACTATGCTGTCACTCAGAAATAGACTCAATTGAAACCGAATTCTGGAATTATTTACGCCTTGAACCTCTCATATGGCCCAACCTTAAACCCATCTAAGATTTTTCTCTTAGCCAGATCTTCAAATGAGAAGAACCAAGAAATACAAAAGTAGAGCTGATTGTCTATTGGAAATAAGTTGCCCAGCAAAATGGTGTCCAGTTACAACATTGTTTCCAGAAGAAAATTCACAATCTATTTAATTCAGTTCATATCACTGCATTGACTCACAAATACCCAACTCATGACTGTGCGAAGGCATCTATTTGACAGTTGATATATTTATTACGTATACACAGGCACACAGACAATACATACCTCAGGCACTTATTATGAAAGCTGAAGATCAGATATTGCCAGATATTGAGTGTAGAGACCTGGAGACCAAATCTAACACCTTTAGGGTCCCAATCCAGCCTTCTGGAGTCCATGCAATGGCTGCATTCCCTTTCTTCCACCTGTCAATCATGTGATTTACCAACGTCTATGCAGTCCCCCCCCCCCATCCTGAAAGGTTGAAATGCCTTTCCTAAGGCTTATTCCACCAGAATGTGGCCCTCAAGAACTTCTCTGAAATGGAATTTGACTCCTAAGCTGCAATAGGTTCAACACCCATGAAATTAATGAGCTGGGAACCCTATCTAAATTGTTAAAGCTACCTGTAGTGGCCTAAACTGACCCCTACCTGCAGAGCATTCAGCTCCATTCTTTCAGTGGCATAATTTTACATGCCAGGATCTGGTTTTACATATACCTACATTCTCCAATGTTGTACATTCCAGATGCTATGGACTAGTCCCATCAGCCTTAGCCAGCATGGCTTGTGGTTACTGATGACAATGCATAAAATCAAAGGCATTTTGGGAGCACTGGGTTCAGGAAAGCTAGATTACACTGATGATGCTTCATACATGGCCCTTCAAAAACCCTGTTATCAGGGGATGGAGTACAAAAACAGGACACTTGTGTGAAGAGTGGGTAGATAGGAGGGTCCCTTCCAATTTTTACCTGTTACAATCAGGCATGAACTGCTATTTTCTTCCTTCAAATAGAGTTTAGTGATGCACCAGAGCTATGCACACAGAATGAAGATGCAGTATTTACAAAATCTTCAGTGCAAGTGAATGTGTGACATGATCTTCTTAATCAATATGGGATGATTTAGAAAATGATAAACTGTTGCAATTAAATCAGAATCCTTTGTGAAAGCACTGCCATTCATAGAGCTATTACACTGTTGTGCAGTAATTCATCAAAACAAAGGAATATACATGCTAATAAACATGTCCTGTTTCATTCTGTTTACCAAAGAAAGAGAGACAAACAGGAGGGAAAAAGAAAGAATGGGAACTATCTGGAGCAGATAATTATATGCAATAAACTCCTTATAGTGAGTTCAGCTGCTAATACAGTAAAAGAAATTAGAACTACAACCTGAAAGAACCATTTATTTCCACTCCTTAAATTGGCCATTTCGGTCACCACTCACCTCCAACAATAACTGTGGCATCAGGAAAGGGATTTTTACAGTATTGTATCATGAAGTTTTTATCACATCCATTCAATTTGATAGAAAAGCGTTACTTATCAAGGGTTAGTTTTGGGTTTCTTATGTACATATATATGGATATGTTGGTAACATACAGGTTGCGACAGTGACACATGTGCTGGTGACTTCCCGTCTTGACTTCTGTAACGCGCTGTACGTGGGGCTACCCATGAAGACGGTCCGGATACTTCAATTGGTTCAAAATAGAGCTGTCAGGCTGCTGACGGGGACTGGGCATCATGTTCACATGACTCCAGTTGTCCGTCAGCTTCACTGGCTTCCCATTGAAGTCCGGGCCCAATTCAAGGTGTTGGTGATGACCTATAAAGCCCTAAATGGCTTAGGTCCTGGTTCCTGAAGGAGTGCTTACATCCATATATGCCCAGCCGCCTCTTGAGATCAGTGGGAGAGGCCCTTCTCTGGGAACCCTCCGTGAAAGAAATTAGGAGTGTGGGTACTTGGAGGAGGGCTTTCTCTGCGGTGGCCCCTAAGTTATGGAATGCGCTCCCCAGAGAGGTCCGCCTGGCGCCGTCGTTATTTGTTTTTCGGTGCCAGGCGAAGACCTTTTTATTTAAGCAGCATTTTAACTGTTAATATTATTGGATTTTATCTGGCCAGGGTGGCTTATTTTATATTGTATTTTTGTATTTTTACAATGTTTATATTTTTTAATTTAAGATTATAATTATTTTAATTTATTGTTGTAAGCCGCCCTGAGGCTTCAGCGAATGGGGCGGCATAAAAATGTTTTAATAAATAAAAATGTTTTAATAAATAAATAATAAAAAAATAAAAATGTGACAGAAAGTCACACAGAGATGGGTAGAGCCCTGTTCGCCCCTGCAGAGGAAGGCAGGACGCGCTCCAACGGAGCAAAGCTCAGGGAACCAAGGTTTCATTTGGATGCCAGGAAGCACTTCCTGACAGTTAGGACCCCGAGGGTGTGGAGTGGGCTTCCACGAGAGGTCATTGAGGCCCCATTGGTGTGGGTGTTCAAAGATAGGCTGGACATGCACATGGTGGGCATGTTGTGAGTGGAGCCAGCTGGAGCCAGGGGTCAAACTAGATGGACTGGGAGACCCCTTCTGACTCGCTCTGTTTCTATGTTACTTAGGAGATGGCTGAAGAGTGTGCACAGGCAGATTTTTCATTGCATAATTATATTTCCAGCCGCCTCCTTGACTTCCCACATTTCAATTAAATCCCAGGAGAAGGCATCATGAGGTAATTCTTCTCACTGGCCTTTTCAGATCAGAAAGGGCAGGCAGCCTATGAGACTGCAGAACAATGGAGAGATTTGTGATAGGAAAAAAAATAGCCATGCACCAACCCTCAGTCACAGTGATTAGGTAACCTCAAAAAGCCTGCAAAAAATAAATTATACAATAATGAGGCAGAACAATGGAACCCCTTTTCATTGGATAAGAGAACTTCCATAAAATTGGAGGACAGAGTTAGGTTCAGCACTAACTCTATCTCTTCCCTGCAGCTAAACATAACACTGCCCACTCATGTTTGAATTGTGGCTCAGCTTGGCAAGACATTGGACTCCTGTTCGTTATAGTGGCTACATAATGTCCTCCCACCCAGGTGAAACAAATGAAAACCCTGCCCACTGTGAGAAACTTTGGAGAATTTCTCTTTCCACTGGGTGAAATTATTCCTTCAGTTTCTCTGCTCAGAAATTTTGAGAGGCCAACTGTGCACAATTCTAGCTTTGTACCAGATTTCATAGGCTGTTCCCAACCTCCATGCCTTACAGATTTTAATCTGCTGCAGTTCTCTTGTGATTAGACCAGATATTTTTTTGATCCACTAAGATTTCATGTGGGAATTATTCAAATGATGAGGTAGCATCAGTGATGCATTATGATGATGCCATTACATAGTTCCCTTCATTAAACAATTAAGTAGAAGGGTAGACATGATAGGTAACTAAATGGACCAAGAAACAAGGAAGAACGGTTCTGTGAAAACAAGTGAACATCTATCAATGAAGGAAAATCTTTGTTTTACTTTGTTTTCTCGCTTGGCCAAAACTGCCAACCTGTCTTTTTTCCTGAGGTGCAAAAGTGATCCAACCATGGTTTTAATTTTACTTCTTGCCTTCTTAACATCTTGAAGCAGATTATGTCTTTGTGCTAGTTTTGTAGACAAAGTCCAATAAAAATGCAACCTAGTCTTTTGATTTTGCCATCTTTAGACTTCAGTGATGTTAGAAATTCTGATCCCTTCAGACCATGCTGTATCTTCTTCCTTGAGGATAAAGGGAATGTTGGATTCTTGGCTTAACAATTGACTTTTACTACAACATGTAAAATTTCATCTGCCCATCTATTATACCAGATAGGGCATATCTTACATATATCTCCATTTTCATAATTCTATGTACCTTGTGTCTTGTAAATAAGACTAGCATTTTGATTAACTAATCTGATCAAAAGAGACTTTGGATAATGTAGCTTATCTCACATTATATTGATTATATATATTGCCCATCAACAGTTAGCACCTGGGCAGCAGGTCACCTGGTCATTCCACTCTGTGAGATATATATTGTGTTGCTATTTAAATTATAGTATTTATTTCCAAATATGCATCTATAGATGACTGTGCAACTTCTGTTTACTTAAGGCATAATCCTGTGGCCCCTTGGAGGCTTACCTTCCCCTGATGCCCAAAACAAAGGCAGTGATCTCCTCCATCACCATGCCACATGCTGGAACTGTTCTGTAGACAGCCATTTTAGGCATCTAGATTTTGGTGTGGCAACAGAGAGGGCACCAATGGGGAATTGGTGGAAGCTCCCAGCCTCATCCCTAGGATGCCTCCTTTTTCCCCCTCTGAGGGCCAGATGTGACCTGTGGGTATAATTCCATGGTTATTTCCATGCTGGCCTCAAGGGGGCAGAGTTGGGTCTCAGCCTTTTGAGTCCAAGCACCAGGATCAGAGAACCTTCATTCTCAGAATCCAAGGAGACCCAGAGCCTCCCAGATGATCTCAAGGGGTCACAGGATTGCACCTCTTTCATTTAAAAGTATATTAGCCATCATCTAATAGATCTCAGGGTGCTGAACATCAAATAGGTAAAGGTAAAGGTTTCCCTTGACATTAAGTCCAGTCATGCCTGACTCTAGGGGGCGGTGCTCATCTCCATTTCCTAGCCGAGGGAGCCAGCGTTTGTCCGCAGACAGTCTCCGTGGTCATGTGGCCGGCATGACTAAACACCGAAGTGCACAGAATGCTGTTACCTGCCCACCAAAGCGGTACCTTTTTATCTACTTGCATTTGTATGCTTTTGAACTGCAAGGTTGGCAGGAGCTGGGACAGAGCAATGGGAACTCACCCCATTGTGCAGATTCGAACTGGTGAACTTTCGATCTACCAGCCCAGTAGCACAGCAGTTTAAACCACAGCGCTACCTGCAGTCCTGAACATCAAATACAAAATGGTAAACTATTTATATCATAAGATAGTAAAATATGCAACAAATTCATAAACAATTCAAAATATGGATATCTGGTCTGTGTGTGTGTGTATGTGCCTTCCTTTTTATTTTGGATGATGATACATTTCCTTCCTCTTGGGGTCCTACTTATGCAGCTGCCCTGCCTCATTGTAGGCAAAGATATTGTAATGGTGTGGGTTGCAGAGTTGAATAGGCAGAGACTGGATGCCAGCAGACTTATAATATGATATTGAAGTTAAATATAGATTACAGAAGTATCCTGCTATTTTACAATTTGAACTACTAATCTGAAGAATACATTATGGAGAAACCTAGTCCTACCAACACAGGTGCGCAATAGTATCTGCTCAGAGTCCTATAAAATTAACTAATTGTGCAGACTAGCAACTTGGCAATGAGAGAGAGGTGAGGAACTAGATCCAACCTTTCCCAAACAGCTTTAAAAAGATTGCTCATGGCACCAGCAGATTCAGCAGGAAGAACCAGATGCCTGCAATCTCCGTGTGCATGAGATTCTTCATACATTTAGAGGGCTGCATCTGTAAGGAAAAGTATGGATGTGCTTTAGTATTGTTCCCATAAGCCAGAAATATGGAACCTTTTTTCACCCACAGGCTGAATTCCATTTTGAAAAAGCTCTCAGATTCTGCATTCCAGAAACGGGTAGGACCACAGGCAAAAGGGAAAGAGCTAACCACCACCACCTTGCAGTATATTTTAACTTGAATTTCTTATGGTCCAGAATGAAGCTGTAGAAGAGATAGTTTGGCCTTTTAGCATGAAGGAGAAACTGCACAATAGCCAGGAAGCCACCAAGAAATCAGCAGTTGGGAGAAAGAGGGTCTAGTGATGAGAGGGAGGCATGGCTGTCTAGGGAACCCTGGAGAACTGTATGTAGCTCCTTTGTCTGGCTTTCCAACACTTGCCATAATATTCAAACATATGGTAGAGAATAGGGGATATTTGCCTCATCATGTATGTAGCCATTTTCGTTGAAGTCACAAAAGTACAAGGCACTAGGCTGAATAGCTGCCTGCCAAGATTTCTGGGTCATTTTCCTTTCCCGAAGCTTTTATCCTTTTCAACTGATGTTGCTTCCAATCATCCTGCGTTTATGTGAATTTTGATCCCAGAATACTCCAGAACTGCAATGATATAGGTCATGCTCACATGCTCACAGCTTGTTAACAACCCAGGATGCCAACGCAATTTGAGCTCCTCCTCACATATTAAGTATCTTTATTATGAAAAGAACAAAACTATAATACCTGGCTTTTTGCTAAATCTGTCAGCCAAAACATAATAAATACTGAGATAAAGTTTTAAAAATCAATTCAGCACTGCATTACAATGTGCCTGTTGTGAGAAATCAAACCTTTTGAGTCATTCAACAGGGAAATAGAAAAGCTGTTATTTTGGAGAAGGCCTGCAAAGTGTGTGTGCGTGTTTCTACAAACTTCCAAGGAAACCAAAGAAAGCAGCTCTATTGTTCGCTTACCTCAACTGTAAGAAAGGTCATATATCAAGTGAAACGTTCTCTCTCTTTTTCTCTTCCCCCATTCCTCCCTTCCTCTCCACACCCAAGAAACAAATAGTCTCCTGTTGACAGATTTGTCAAGTTCCTTAAGAATGGAAATCTCCTATAACATGTCGTTCCTGGCACAGAAATTACAAACACTGGAATAGATGGATTAATGCATTTCCTCTTCAGAAATTGGTAGAATATTACAGTTAGAAATTTTTGGTAATGGTAGCCCAGAGCTTTATTGCCGTTCTGCAATGTTCTTGCATTGTGAATGCATCATTGGGTTCCAAACAGCCATGAAAAAAAACTAAAACCCAACAATATCATTCAAGAAATATAGGGGCATCTTATGCATGAATATTTACAAGGCTAAATTATCCTTTAGATCATGATAGGCAACTTGGTACCTTCCAGATGCTTTGGACTTCAATGTCCATAATTCCTGGCCATTGCCAATGCTGATTAGGGATCATGGAACTTGTAGTACAAAACATCTGGAGCTTCACATTATTTGCACCTCCTTTCGATATTGTAATACAAGTAAATATCTGTATAATTCATAAAAAAGGATTGTAGAATAAATTTGCTGTTCATAGGATAGGAGGAGCAAGAGGTCTGGTTTTTTTACTCTTTTCAGTTATCCAAACTGCTGATGTAACAACAGAATATATTTTTAATTAAAACCTGAACAGAAAAATACTGCTTTGCAATGTTTGACCCCATTTTGATATACCAAAAAGGTAGCCCTGATCAGCATAGTTCTAAAAAGCAAAATGGTTTTAGTGAAAATGCTTATAGAAAATGAAGATGGCAGGCTCCACCTTGCCTACAACATGAAAAAAAGATCAAATGTGTTTTCTAAGATAATGCCTTCCGTAACATGAGATCATCAGCTAAAAGCAAGGGGAATTATGCTTCCCCCCTTTAGAACTAGTGTGTGTGTGTGTACAAATATATAGAGATTTTATAAATGCAAGGCGGCACTTACCTGGAAGTCCTATTGGACACAGTGGGAGTAATTCTGAGGATTACACTGCTTATTGACCCATGGGAATGCCAGTCCAATGGGAATGCCAACCTGAACTCAGAAAATTATGGGTATCTGTGCAGAGTGGGAGGAGCATGGAGGGAGAGGTTGCCTCTACACTCCTCCCTTTGCAAAGCAACTAGATATAAGATTTTGACCTGTGGAACAGCCTCCCAAAAGCAGTTTCCCTGGCACAGTATTAATAAGACGGTTATTTTAATCCTTATGGTTTTAAATTATTAAAATTATCCCTCAGCTGTATACTGTTTTGTTTTATTTTGTTTATTGTGTTTTAATTGATTTCTTTTATCGTCATGTTGTGTTTTTAACTTTTTCTAATCCCCTTAGAGGCCCCTTTAGTTAAATAAACAAACAAACAAAGAGGTATTTTAGAGGGATGGGAAGGAGGCTGAGGTGTTGCCAGGATACACTCACACTCAACACAGTGAGTGTAAGACTGAAGTCTGTGATTGCTTACTGCAATCTTATATTATCCCTAGTTAAATGTTCTATTATTATGTGGGACATATTAACAACAATGTTCATTGTTTTCCCCCACAAGAGTATAAGAGCAACAATTGCTCTTATCCTTGACAAATGCAAAGTTTATATTTATTATTAGAAAATTCATCTTGGTTTCCAAGTTCTGATGTATTAAAAAGCTTTCTAGGAAAGATCTATGCTTCTATAAACAGCAAATTAATCAATGTTTTCTGCCCTCAATAGTAGGATACATTCACATGGCCAAAATGAGTTACAGTTGAGTCCCATACTACAGTAAAGTTTTTATAATTTATTTAGTTTTAATGTTTAAATGACATATAATGGTTTACAAAAGGGACAGAATAACTTCCTTTCACTTTAATCAAACCTCAAAACCATGGGCACCTGCCATTTCTTAAGATTAACCTGAGCTACATATATTCTTATCAGCATTGCCAAGGTAAATTGTGGGATTTTAAACATATGTATATGCTACAAAAATATGTAATGGCCGTATCTCAGCAAAACTGTTCTACTTTCTGCAGTGCCTGACCCAGGACAATTTTAAGAGACAAAAGCAGCAGTTTAGTTTCCTTTGAATGAGAGTACTCCACAGATTCACAACATGTGTCTCATAACAATATAAATACTAAGCATAAATGAAGGGAAAATGCAGGCAGGCAGATTTTTCATAGGACCTCCTGAGTCCTTCTAAGAACTTGTAAAGTACCGTAGTAGAATAGACTGAAGTCTAACAGCCTGTTTCCCAAAGACCAAGTAGATTTCTTTGGAATGCTCACAAGCAGGGCCAGTCTCACCATTAAGCAGAGTAAGGCAGGTTCCTCAGGCAACAGGTGCTGGGTAGATTGGAGGCACTGAAGTTCGTAGAATCATAGAGCAGTAAAGCTGGAAGGTGCCAATAAGGCCATCCAGTTTCACTCCTGCTCAAAAGGACTCAAGGTAAAGCAACCCTGACAGACAGCTGTCCAACTGGCGCCTAATGCATCCCATGTGAGAGAGCTCATGACCAACCTAAGTAACTGGTTCCACTGTCATACTGTTCTAACAGGGTTTTTCTCATGTCCAATTGGAATCTGCATTCCTGTAGTTTAAGCCCATTATTCTGTGTTCTGCGCTCTGGAGATCCTGGCCTTCTACCAAATGACAGCCTTTCAGGTATTTAAAAATATACAGCTCCCCTCAGTCTTCTATGGAAAGAAACTGATCTGCCCATCTCTGCCATGCATATGTTTTCTTTGATTAGTAGTGCTTCTTTTTGTCCATTGACGGAGAAGAATTCTATTTATGCAGTAATTCTGGATAGTTGATCAAGAATCTCCATGAACATTTCCAGAAAAATCAAGTTAATGTTTCCATCAAGTTGTATCAAAAGTGCAAGTGCATTATTTCTTCATCCTTTAATCCTGAGCTAGCTATTGGCCCAAACGCCAATCTATTCACTTATAGCAGCAGCGGCATTTTCATTTTCATACAACTTCACAACCAAAGTTGTAATTAACAAAAATCTTAGTCTGGCTACATGCCTTTTATACAGGTGTATATTCTTCTGGACCAACCAAACTTATCTACTCAAAATGTGTTGCTACTGAGACTCATTTATGTTATAATTACAGCCACACAAAGGGGACATCAAACTCAGGCAGATAGATTTACCAGGGTGTTCCTCTCTCATCCATTACTCTCAAGCATCTGTATTTCTCTCACTGTGGCAATCTTTCTTTGGGAGATGACAACTTCCAGGTATCATTACTGTGGTCTTCATCATATTCACATAAGGCAAAGAAGCCTGCAAAGCATTTGTCCACAACCATGGCTTCATACTTCAAACTGTCTCTGTCTAGTGATTCTGTCTGAATCTGTCAGTTTTGCTTTCTCTTGATATCAAACAGTTAAAATCTTGAGTTCTTGCTTTTGCAATATGAAGAACTTTGTGAATTTTGGCAAATTCTTATCAAAATGAACTGAAACAAAATTTTATTCCACTGGCAGCAGCCAAATACAATAGATAAAGCTATTTCCAGAATGAAAAAGTTTGTGTTTACCTGCCTGCCATATAGCTGATAAAAATTAGGAATCTAGCAGGAAAAAAATAGACATGTTTTTTGCTTCAGTAATACTAATAAGCACCAACGCATAGGAATTCAAACCAACACATTTAACGGCCAGGCTTTCAAAGTCATGGTCAGGATGGACAAATCTGTACATTTTCATTTTTCTCACTATTCTTAATCTCAATTTTTATGGACCATGATGTGGGAAACTTACAAATTCAGAGCCATTCTTATTTAAAAACACACACACACACAAACAAAATGCTTACCCATCCCTATCCAGGCTGTCCCTTTCCAGATTGTGCTTCATGTTCCCTTCTCAGCGCATCTCTAATGTCAAAGACAGTTCCTGTAGCTTTTTGCTCTAATCATTGCTAAGTTTAAAGACAGACAAAAGCCTTACTTATCAACTAGTGTATGCACTATACCATAAAACAATTCCTGTCAAACATTCATCCATCTCATGAACTTCCTTCAACTGGGTACTGTACAACTACCAGTCCAACAAGGTCTTCACCTCTGTCAGTTTCTTCTTCATGGTTTCTTTGCATTCCTCCTTCTTTACCTACAAAGCTTCTTTAAGTTTCTCATGAAATTGTTCTTAATTCTGTCAGTTACTCCTTCTTGGTAAAATAGCAACATCTCATAGTTTGTATAAAAAAAAAACAAGTATTATATATTCCCTGTGTCACTGAGTAGTGAAACTCCAGTAGTGCTTCTGTTGAGAGAGGGCTTTTGTCATACTGGGTTTATTTACACATTCCTACAGCAGCCACTTCCAACTAATACAGTCTAGAAACTTCCAGTACTTGCTGTCCATTCCAGCAACAAACTGCTATTTCATGCATATTCCTATCTCAACCTTGGTCTCTGCTCCTACTGGTGAACCACCCATAAGCATCCACAATCATTAGGGAAGATTAGCATATTTTTTCTCAGACATAGTGAACATACATTAAAAATCACATGTGCTTTTATAGTTTTGTTGTAGTACAGAGGACTACATCTTCAGTTCCACGATGTAGAATTCAATAAAATTATTCCATGATACAGTAAAAACACCTTTCCAGCTGTATGTATTCCTTCAAAGTCCTTGAGTTAGACAATTGGAACCACAAAGTGAAGAAAGTAGGAAATAACTTATTAATTTCAATCAAAATTGAAAGATGTGTACTACATTCCCCACCCATTCCTGAAAAATATCTTACAGCAACTTATGGTAGTCTTATATTTTATTTGAAAAGGCAAACTCTAACAAGAAATTGTGTTCCAACTTGAACCTGGCATAGCTAAGACATTGAAATGCCATCAGTTAAATTTGGATTGCACTTGATGAAGCGTTAATGTCAAATGAACAATTCTCAGATTAGGTAGAAAAACTAGATGGAAAAAAAATCTACCTTTTCTAATATTTGTCATTAACGAACAATTACCATTGGTACATATCATCCACCAAGAGTCCCATATCCTGTCTGGAAGTGTGATTGAAATCCATCCAGATAATCAGGTCCATTCAGACGTGTCAGAAATTGCAAAACTACCACCTCCTCAATCACCTTAGCCAAGAATGGTGATTTTGACACTGGCCTGTAATTTGACAGAGCTCCTTGTTCAAAGGAAAGTTTCATTAATAAAGGTTCTATTTCTGTTCCTGTGAAGCAAATTCAGAGGAATTAAGGAATCCTGAATTCAGGACTCTGATCCTGCAGCCCTGTAGAGATCCATACTAGCAGCCAATCCAAAATTAACCAATCCATGACAAAAGAGCTATATCCCTTCCACCATCAGAGTACAGACTCTGCCAGAGCAGATTGCCAGACCAAGAGTGGACTCCAGTGCATGTGTAGGGCCAGATAAGCATTTGGGATAGGTCCATCGTTGCCATGACAGACATGGACCACTTACCTACTCCCACCTGAATGACTTTGATGTGAACAATGAATGCATCTTTCAGAATAAACATCATATTTTTTCAGTTAAGGAAGTACAGATGGCCTGGAAGAAAAGGAAAAATATATTTAAAAAGAGGCATAGCACCCTTAGCTACCTCACAGGGTATAGGCTAACTAAAAATGGCAGCTGAAAACATGCAAAATGATGATAAAATGCCCTAATGAGGCAAAAAGTGGAAGCATCAGATCGATTGAAACAACACCTTTCAGGGAGGAAGGGAAGCAAGCAAGCTCTGCTATGCGTCCTGCCAATGTTGAGACCTATGAGTGACAAACAATTGGATAAATTCTCCTTGTCTTGGGGATAGTTGAGGAAATGTCTCCTAACTGTTCCCACAAATAGACCTGAGATTTTGAGAGGCTGCCTGCACAGAGCCTAAGTTGAATTAGGTTGCTGGTTGACTCACCATGACCTTCTACGGGATCAGAATAGCTGCTCACTCAAAGCTTAGTTCCTTTGTGCAGCTTGCACCCTTGTAAATGTGCACAGGATTGAAGCTGGGGTAAATGACATGAACTCAATATTAATTTTTGCATTATCTTTTTTAAAGCTTTTTTAAAGCATTATCTTTTTTAAAAATGTCAGTGTGTCCTAGTAATAAAATGACAGAAGAGTGAGTTTATGTTTCGGGGAGAAGGAAAGTTAAGAAAAGAGGGTTCTTAATGAAAAGCATACGTGAAGAGAAACTTCTCATTATTTATATGAATAAATGGGAAAGAACAATACCATTACATATCTTCTCTTTGAAAACTGGTTTGTACTGTAAATTTGTACACCTATGTAGGAAATTGTGGAAAGTTCTTAAAGAGATGGGAGTATCAGACCATCTTATTTGTCTTTTGAGAAACCTGTGTACAGATCAAGAAGCAACAGTAAGAACTGGACATGGTTCAAAATTGTGAAAGGAGTTCAGCAAGGCTGTATACTTTCACCCTGCCTATTTAACTTATATGCAGAGCACATCATGCAAAAGGCCAGGCTAGATGAATCACAAGTTGGAATTAATCCCTTTCCCTCTCTCACATTTTGAAGCAACAAATCAGGGTCCAAGCTAAAGTGGGGCAGGGAGGATGTCTGTGCATACCTCTAGTACTAACCCTAACTTGAATATTACCGTACCAGTCAAGACAAGCAGATGAGAATAAAATTGATGCATTTGAAACATGGTGCTGGAGGAGAGTTTTCCAAACACCCTTGCCTAACAGAAAGTCAAGAAGTGGGACCTAGATCAAATCAAGCCACAGCTTTCCCTAGAAGTAAAAATGGCAAAACTGACGCTGTTGTACTTTGGTTAAAGCAGTTCTCACTGGAGAGGACAATCACATTAGGGGAAGTCAAAGGCAGAAGACAAAGGGAAGACCAAATGTGAAATTAATTGCATCCGTAAAGGAAGCCACCACCTTGACCTTGGAAGAGCTAAATAGAGCTGTCATGGACAGGGCATTTTGGAGCGCTTCCATTCAGAGGGTCACCATACGTCAGAGATGACTTGACAGCACATAACACAGAGTCACGCTGATGTTCTTTGCATTATCCAAGTGACTTTTCACATGGCCTCTGTTTGACTTTAAATGGGGACTAATACTGATTTTTACTCTAGATCATTTACAGTAAACTTCACCAGATGTTTATTTCCACAAATTGCTATTGTTGCTCTACCCATTATCGGAAAATGTGCAAAATTAGATTTGATCAAATGTTTGTTTTCTCGTTTAGCTCTGCACTATTGTTTTTAAATGAAACACCGAAGAGGCTGGAATTGTGGACAGACCAGTTTTAATTTGATATGCTTGCTCTGATTTTGCCCTACAGACACTAAGTTCTGGAATGAGCTGGCAAATGGAATAAACTTGATTCTGGGAATGGAGCCTTCTAATGACCTCTAAACCCAGAGACAAGGTGATGTTAATGAACCACAAGATGCAAACAGATTGCAGATTAAGGTCCTTTTCATAGAAATGCCATTGGCTAGGAGGATATCTTTCTTAGCACAACCATATGTGATACTTGCCAAGTGGAATGTGTGCCGCAGAATAATGGAAGTTGAGATTAAAAAATAAAATCTGAACAATATAGTACTGAAAGGTCAAAGAAAAATTGGGAATTGTTCTTTTTCTTTGAACATGACCCTCCATGTTTACTTTGCTTTTCAGATTGTGTTTTTCCCCCCAAAAAATGGGGTTTATCCAGCAGCACTTGCTGCTGCTGCTGCTGCTGCTTTTCTTTTATGGCACACAGAGATTACTGTTAAAACATGGAGAACAGCCTCCATCCTAGAATCTGGGGTTTTCCACACTGAACTGTTGTTTCTATTTTGCTTTGCTTCATTTTGCTTTGTTGGCAGGCAGGCTGTATCCATACCGGATTTTGTTCCCTGTGATTTCACAATTCTTGAGCTACACCAAGCTCCTTTTTCTCATTTAGAACCATGTCTCCACACTAAGCATATAGTCATGCATGTTATGAATGTACCTCATTAGTGCACACCACTTTTCCTAAAGAAAAAAAAAGCAGTGGAAGTGTGGCATTTCCGAATTCTTTAATTTGGAAGTGCGGAGCACACAGCTTTCTTTGTTTAACTTCCTGCTTGGTTTCCTGATAGACAAGGCAGCTAGGACAGGGGCCCACTAATCAGATCCTCTGTCCATTGCTTTGTAAAAGATAAAGCATCTTCCCATCAATACCCTCCCATTATAAAAATGTCTCATAGAGGATGGATGGATGGATGGATGGATGGATGGATGGATGGAGAATGAGGTAGGTAGGTAGGTAGGTAAATAGCTGATCAATAGACAGCAGATAGATAAATAGAAAGATAGACGGGGAGGGAGGGAGAGAAAGAGAGGATAGATATAATCTTTGTGCAATTCTGCACAGGGGAGGAGGGGAAAGAAATTGCTACTAATATAAACTGGCTATTTCAGCCTTGGATTCCAGGAATATAGCAGCAAAGAAAAAAAAATAGTTAAGCAGCTGCTAATGCCGTACCAGTTTCCTTTGTAAGGGAATGAGATTATTTTTCTCCTCCTCAGCAGCACTTCACTGCCCCACTCCATCACCACTATTGCAAAGCCCTCTCATGATTTCAAACTTTAAAAAATTATTAATACTTCTTTTGCAAGTCTGTTCTTCTGAAATACTACTAACATGTTTTTTTAAAAAATCATAAGTAGCAAAGTCAGCTACAAAGTTAGGCAGGTAATTTTGGTACAAATTCTAAACACAGTGTGTTCTGGGAGTACAACAGAAAAAGAAACAATTACTTTAATGGCTGTTAATGCCATTTCAACAAGCTCAAAGAAGGCACAGGAGGTAGATCTGCAAGAGGAAATACATGGCAGGGAATCAGGAAAGAAGGGCCATCTCCAGCATGTCATTCACTCTCTAATTCATCCTGCCCTGTTTCCATCCCACATTTTTCTGCCTACACTATCACAGAAAATGTGCAGCTGTTATTTCAATTGTCTGTTCCCCGCCTTAATGCATTTTCTGTATTACACAAAAGAAATTTTGGGAAAACACTGGCAGATTACACAAACACGACTGCGTCTGGATCACCAATGAAATGTGCATCAATGAGCCATTGAGGGGATTCCTCCATTGATGCTCATCAAAGCTCCTAATCTTTCAATTCATAATGAAGCTGGACCAATGCATTTCTCAAATGAAATTGGGTACCACTTAGGAATGACTGTACACCCTGCTTCCTCAGTCACTTGGGCATGAATACACTTTGCACCTTTCTGGCAAACTGATCAATTGCACATAAAAACTGATTGTTATAAATAATAAAAACACCATACATGCAAAACACACTCAAATCAACAAAAAAAAGAAACTGTTGGCTTTTTTGATGACACAGTCTTTATTAATTTCATGACACAACAACCATCAGTAATCTTAAAGTGGATATTTTGGTTTTGCAATTTAATTTTTCATATGAAGAATATCCCTTTAAACTAGATCTTTAGATCCTGGTAATATATATGCATGGTACACATGCAGATACAATACCAGGATGAAAAGGATTTACTGACAGTAACTAAGCTGTAGGAAAGGTATTTTAACAATAAGCAATTGGAGGAAGGGAGATGGATTGAGGGAGGAAGTCATAGCTGTCTGAAGAACTGATAGACTGGAATTTCAGGACAGCTACATTTGGGCCTTCAGCCTAAGGTTCCCTGTTCCTGCTGTAAATTTGGCTGAGGAATATAGCTGTTCCTCTGATTCTCTTTTTACTACAGGTCCCATCTGACCCAACCTTCGTGGCCAATGGTCAGAAATGATGCAAGTTATAATGCAACCCCTCTGGAGAATGCCAGGTTGCAGGGCAGGGTGCAGTAAACACTATGAGTATCCTCAGGCAAAATAATAAAGCACACACAAGAGTTGAGTATGGATTCCTGAATTGTGGATTGTTGTTGAAACATGCATTATTGTGTTGTCTGAACCCAGCTGACACAACAAACCATCATTTCTTTTCATTTACTTTTTGTGGTTAACAAGCCATCTGGATTCAGACAATATGATGCCCTACATTTCAGCAATGACCCATGGTTCAGCAACAACCCACAGTCGGTGCATACTCAGCTGTTATGTGAATCTAGGCTATAGGTTTGATCCAAATAAATATTTTGATGGTCTGGTACAGGTAACCAGCAGTACCGAATTAAGTTTGCCATTCTTACTAGCCCCCTTTCCTTTGCCTAATCTGCCACTGACATGATTTTCTATAACTGAATTTCTTTTGGAACACATCCATACCCCTTTATTCTAAGATAACTTAAGATAATGAAAAAGTCATTTTTGGTACTCCCTGTCTCTGAACATATTGCTTTCATCATGATGATGGTGTCCTCTCTAGTTGAAGAGAAAAGTGCCTTCAGTTCAATGTCATCTAGGGTGATTTTCCTGACTGATGTGAAAGTTACTTTGGAGGTTTAGATTTGTCACTTGTTAATGCTATTTATGTGTGACAGAAAGTAGAATATCACTTTTAAATTAAAGGCATATTCTAATCAATTTAGCTATACATTCAAATTATAGATGTGATTCAGAACAAAAATTAAATACCACACAAAATATATTAAGGTGAAAGTAAGAAATACTGCAGAAAATATTACTATACAATGATAGAATGAAATATACCTGGAGTAGTTTAAATCAATGTGTATCCCATTTATTAGGGAAATGACAGAATATATTCTTCAACCCACACTAAAATATGTCATTTTCTTCATATTTCTCTTCCTATGTTCCAAAATATATCTTCAAGTCTCCAATCCCAATGAATCAATTGCACTTTTTAGAAAAATAACTTTCCTCTATTGCTGTAACAATGGCTAAGGAATGAGTGCAATGCTACCTATGCTGAGCACACTGTCAGCACAACAGGACAAGAAAGAAGACACTACTGGGCAGATGTCCTCTAAATTCTGAAATGGCAACTGCATCTTTCCTTTTGCCACAGACACACATACCTACACAAACACAGAGGGGGAAAGGGAGGGAGGGAGCCTACACACCTTTCCGCAGTCTCACTCACCTGCTTGTTCTTTTTCTCCTTTATTTATTTATGTATTTATTTGTTACATTTTTATCCAAGCCAATAGCTGAAGTTCTCTGCTAATAATACTATAAAATAACACTGTTGCTGTTTTACCGTTGCTCTACATAAATCTGTTTCAGTCCTAGTCAGCATCCCTTTCTCTTCCCTAATCCCAGCGTCTAGAAGAGAAAGAGAACAGAAAGAAGTTGCAGACTATGGTTATAAATATCCCTGCCTCTGAGGACTAAGCTGCACATTTCTTTAAATGCATTGCATGTATTTAAACGTTATCCTTTTTACACTTTAGTGTAAAATGTGTAGGGCCAATCTAGACTGGGAAAACTGTTCTCAACCAGCTGCTTCCTCCACCTCCAATGTACACAGAATGTAAAAAGATTGAAAAATTCATTGGAGTCAATGAAGAGGGGACTTCTTTCCTTCTTTTGTCCCCATAGGTGTCTGTGATTCTTCTAGTGTGGGGAGTGACTGAATGGGAGGGTTTAAACCCCAGGGATACTGGTAATGTCTGCCAGCGGGGTCTTTTATCCACAGAGGTTTTATTTTGAGCTTCACAAGCGCTATTCATGGTGATGAACCTATTCTGAGAAAAAAATCAGCACCATGGATAGCTCATATAACTAAGAGCTGCAGTAGATGAGGGATCAACCTCAATGGCACTGGCGTCAACAACCTACCCTGCTTACCCAGCTGTGGCGCCACCCTAGGATATAGTGTAGCCCTCAGACAGCATTTTTCTTTTACTGCTTTGAGGCCCAGGCAAACATGCCTTCAATCAGTATCTAGCGGCAACCTTTTTTTTTTTTTTTTAACTCGTTACTCTTAACTTTTTACTCTCTACTTTAGATTAGGGATAGGCTCCCAATCTGTATCAGGACCCTAACATGAGGGCAAGGCAGACTTAAACCCTGCCCTGTTTTAGAGCTGTTGTGTTTGTCTGCCACCTCACCTCTGTCTTTGTCTGCTCACTGTGGTGGAGAACAAAAGAATGAAAGAACAGGCTGTCAATTAGATGTGAGAGTTTGGAAAACTGACTATGATGTGTGACAACTGGTGCCTTATCAGGTCCAATTCTGACCTAGAAGAGTAGGGTGGACCTCTGGACTCAGAGGACTGGTGGCCTGGGTTTGGGCCACAGTCCAGGAGTTCACTACCCCTATTTTAGAGGCTTGGAGAACATTTTCATTTTCCAGTTGATTGGAGAGATCAATTGTTATTTGCTAAAGTGATGATGCAGGAATGACAAATAGGTCTTCCCCTTCTGTTCTGTTATTAATCAACCTGGCTCACCTTCTCCTTTACCTACCTTCAATTTTGACCAGGAGGTTTCAAAAATCAATGCCGGTGCCTGTGCACTATCAATAGGCATTCTACCTCTGGCACTGGAGGTAGCATATAGCCATCAGGACTAAGACCAATTTATAGTCTTAACCTCCAAGAGTCAATCCAAACTGCGTTTAATGCCATTTAAGCTGGTTGCTATCATTGTATCTTGTGAAAATAAATCCCACTGTTTAACTATGTGCTTGCTGTGCGTACTCCCTTTTTCCTGTCCTGATCTTCCCACCAAACAGCCTCCTGGGATGACACTGATGGATTCTGTTTTAGCAATTTGAGAGAGGGAGAATAATTCATTTTTCCACTTTCTCCACATCTGCCATAATAACCATGTGTACATGCACCAGTTCTGGAATTAATTTTAATAATACAATCTGTTTTCACATGGCAAGATTGCCAGTAAATGTGTTCTGAAAAAAGAAGTTTTTGAGTAAGACACTCCCTCCAGTTGGCTCTGCAGAAGGATGCAAAATAGCATATAAATAATGAAAACCAGACTGTTCACATATATTATTTTCTCATATCATCTTTGTATATCTGATTTGCATTCTGTTCTCAGGCTACAACTTCCTTTCAGTTGCTCATGTCTTTCTTCCTGTTTGTAAGCCAAGGGTCTTTCGAGGTGATGCCAAAAAATGGTATATAATTCTACAAGCTCCAGTGTTATCTATGTATAAGATGATTACTTCTGAGTCCTTAAGGTAAATGCAACAATTCTCTCTCTGTATATAAAAATATCATCACAAATGATGAGTCGTACTATTAGCCTTTCCTATTTTCAGACATTTTATGATGAACTAGAGATGTGAGTAACTTCATCAAGAGAGATGAGAGAGATATTGGAAACTGAACATACTATTAAGCAAGGGGTGGGTAAAGTATGCCCCTAGGACAGCATGCATTTCTCCCCATAAGGTTATGTGGCCTTCAGACCAGGCCTTGAAAAAGGTATCCAGATGTGATCAGTTCAGACCCCTGGCAAGAGTGAGCTGTCTTTTCTCTGGTAACCATGTGTTGGAAGGAAAAAAGAAAAGAGAGCAGGGGCACAGGAAGAGAGAGAGACAACCACTCCTTGTCCAGCTCTGGCTAATGCATGCTATGCTAACACTAGAGGAGGCAGGACTTGTGTTATTCTGCAGAGACTCTCATTAGCCTACCTTAATTGACACAAGACCCACCCACTTGAGACACACTGCAGCCCTGGTCAGCCATTTTACATCCAAGGAAAAACAGTTTTGCCTGTCTGTCTAATTGACCCTTGGGGACAGCTTTTTCTGCCTCCTGTGCATGCTTTGGCGAGTAGTGTTGTGGAACTGGGCTGTGAAAATTGTCATGGGTTAGACACAGCAATTATATTAGTCAAGAAAAATAGCGATGCAGGTATGGTAAGATCAGCAATGACCCCCCCCCCAAGCAGAATTTTTTAGATGATCGGGAGATTCCCGAAACTTGTCTTTCAGAGCTATGAGACCTAAGATTAAGATAAAGGTTGTTTTGGAATTACTAATATTAAATACATTTGTGAATTTCATCTGTATTACTTTGTAATTCCAGTTTTGGGTGTCAAAGAATGCCATCAGCAAATAATTGAAGTGACTGATAATTGGGATTTGGTGCCATTGATGGGCCTAATACTTGTATTTGTCCATTTTTGCAAAGTAAATACTGGGACAACTGAGTAGGGTATAAGTTTCAGCCTATTTACCCATCCATGTCATGAGGTGAGAAATTCACCAAAGAATTCTTATTATTGCAGAGAGAGAGAGAGAGAGAGAGAGAGAGAGAGAGAGAGAGAGAGAGACCTTGGCTGCCATGACCACCTAGGACAGAACAATGACTTCCAATGAAAATAGAGTGACTACTTTTCTAGTTTCTTCCAAGCCAATGAGGAAGTACATGAAAGTTTCCAAGATAAGGAGGAGGCATTCTTACATCTCTCCCATCTAGCCTGATGGCAGGATCACTTCCAGGTTAAAAGCCTCCATTCCAAGAAAAGTGCTCTTTTTTTGTGGGTGGGGCGGGGGAGCTATTCACTCACTCAGCTGCCTGCTTGCTTTCCTGGTTGTGGCCTTACTTGACCATGCCTGGATTTGGATGCTACCCCACGTTCCCCACAATGTCACAGTCCAGCACTATGTTGGACACTCCAGAGCACTGTGGGGAAATAAACACATCAGGTGGCTTTCAGACCTACTATGTCCCGTGTACAAGGGTGCCAGGAAAGTGAAATATGCCTGCAATTCTGCTAACCTGCCAGGATCCACAGTCTGTCCTTTAAAGAAGAGAGAGTGCCTTAAGTGCATCATGGACAAAGTATCTGTAGAGAAAGGGGAAATGTTCTTTGCAAATATTATCCTGTAGAAATATAAACATTATCTGCAGCAGCACTAACAGTGAATTGTTGTCAATGTTCAAGACACTTATTGCTTTTTATTCCAACAAATCTGATTACACTTCATATTTTGGGGAAAAATCAAATCAGTTGGGCAAAAAGTGCATAAGAAATAAGAAAACAAAAGGCAGAAGTCTTGGAATAACTTATTCATTGAGTTTGCTGCCTTGGTTCTTTCAGCAGAGTTCTTATCCTGTGAAGCACAAGCATCGCCTTTGAGGGAAAGACTTGTTTTCTTATCTAATTCTTCCCAGTGGATGGAATCAACAATGATTGGCAATAATTGAGATGCTCCGACTGTGCTGAATGATTTCCTAACTGAAGCCACTATCTCTTATCTGTTGAGCATTGTCCTAGCAGGATTAGTACATAAATAAGCATGGCTCATACACTTCGCAGATCTAGACGCTAATATTTCTGCTCACAATGTGGCTAACAAGATTTTCATTGACAGGAAAATCAATTCCTCTGCATGAAATATGATTCAGTCCACTCTGTTTATGTGAAAAATAAATCAGGACTAAGAGATAGCAAATCATTTCCTGTTCCAAAGGCATTTGCCATGACAGGAGGGAGTTTCCGTGTTCAGCAATTTAAGTGTAGAAGAATCAGTCCGGCTTGGTGACAAAATAGGCTGCTCGAGTGAAGTGGCATGTGAAAGAGAATGGATCTGCACATTGGGGTGCAAAGGAATAATTTCTGAAAGGATCCTTCAATAGAAATGAATGGTGCTAAATGGATGACTGCAGAATATGGACTTCTCACAAAAGGTGTTGATTGTGGTCTCATGATCCCCACTTATCAAAGTCCCAAAATTACTGCATGATGAAAATATTGGTGGGGTGTGGTAGCTTCATTGAGGCTGCTGTGCTCTGAAAAAGGGGAGTGATGTTTTGTGAGTATACAAACCTATATGCATCTACTCACAAATTTGAAATTAAATATCTGGGTGGGGATGCTTGAGAAATTTGAACTTTGTGAATTCCGTTATGAGTTTACCTGAATTCTGTCCTCACTTATCTTAAGTAAAGGCTTCTCTACATGAGGCACTTATTGTGTGCTTCTGATCCCTCATTCACAGAAGCATGAGAGTTCTTTTCACAATGTTTTCAATTCCCTTGCTTTCCAGTCATTTTTGCAGCTCTTTTAGAGTAAGAAAAGTCAGCTATCAAATTTCAAATGTGAAACAAACTGAAATGAATGCCTCACGTATTCCCACTCTTCTTCCCACAAAAAAGACAGAAGAAGCCTATTGAAGCAGCAGCTTGAACAACTCTTGAAGAGAAGCTGTAAGTTACAATAAGTTCAGTGGAGCCTTATATGCAAGCATGTATAGGTTTGCACTGCACATTCTCAACTAGCATTCCCACTGCTAGAAAGTTTCAGCACAGTTCTTGGCTCTCCAAGATTGTATTCAAGAATGTGTATTTTGAGGAAGCAATTCATGAAAATAATTCTATGAATTTCATTCCTAGTCCCAGAGAAGAGCAGGATTGCTTTGGACCAATGGAAAGTCAATTACATGTGTCCTTGATCAATTCCAGCCAGGCCTCCCCCTAGAAGCAAAAATGACAAAGTTGAGGCTCTCGTACTTTAGACATGTCATGATAAAGCAAGACTCACTGAAGAATATAATCATTCTAGGCCAAGTTGAAAAAGGCAGAAGAAGAAAAAGAAGACCAAATATGAGTTGGATTGATTCCATAAAGGAAGCCACAACTTTGAATTTAGCTAAGCAGTGATCTCATGGATTGAATATTTTGGAGGGCTGTCATTCATAGAGTTGCCATAAGTTGGAGATGACTTGATGGCACATAACAATAAGGACTGCTGTCTTAGGAAATCCATATAAAAGAAATGTAAGTAAATATTGCTTGAATAAAAGTGTGTTGTAGAGTCATCGTGGTAAGTTTATTTCTTTTTAAGGGGAAAAACTTTTCTGCCCACTGCAATTTTAGCAATCTAGTTCCAGTCTACACTTCCAATTGATACCTTCTGTTCATTAAAATGTAAAAATATTAGTGATATACTCTTTAAATGAAATACAATTGTAGCAATTAAACAGTATAACCATTGTTTTAAAAATAAAGACGGGGTATCATTCCAGTCACTTCCACTTTACAACATATTTGTTTATTATCCAAAATAATTTGATCCTATTCCTGAACCAAAAATGCTTCTGGATTGAATGACACAAAAGCTGCAGGCTTATGATTTAAAATGACACAATGTACAAGGGAAATGAAAGGGCATGAAAAGGGAAAAATCTTGTTCTTTGGCAAGGCTATTGGAATGGCCCTGCTTCCCCTCTGTACAGCTTGTAGGAATGGCTACCAGTGCAGAAAGCCAAGGAAGGTGGAAGTGGTCTACAGCACGGTTAAACAATTGTTTTTCTCCTAATAAAACACATTTGGTTCAAAACAAACATTAAACAGACCTAGGGTACAATCTTATGGCCTCCTGACATCATCTGAGGGGCCATGACATTATCTGGAGTCCTGACTAAGAGATCCAATGACTCTGCTCTGTTCTTTTGCAGCTGGCACAGAAAGGAATGTGCCTGCTACCACCCTGGGACTCCAACTGTGTCTCAGAGGAGAGAAAGGGGACATGCCAGGCAGTGGACAGGAAAGGAGGCGGGGCCAAGAATTTAGACCCATTCTTATTGGTTCCCTTGCTTTCTTCCCACCTCTACCCGGCACTTTAGCTTGATGGCAAAAGGAAAGCCATCTCAATTCAATTCAGGATGTAAGGCACAGTGGTGGAGACCACCGCTGCTGCACCCCATTCAGGGCATATGATCCACATAAGGGTCTAAGTTCAGAAGTTTCTGTGCACTGAGGATGAGGTAGACAGGATCTATTGAAATGGTTTTGTTAAGTCCAGTTGACTTCACTAACCATCCCTAAGCTGAAATCGAACCATTTATATTTCTGTTCTTGGACATTTTATGGGCAGTAATGGGCAGATAAACAGATAAATACTCAGGATGTATAAGACTAAGACCAGCAGCCAATCCAGAAAGAGTCAACAGCCCTTGCTGACAGTTCCCCTAGACTGAAGGGAGTGTCACTGAATTCCAGACTAATGAATGGGGAAAAAACCATTCACCAAAGTCACTTAACGCATGAATGGTGCTAATTGCAATTTCACTGGTAGTTCCCAGTGAAAGAATAATGATATATTAGTGTTAGGAAACATATTTGATAACAACATTCCCCCTATTATGTAAGAGTACTTTGTGCCAATGTTAGCTGGGTTCCATTACTTGAACACCAGAATAAAAAAGAGCAAGTGGAATAAAATGATTAAATCCAAATAATAAATTGTAAAATGCTCTATTTTTCCCCTCATTTCAAACTATCCACTCACTTTTTCATTTCAAAATGTGGCCTGCTTCTCATTTGAAATACTTTTCCCATTTGTCAGGGCTATTCAATCCTAATCGATTTTATAGAGAAGGCTATAAAATTATGATTAGTTTACTTTCATAAATACACCATTTATCCATATATACATCTCCTTCTGCATGGATGGAAAAGTTCGTGTTATTTAACAATTCAGTCCTGAATCCGATCATTAGATTCAGTGGTGATTACTTCCAACTGCAGCATTTTAATGTTTTCAGTGGGTTTGTGAGCAATTGTATCAGCTCTACCAGGGCCCCATGTTTATAATTTCAGCTATATAACTAATCAGGCATCTCTGACAGAGCTACAGAATATATCAATCCATTCTTGCACACTAAAAACAAATCATTGATGTTGATGAAATCTTCAACCGATTGAAGGAAGTTTAGATTCTATACATTCTACTGGCTTTTTCCCAGTTGACCAGATTATGTGGTCTTGCAGACCTGTTCCCCTCTCACCCACATTTGGGGAATTTGCACTCCTGCAACATGAATGAAATTCTTGAACATTGTTTTTTAAAAAAAGTCTAATACCATGAATGAATAGATAAGGGAATGAAAGATGCCTGACCATCCGCAAAACACAAACAGAGCAGATATAAGAATATCCACAAATCACTACAAATATGCAATCTACAAAGAAACATCCTGCAATCACACAAACTGCAGAGAGGGGTTTTTTTCCCCCTAATGACATTAATAGTTCAAAAGATCATCTAAATCTAGAGTTATTAAATTAATCTCAGTTTTCATCACCCAAAAATGGGAAATATTTGTGTGACAGTACAGTCTTACTGTACAAAAAGATGGACTTTCTCATTAGAGTGGTGGTAAGTATTATACAGAGTACATTCTTGACAGTGAAAAATGACCATTCATTTATCCTTTGGCTGAAGTGGCTATTTATCACAATATTTATAAACTTGACCCTGAAAGAATGGATTACATTTATCAATAGTCACTGATCCCAAACAAAATTAAATTAAGAGCTCTTTGAAATTTTATTTCCTTAGAGCATATTGTATTGCAAGGTAGCCAAGAGCTAAACTACATGTATTAAATGTATTAAAACAGCTGAGAAGACATGAGAGGTATTTTTTTTCCTGATGTCATTCTGGGGTATTTTGGAAAGAAATGCAGCACCCACGAAAAATAATGACAAACAAAGCAAAGGCAGCTACAAATTGGGCCATCATCTTCGTGGCAGCTAGTATTTCTTACCCAATACACTGCATTGAATGTGGCTGCTAGAAATGACTACTGGTATCTGGGTGCTGCTTCTGGATACAGGTAAGTTCCACATTGCCAAACAGAATAAATAAGCACAAAGAGATTCCTGTTCGTGCCAAATCCTTCCTGTGAGCCTTTGCTTAGGGATGAATCCAAATCAGACTGGAGGGACACTTTGAAGTTTGCCATTGTGCAGCGGGAGTTAGAGACCAGAGGGAAGGTTAGGGAGACGGAGGTGCAAGTCTTCCTCCACCACACATTCACTGGGTTATTGAGCTGGCCATACCCTCCTAGCCTAGCCTAACTTGCAAAGCTATTATGGGGACATAATGTGGAGACTGTCTCTGAATGAAAGAGGTAGAGCAGGGGTAGATGATGGCAGAGACAATGAAGATGCTGATGGCAATAAGTTTGCATGTGTCATGAATGAATGTACACCGTCTGGGTGAGCGTTCCCTCTAAATCCATGGGCAGCAAAGGACTAGTCTTTGCTCCTCTGTCTCACAAGCTGGGTTCCAACAAAGGCTGCTGCTCAAAAGATAGGTGGGGAAAAGAAGACTTTTAAATTGTGGCACTCTGTGGTCTGCAGCTGCTCCCTGTCACCTGCCACACCATATCCTTTTACAAGCAGGACCAGGAAGTGAAGATGGGGAGGGGGGGAGGAGGAGGAGGATCTTCTGGTGGCCTGTGCCCAAGAGTCCAACCTTAGTTGTATTGCTAGCCAAGACCAATTCAGACATGTATTATATCTGGCCAGGCAGCCTGGAAGTCCCTGAGCTGCTAATGAAAGCTGGTGGTTTTTATTTAGCTTGGTGATTCCAAACTACATAGGCCCTAAAGAGTTTGTATGCAGAGCAACTCTCCTACCACCATTTGCTTGCAGTGACCCTTTGAGTGGCCCAACCAGTCTTCTATTTGTTGCAAGCAACTATTATGCACTTCTTAGTAAGGTAAAGGTTCCCGTGCACATGGAACACTATTACCTTTCCCACCAAGTGCTATCTAGATATCTACCTGCATTTGCATGCTTTCAGGCAGAAGCTGGGACAGAGTAGCGGGCTTTCACTTTGTCATGCGGATTTGAACTGCTGACCTTCTGATCAACAGCCCTGCATCTCCATGGTATTCATACTATTTGAATTAATTATTGTTTAGTTCATATACATATACACTGCAGTCCTTAAGTTGTTTACATAAAATTAGGCCTTGCTTCTATAGAACTCTCTTTGGCAGCCCTATCTAGAACCGTGGCTTAGAAAAATGACAGGGCTGTGATATGGCCATAATGCTAGGAGTTCACTGAAACTTTAATTTTAGATGAACTTCCCATTTCTTCTCTTGACTGGCTTGAAACTTTTTAAAAAATTGCCAGTGGAACTGCAAGTGAGAGAAGGGAAACCTATCAAAAATGCAATGCCAGTCAGTAGGCATTCAGTTTAATCACAGAGACCTGGGCGGGTGGGGGGGGGGTTGTTTCCCTCTCACAATTGTGCCCGCCCGGGTACCTGGTCCAGCACCAACCATGCCTGGAGGGGAGGGGAGGGGGGGTCGCTCTGGTTTATCGAGCTTCTATCTCCCTTGTGGGGCTTCCTGTCCTCTCAAGGCCGGGGCTGGAGTGCCTCCACTTGGTGTTGGGCTACTGAGACAGATTGGGGATTCTGTTGGTGTACCGTGCACCCTTCTGCCCAACAGACTCCCTACCTGAACTGACGGAGATCGTCTCGGACGTGGTGTTGAAGACTCCCAGGATGTTGGTCCTGGGGGACTTCAATCTTCATGTCGAGACGGTTCTAACCGGGGCGGCTCAGGACTTCATGGCCTCCGTGGCGGCCATGGGTATGTCTCAACATGTCATTGGCCCGACCCATGAATGTGGACACACTCTGGACCTGGTTTTCTCGACGGGGCAGGAAGAGGGTGATCTGAGGGTGAGGAATTTAAGCTTGATGCCCTTGTCATGGTCAGATCACTTCCTCATAAGGTTTGAGCTCGAGAGCGGCCTTTCCCTCTGTAAGGGTACGGACCCGATTGTATTGGCCCGCCCCCAGAACCGGATGGATCCTGATGGATTCCTGGAAGCTCTGGGGGATTTTCCGGTTGACAAGGCTGGTGATCCTGTCGATGCCTTGGTTGAACTGTGGGATGAGGAGATGACCAGGGCTATTGACACGATCGCTCCCAAGTGTCGTCTCCCACCTGGCAGAGCCCGTTCATCTCCCTGGTATACACCTGAATTACGGGCGATGAAGCAGGTTGGGAGACATCTAGAGCATAGGTGGAGGAGATCATGGGGTGATTCTGACCGAACACACTTAAGAGCCCATTAACGGGCCTATGCTGTGCCAGTGAGGATGGCGAAGAAGAAATTCTTCTCCGCTTCCATTGCCTCCTCACAATGCCGTCTGGCGGAGCTCTTTCGGGTGGTGCAAGGGCTGATACATCCAGGCCCAAAGAAACATCTCGTACCACCCTTGAAGGCCTGCTGTGATGATTTTGCCAGGCATTTCAGGGAGAAAATCGCTCAGATTCGCCACGAGCTTGACTCTACTGTTGAATCAGATTCTACTGGTGAGACACCATCGACACTGTCGAGTCCACAATTAATGGATGAATTTCAGTTGTTGCGGCCTGATGATGTGGACAAGGTGCTTGGACAAGTACGCCCTACCACTTGCTTACTAGACCCATGCCCATCTTGGCTACTTAAGAAAGCCAAGGACGGGATTGGGACCTGGATCCTGGAGGTGGTCAACGCCTCTTTAAGAGACGGCCAGGTACCTGCCCCTTTAAAGGAGGCAGTAGTCCGGCCAGTCCTAAAGAAGGCATCCCTGGATCCAGAGGTGGCCGCCAATTAGACAGGTGGCCAACTTCCTGTTCCTAGGCAAGGTGCTAGAGCGGGTGGTGGTGGGACAACTCCAAGCACTCTTGGATGAAACTGATTATCTGGACCCATTTCAGTCCGGCTTCAGACCCGGGTATGGCACTGAGTCTGCCTTGGTCGCCCTGTACAATGACCTGTGCAGGGAGAGTGTGTCCCTGTTGGTTCTCCTGGACCTCTCAGCGGTTTTCGATACCATCGACCATGGTATCCTTCTGGATAGGCTAGCGGGATTGGGAGTTGGGGGCACTACTTTGCAGTGGTTCCACTCCTATCTCAATGGCCAATTCCAGAAGGTGGTGCTGGGTGACTATGGCTCTGTGCCATGGCAGCTATGCCATGGAGTTCCGCAGGGATCCATTTTGTCCCCTTTGCTGTTTAACATCTACATGAAACTGCTGGGAGAGGTCATCAGGAGGTGTGGGCTGTGGAATCATCAGTACAGTGAAGATACCCAGCTCTACCTCTCGTTTTCCACCAAGCCAGGTGAGGCAGTGGCTGTGCTGAACCGGTGCCTGGCTGAGGTAATGGGCTGGATGAGGGTCAATAAACTGAAGCTCAAGCCAGACAAGATGGAGGTCCTGTTGGTGGGTGGCTCGGGCCTTGGGATGGGGCACTTGGGCCTTGTCCTGAATGGGGTTGCACTCCCTCTTAGGGACATGGGACAGGGTTTGCAGCTTAGGAGAGCTTCTCGACCCTGAGCTGTCTAGAAGTTCAGGTGACGGCAGTGGTGAGGAACGCCTTCCTTCAGCTTCGGCTGATACATCAGCTGCGTCCCTTCCTGGAGAACGACTGCCTGGCAACAGTGACACACGCGTTGGTGACTTCCCGATTAGATTTCTGTAATGCACTCTATGTGGGGCTACCCTTGAAGATGGTCCAGATACTTCAGTTGGTGCAGAATAGAGCTGCCAGTTTGCTGACGGGGACTGGGCATTGTTCTCATATAACCCCAGTTCTCCATCAGCTCCACTGGCTCCCAATTGAAGTCCGGGCCCAATTCAAGGTGTGGGTTATGACCTATAAAGCCCTCAATGGCTTGGGTCCTGGGTATCTAAAGGAACGCTTGCGTCCATACATGCCCTCCTGCCCCTTGAGATCAGCAAGAGATGCCCTTCTCCGGGAACACTCCGTGAACGATATTAGGAGGGTGAGCACCCAGAGGAGGGCTTTCTCTGTGGTGGTAACCCATCTATGGAATGCGCTTCCCAGAGAGGTCTGCCTGGCGCCATCGTTATTTGTTTTTCAGTGCCAGGCTAAGACCTTTTTATTTAAAACTTATTTTAATTGTTAAATTATTTGTATTTATAGGATTTTAAATTTTTAGCCGAGATTCACTGGGGGTTTTTAAATAATTTTTTATTGTTATATGGTTATTATTTATGTATTTGTTTCTGTTGTGAGTCGCCCCGAGGCTTCGTTGCGATGGGAGCGGCATAAAAATGTTTAAGTAAATAAATAAAAATAAATAATCGCCCACACCTAATATCTATATATCCACTGCTGTCCATCTCTTCCTACCAATGATCCTAATAAAACGGAAGATTCAATAGTCTTACAATATCTTTCTTATAAATCTGCTGAATGGATAAATACCTAATGAACCAAAAAAGAACATGATATTGACAGTATACCTATCCCCTTTGCAATCAACCAAAAAAGATTTTACCATCTTGATATTCTGTTACTGAAATAGAGAGTAAGTTGAGAGAGAGCAATAGCAAAATTATTGCTCATGTGTTCTCTATTGTGAAGGATGTTTTGTCTGTTTTCATCGTTTCAAATTAACCTTCCTTCATGGCTAAGCACATGGTGTGATAAACCTTCTGTCTAAATGATTTTGATAACTGCATCCTGATCGATGTATGTGCAAGAACTGGAATGCAGCCATTCAGGGTTCTGTCGAGCAAGACTCAAATCCACAAACTTGGGAATGGGAATCAATAGGTCTAATCACAAAATCCTCCCACCCCACTTATTTTATAAATTGCATTTTTATCTTACTCCAGGTTGGTCATCCAGTTTCATGGCTGGATAGAGAAGCAGGCCCTGATTTCTCCCTCATTCAAGTAGCTATGTGAGCACTTTAAAAAATAGCTAGCATGCAATGGACTGTAAGCTGTGATGTGCAGCCCATATAATTTTACCCCTGTTTGCATAAACTTTGCAGTGATGTGGCTATAGGATTTCTTCCTGCACTAACAGTGGAGCAAAAAGATAGCTGAATGAGGTGAAATTGTGACAGTAGTGAGGTTATATGGGGAGAGAAATTAAAAAATCCACAAGTGCCTTCCCACTTATCCTAAAAGTTAACCAATTAATGTATCCCATGGCCTTCTGAATGCACCAGGTAAGGAAACCATCATAAGAGTCTTCCATCTAATGTAAGCATTGCACAGTACTGATCACAACTGTGTTGGGAGATGTTTCGTTCTATAACAAAATGAAGCCAGAGTAGTTTGACTAATGACAGTTTTGTCACATTAGGGGATAGCCTTTATCAAGTCAAATAATTTGTTCCTTCTGGCTCAGAACTGTCTACACTGACCAGCAACAGCTCTTCAGGGTTTCACATAAGGGTCTTTCCCTGACCTAACTGGGAAAGTCAGGAACTGAAACTGGGCGTCCGGGATTTCATTGTGCAAATCATGTACTCCACCAATGATCTACAACTTTTTCCAATACAACAGGTCTATATTAGCACAGACCTCGAATCCAATACAGGTCTATATTGGCTTCATGTCAATTCATAAGATTTGCAGACTTTTTAGAATGATTGAGAATTCTTTACTTTGACATGAAATACAAGTTAAGTATTAGAAATAATGGGTTCATTCCTTTAGGAAAATGATGAATTCTCTCCAGGATATCCAGGATAACTCTCCAGTTATTCTGGCAAAAAACCAATCCATTAGTCTCCTATGCCAGGGCAAGGTTTTTACAAATATCCAAGTTCTGGACCTTACCTACAGCCATTGTTCTTAAGGGCCAGGTGATTTGAAATGCTTCTTTTTTGGTGCCAAATTATATAAGAAAGGGGAAGCAAAGGTGTGCCTCAGTGCATGACATTCCAGGTTGAGAAAATACATGAATTGAACTGATGGCCAAATTCAGTATGGACCACAAAAGCAGTTGTATGAATTAGCCCTTAAGAAAACCATTGTAGAAAGCCAAGATATTTCTGCAAAAGGGAAACAAAGTTGGCATGCCCTAACAAGGAAGATATTTGAAATGTTAGGGCAGTAGTCTCGTTCAAGCACAAATTGCTGGTAGGAAATTCTGTGCTTGTGTTTGATGAGCTTTCATTAGGAATTTTTAACCAGGGTCAATTTTGTTTTGCTGTCAGTTGAACCTCAGTGTAGTTGACAGGGAACCCAGAGCTGAACTTTACAGAGCCACAACATCTCAGCCCCTCTGCACTGAAGCAGAAGGATCACAGTGCTTTGAACACATGGATCTGCCTGCATCCACACTTTCAAAAGAACTCCCTGCTTGGGGAGGGGAGGGCCAGTGCAGGGAAGTAGACCCCTTTGACAGACACATCTGCTTCGGTGCACAGGGGTGGGACGCTGCTTCTTGGAAGTGGGATTGGCTTTTTATGGTGGGGAAAAGGAAAAAGAGAGAGAGAGAGAGAGAGAGAGAGAGAGAGAGAGAGTGGAAAGAGAAAAGGAAGAGGAGAGAGGGAAGGATGAAAGAAAAAGATAGAACAGCAGAGAGAAAAAGAGCAACTCAGAGAAAGGGTGGCAAAAAGAAAAAGATGGGGGTGGGTGAAAGGAGTGATAGAGAGAGAGAAAGAGAAAAATGGTGATTCCACACATTTTTGGAACTGGTTACACCACAATTAGCTCTGGCTCTGCTACGCCAGGAAGTAGTCCTGGACTTACTTTTCCTACAGGTTGCTGGACCTTCATAGAAAAAGTTTCCCCACTTTTAGTACCTTCATTAAGTGTATGTCCTTTAATTTTTCTTTTTCCAGGCCATCTATCCTTGTTTTCCATTTGTCCCGTGTGCCCAAAGGAAGTGCTGTGTCAGTTAGTCAGCACCATCTTCAAGAGTAAAAACACCAGCTAGAATTTAGTGCAGAGCTTCTGTTGTTTCCATGCTTGCCATGTAGCAGCAACCATATGAAACAACCTGAGGGGGCGATAAACAAGATCTTGTAACACAGTAATTAATTATGATACCACTGAAACCCAATTATTTGTATGCAAATTAAAGTATACTTGTTTAGATTGTAATAAGGTTCCTGTTGTAACCCGCGATGTTACAGATGAGACCAGAGACCGGATGGTAAAATAAAGAGGAGATTTATTCCTGTGGCAGGGATCACATTCATAGAGGAATGCGGTCCGAATGGAGTTTGAATGAGGTTTTTATAGCTTCACGGTGAGTTTTCGGTAAATGGGAAACAATACAATCAGTTTTTGACAGAAATCAGAACCATGGTGACAACGGGAAGTTACAAAATCACATAGCAGCAGTTAAGCAAGCGATATAGAAGCAGATTTGATTAGCAGTAAGTTTTATCTTTTAATTTACACCTTCCAAGCAATCTTTGTCCATTACGTTGTACGTAAGCTCTTTCCACTTTCCGAGGGGAATTCTCTGAGGCAGTTACTAGTCATTTGAATGGGCTAGAGCTTAGGAGAGCTAAGCCTATCATGCACACCCTGAGACAGTTTGATTATTCTAGTGTTTGGCCGTGTCATGCCTATCTGGGGCCTAGAGGAGTCATGCCTATCTGGAGCCTAGAGGAGTCATGCCTATCTGGATGTCCTGAGAAAGCTGATAGATATTTCCACTATATCAGGATCCTGGGGAGTCAGGCATAACATTCCCCACTGATCTTAACGGGAATCGATTCCTCGATTCAGTCATGGGAAGGGGGCTATAGCCGTTCAGCCCTGGGTGTGGTCTAGTGTAAAATGTCAACACCTTTATAGTGTTGATGTGCTTTTGGACAAAGCGCGAGAGCCATTGAATCAGAAGAGGTCCGGAAATAAGAAGAAAGAGCAGTCCTAGTAGGGGTCCAGCCAGGGAAGAGAGTAGGCTGGTCAGCCATGGGGACCAGCTGAATAGCCGCTGGTACCAGTTAGAGTTTTCCATGCGGCGCTTTTCTCGGTCTTCTATCCTAGCCCGGACAAGATCCAGACTATTCCTGATGACCCCAGAGTGGTTTGCATAGAAACAGCACTTCTCATCCAATGCCGCACATAGCCCTCCCTGTTTGAGCAAGAGTAAGTCCAGCTCCCTCCTATTCTGGAGGGCTACTTCGGCAAGGGAATCGAGAGATTGTTCCAAAAACCTAATGGAGCCGTGAAGCTCTTGCAAATCCGTGTCTACCTGTTTAGATAGGTAAAATATGTCTTTATTTCCCTTAATCAGGGCACCTGCTCCCACCGCTGCGGAACGCGCGACTCCTAGATCGAGCAGTAGGGGGGCCAAAAGAGGGACGGCTCGTTTAACGCGAGCCCCAACAGGCCAATCGCCTATAGGGGTCACCTCCCCATCGGCGAGGTAGATCTTTGGGAGGACGAGAGTTAAAATGCAGAGATCCGGCTGAGGTGCCTGGGTCGCCGAAGGACTAGGGAGGGCCATGAGGAGAGTGGAAGATATACACGGCGTTAACCCGGCGCGGCAGGCGAAGAGAGTTCCATTGGGGGCCGCCAGTAAATAAGGGCTCGTGCCAGGGGCTAGAGTAATGGTGGAGGCGCAGCGGGGGTCGTTCAAGGGTCCTTGGGGACCCGTGACACAAGTCCCCACCCCCGAAAACCCTTCCAAGGTTATGGTGGGGTACAGACCCCATTGGCAGCGAGCCTGGTAGTTCTCGGAGTAGGAGAGGTTGCGGAAATCTGAAAGGGAAGCGTTTACTCCTACTCCAGTGTAGAACGGAGGTTGGGGGCTCAAGCACAGCCAGCAGTCTCCGGTTATGTTGGGGTTAGTTTCGTTGAGAACCTGGAAAACGGCCGTCACTAATTTGTACAGGCGGGAGGAATCGGCAGGGCTCTGGGGAGGAGGAGGTCCTTTTGGCTGAGGGCGAGCAGCATTAAAGCTGCGAAAAGGCTCAGTGGGCGGCCGAGGAGCGGGGTTGAGATCCGCCACCTCAGGGTACTTTAAGACTCGGTTGGGCCCTACTGGCCCCCAGGGTTGTGGGATAATTTGCTTCTGTATGGTGAATCTGACCCCCGGATCTTTCCCAGTTACATATAGTCTCAATCCCCAGGTTTTTCCTTCTGCCCAAGAATCCTCCTGGCCTCGCTGGATCGTGAGGCTCAGGGGATTCTGTTTTCCCACTCCCCTTTGACTTGATTTTACTCTTTCTACCACGATCCAGTGATCTTTCCCTCGCCCCTCCCCTTCCATCCATGTTGCGAATGTCTCGCATCCCCATTGAGCGCAATAGAAGTAAGACGCGTCCCCGCAGTCGGGACTGCCGTCCGCTGGGCAACCATAATACGCTTCAGTTTGTAAGTTTCTTTCCAGACTCTCATCCCCACACCCATACCGCCCCTGCCCTATGTACCCTCTGGTCATGGATGGTCCTTCTCTCGCAGACGGCGGAATCAGGTTCCTCCAGCGTGGGGGAAGCAGCTGGCAGAGGTCGATCCGGAAGACTGGGGAGGTATCGTGGGTGTGAGTCAGGATGGTCACCAATGGCGGAGGATTTTGTTGTATTCCATAGGAGGCGAGGTCCGTCCGCAAGGTCCACTTCACCTGCATCAGCTGATGTGGATTCTGGGGAAGGCTCCCCACCCGATGGGTGAGGATAATCAGGAGGGCTGCTAGGAAGAGGTTTTTGGTAGCCGTACTCGCAAAGGGTCTCCCGTCTGGCGCACCTTCCATTTTTCTGAAGGTCCTGGCGAAGCCGGCAGCTGCTGGGAGGAGACTTTTTTCAGCTTTACTCGTAAGGAGTCTCCCGTCTGGCGCACCCTCCATTGTTCTGAAAGTTCAGGCGAAGTAGGCTTGACCTGTGTCACGTGGAACCAGTAGGGTTTCTCAGCCAGTCTTACTGCTGTGGGAGTGGACAGGATCACCTGGTATGGCTCCTTCCACCGGGCACCTAGAGTAACAGGGTGAAAATTCTTTAGCCAGACCCAATCTCCCGGGTTAATGCGTGGGGTGGAACTAGGCACGGGATCAGGAGCGCCGTCCGTGCTGCCTGTATTAGACTGGACCTCCTGGCGAATATCCCCCCGGACTCTGACAAGGGCCTGTAGGGATTTGAGTAAGGTTTGGTTAGATAATTCGGTGCGTATTTCCTCCATTAGACGAGGAATCAGAGGTGGGGGCCGGCCAAACATTATTTCAAAGGGGGTAAAACCCTTTTTATAAGGGGAACAGTGCGCACGCATGAGGGCAAAGGGAAGGAGGTTTGTCCAGGGATCACCAACTTCAAGAGCATATTTCGTTAGAGTTTCTTTTAAGGTTCTATTCATACGTTCCACCTGGCCAGAGCTCTGCGGTCGATAGACGCAGTGCAATTTCCAATCTACTCCTAAAGTCTTACCAGTTTGGAAGTTTGGGCGACGAACGCCGGCCCATTATCGGAGCCCAAAGCTAGGGGTATTCCAAATCGTGGCAATATCTGGTGTAGTAGGGTCCGGGCAGCAATTACTGCCGTCTCTCCTTTGGTGGGAAAGGCTTCTACCCACCCGGAATGGGTGTCCACAAAAACCAAAAGGAATCAGTACTTGCCTTTTGTAGGTTTTATTTCGGTAAAATCAATCTTCCAATGTTCACCTGGTTGTTGTCCTCTGTGTCGGACGCCCTGGGCGGCGGAGGGCCGGCTGGCACCTGCGTTGACCTGGGCGCACGTGGCACACCTGGAGGTGATAGAATCGGCCAAATCCGAGAGTCCCAGCAAGTAGAAATGGGGGCGGAACAGTTGGCAGAGTCGGCTCATTCCCAGGTGTGTAGCTCGATGGGTCTGAAAAAGGAGGTCTCGCCCCAGTGCTTGGGGAAGAAAAATCCTTCCATCGGGGCATTTCAGCCATCCTGCCTTAGTCTCAGAGCACTGTAGCCTCTTCCCCATCTCGATCTCCTCCTCTGAGTAGGTCGGTCGATCCGGGAGAGCTCGGGACGGTAGCTGAACCGGGAGGATTTCAAGGGCAAACCCCACTGTTCTCAAAGCGGCTTCCTTTGTGGTTCTGTCAGCGAAATTATTTCCCCGCGAGATCACCGAGTCATCCCGTTGGTGCCCAGGACAATGAATTATAGCCACACGTTCTGGCAGCCAGAGAGCCTCCAGGAGGGACACGATTTCATTTGCGTTCTTAATGTCCTTCCCTCCGGAGGTTAACAGTCCTCGTTCTTGATACAAAGCCCCATGGACGTGAGCCATGGCGAAAGCATATCGGCTATCCGTATAAATATTAAGAGTCTTTCCCTTTCCCCATCGGAGACCCTGTGTCAGGGCGATCAGTTCCGCCTTTTGAGCCGAGGTATCATGCCCCAAAGACTGTGCCCATATTACTTCCGAGCTGGTGACCACCGCTGCTCCCGCACACCGATTGCCGTCCTTCACGAAACTGCTTCCGTCCGTAAACACATCGAGGGCTGGTGGTCCCAGTGGTACGTCCGTCAGGTCTGGTCTGGTGCCGGTGAGTGCGTCAAGGACTTCAGCGCAATCATGGGAGGGGCTCTCTGGTTGATCGTCCAGCAGTAGAGTCACTGGATTAAGGATGGCTGTTTTGGAAAAGGTGACCCGCGGGGATCCAACAACAGTACCTGGTATTGTGTAACTCGAGCATTGGAGATCCATCGGTCAGGTGGGCTGTGGAGTAGGGTTTCCACGGCATGAGCCCCAGTGACGTGGAGGTCTTGTCCCAGGGTTAGTTTCTTGGTTTCCTTCACCAAGATCGCCGTTGCTGCGATCGACTTCATGCAAGTGGGCCACCCCGCCGCTACCAGATCTAAACGTTTCGATAAGTAAGCAACTGGTCGTCTCCATGGGCCCAAAGTCTGAGTGAGGACCCCCCTCGCTATGCCCCGGGCTTCGGCCACGAAGAGCTGGAAGGATTTCTTGAGATCGGGTAGGGCCAGTGCCAGTGCTGTAGTAATCGCCCTTTTAAGAGCCTGAAACGCCGATTGCTCTACCTCTGTCCAAATAAGGGAGTCGCCTTTCCCTCCCTATTGCCTTTCCGGCAAAGCCGGGGATCCATAGTTGGCAATACCCCACTGTGCCCAAGAATTCCCTTACTTGCCACTTAGTCGTGGGCGTTGGGATATTCTGAATCGCTTGGACTCGGCTGGCCGACAGCATCCGTTTTCCCCCCTTCAGATCAAACCCCGAATAAGTCATTTGCCTGCTGCAGATTTGTGCCTTCTTTGCTGAGACCCGGTAACCCAGAGAACCTAGAGCTGTTAGGAGGTTCCGGGTTGCATGTAGGCACACAGAGGCGGATTTCGCTGCCAGAAGCAGGTCATCCACATATTGCAGGAGAGTAACCTCGGGGTGCATTTCCCTAAAAGGGAAAAGGTCCTTACTCAGAGCTTCATCGAATAACGTGGGGGAGTTCTTGAATCCCTGCAGCAACCATGTCCAGGTGAGTTGACCTGAGAAGCCTTGGTTCGGATCAGTCCACTCAAAAGCAAAAAGAGGCTGACTCACCGGTGCCAGAAGTATACAGAAGAAGGCGTCCTTTAAATCCAAGACCGAATACCATATCCGGCCTGGCGGCAACTGGCTGAGCAGGGTGTAAGGGTTAGGAACGGTTGTGTGGATAGTCTCTACCCGAGCATTTACCTCTCGTAAGTCCTGGACTGGCCGATAGTCTCCAGTACCGGGTTTCTTGACTGGCAGCAGCGGAGTGTTCCATGGTGACCTGCAGGGTACTAAAATTCCTGCTTCCAAAAGTCTCTGTATGTGCGTACGTATTCCCAATTTCGCCTGGAGCGGAATAGGGTATTGTGGTTTTCGAATCGGAGTAGCTGAACTATTAAGCTGTACAACGATTGGAGGCTGATGAGATGCTAGACCAGGGGGGTTGCTCTCAGCCCATACTCCTGGGATCTCTCTTTGGAGTTCTCTCAAAGCCTCAGAGGGAGTTTCAGGGATCTGGTTCTCAAAGAAAAGATACTCGTCTTCTAGGGACACTGTAAGCAAAAGAGCAGCGGGCTGCTGGGCACCAAGGCTTAAATGAGTGCCATCTTCTTGGAACGATACTGATGCCCGCAGCTTCCGTAGGAGGTCCCGTCCCAACAGGGGGTAAGGGCATTCAGGGATTACCAAAAACGAGTGGGTGCTAGTCCATTTTCACAGGTCAGTTATGCGGGCTGAAGTCCATGGGTAAGTCCTGGGTCGCCCTGTTGCCCCTGTAATTTGAGTCTTTTCTTTGGTGAGTTCCCCGACCCCCTTTTGGAGTATGGAGTGGGCTGCTCCGGTGTCCACCAAGAATGTGGTTGGTTGGCCCCCCACAGTTAAGGTTACCAAGGGCTCTTGGGGGCCTAGATTGACAGAGCCCTGGCCCCTTCAGTCTTCCTCCAGGGTGAGGAGACTTCCCTTCCTCGGGTCTACTTTCATCTGAGCCTTTTTGCGGGGGCATTCATTTTTCCAGTCACCCATCTCCTTGCAGTAGGCGCATTGATTCTTACCCAAAGGGGGGGGTGGCCTCCCCGTCCCTGAGGGCCCTTTTTCCGCTGGGTCCCTCGTCCCCTACTGCTTGTTTCCTGTAGGGTTGCTAAAACGACTTTCGTCATTTTCTTTGTGCCTGTCACCTCCGGGTCTTCCCGATTGTTGAAGACTTTCTGCACTATTTCAACCAGTTCGCTAAGATTCTTCCCCTCGAACCCATCTAATTTCTGGATTTTCTTTCTAATATCTGAGGCTGACTGACTTACAAAAGCTATGTTAATAGCCCTCGCGTTCTCGGGTGCCCGGGGATCTATAGGCGTATACTGCCTGTATGCCCCAAGCAGACGTTCTAGGTATGAGGCTGGAGATTCCCGGGCTCCCTGAACGACTTCGCTAACCTTAGTCAAGTTAGTTGGCTTTCGTGCTGCGCCACGCAAGCCTTGCAACAAGAGTTGGCGGTACCTGATCAAAGCTCCTTCACCAGCATCTGAATTCGGATCCCAATTGGGTTGTTGGGCCGGGAGGTGCTCCTCCAGAATAATCGGATTAGTGGTGGGTTGGCCATCCGTGCCCAGAACCTGCTTCCGAGCTTCAAGGCAAATTCGATCCCGTTCTTCGGAAGTAAAGAGGACCTGTAAGAGTTGCTGACAATCGTCCCAAGTGGGGCGATGAGTGTAAAAAATTGTTTCTAATAGCGAAATCAGACTTTGGGGTTTCTCAGAAAAAGGGGGATTCTGCTGCTTCCAATTGTAAAGATCGCTTGCGGAGAAGGGAACATAAATCATGAACGGCTGGGTGGTCCCCGAGGTTGGTGCAAGTTCGCGAAGGGGTAGAAGGGCAGAGGGTCCCGATGAATCAGGTGATGAGCCTTCAGCGGCTCCTGGCCCTAGGGGTGACCGCTGCGAGTATGGTGGGGACTGCAGAAGGGAGTAGCCTCATTCCCAGGGCTCTGAGATTCGGGGGCATAAGGAGGGGGTTGAGCCCACGTCTCTAGAGGGTCATCTGTTGGAATCTCAGGGTAAATACTCGGAGGAGGCCGAGGGGAAGATTTCTTGATCTTGGCATCTGTTTGGGGTTTCTCCGAAACCTGCCTGGTAGCTCCTATAGCCGCAATGAGTGGGGTGGGCTTGGATCTTCGTTCGTTCCGCCTACAACTTTTGATGTAAGAGGGCCGTTCGGTGGCAATATCCATCCAGGTGTCTATATAGGGACTCTGATCGGACTGACCGGGGTTCCTATGGATTACAGATCGGACTTCCCACAGAAGGGAAAGTTCGAACAAGCCTTCCGGCGGCCATCCCACATCAAAAGCTGCCCATTGTGATTCGCAGAGAGCTTGGAGTGTGCCCGAATCTGCAGATACTCCGAATCCGGAAGCCCTTTTGGAAAAATCAGAGAAATTATTTAAGAGACATTGCAGAGGGGTAAGCGGAAGGGATTGACGTTGACCTATCTTCCTGATCTGGGGAAAAAAAATCTTTACAGAGAACAAGTGTAGAGAAAAAAACGAGACAGGAGACACCTTTTTACAAAGAACAAAAAGCCGGCAAGCACACACACACATAGCAGAATCGGCCAATACCGGGACCGGCGAGCGGCCAATACCGGAACGGACCGCCGCGACCGGGGCCGATGTCTCGTACCCTCGACCGGAAAGTAGCTTGTAATGCTGCGTCCAGCTAAGCTGTTCTTTCCAACACAGAGATCTGCAGATATCCAGAAAGAAACAGAGACAGAAGGCGGAAAGAAAGGAAAATCCGCCGTGCGCACTTACCAATTACTCCTCTTTCAGCCAGACATCCCACCGAACCGGGGTAAAAAGAAAAAGGCTAAAACCGCCTGTAGGGCCCGTCCCGGGTTCGAGGGAGGCCAGACCGCTGGTCTCTGATCTCGCTGGGGCCTCCAAATGTTGTAACCCGCGATGTTACAGATGAGACCAGAGACCGGATGGTAAAATAAAGAGGAGATTTATTCCTGCGGCAGGGATCACATTCATAGAGGAATGCGGTCCCGAATGGAGTTTGAATGAGGTTTTTATAGCTTCACAGTGAGTTTTCCGTAAATGGGAAACAATACAATCAGTTTTTGACAGAAATCAGAACCATGGTGACAACGGGAAGTTACAAAATCACATAGCAGCAGTTAAGCAAGCGATATAGAAGCAGATTTGATTAGCAGTAAGTTTTATCTTTTAATTTACACCTTCCAAGCAATCTTTGTCCATTACGTTGTACGTAAGCTCTTTCCACTTTCCGAGGGGAATTCTCTGAGGCAGTTACTAGTCATTTGAATGGGCTAGAGCTTAGGAGAGCTAAGCCTATCATGCACACCCTGAGACAGTTTGATTATTCTAGTGTTTGGCCGTGTCATGCCTATCTGGGGCCTAGAGGAGTCATGCCTATCTGGGGCCTAGAGGAGTCATGCCTATCTGGATGTCCTGAGAAAGCTGATAGATATTTCCACTATATCAGGATCCTGGGGAGTCAGGCATAACAGTTTCCAGCTAGGATGTTCGATATCTCCTGCACCTTTAGTGTTCGCCAGTAGAAATTTCAGTGAAGTGAAGAAAGAATGATTCTCTGGAATTTTGCCTGCAACCCACCTACAGCTAACAGGCAAGACGATCAGGCTCTGCTTTCAATTTGAAGTGACTTTGATGTGCAGAAGAAAGCAAGTCCTGGCCAATATACAACCATTGTCATGTGACTTTTCTTTTCTGAGCTATTAAACTTCCCAAACATCTTTTAAACTTTACAAATATACAAACATTTTACATTTTTTTCTATTTCATAGATGAAAGCCCTCAGGAATTTAGAACTAGCAAGTAAGCTATTTTACAGCATTCTTAAGATCTTGCGATATACTTATCTCCCATTGGATAGAAATCCCATCCTACCCCAGCTCCTTTATTATTATTATCCATGTCTATATTCTTTTTGGAGTATCGAAAGTATTGCACTCTGGTTTGTTATTCAGTTGTTTTTCATTCACCTTTCCAACAAACCCATGAGATAGGTCAACACAATACCTCTTTTACAAAGAGCAAGCAAAAGTCAAGTCTTATAGTTAACATAAGAATTGCAGCACAAACTACATTTCCTTCCTTATCGATACTTCCATTTCCTTATCAATACTTCTTGCAGCTAGGGATTGACAAAACTGCCAATGTTGCTTTCACCCACTTTTTTTTTTTTTTAAGAAAAAAAATAATGAAGAAATTTGTGAAATTTGATAGGCTGTTCTACAAACTGGATGGAATTTTACCTATCTGGATCCAAACAGGTACAACTGTTCCCAGCATGGACAGGCCCATAATGTACCTGCTTGTCATTTAGCTTTTAAAGCTTTCCATTCAGGAAAAGAATAAAAAGAGTGTTGACCTTAATTCAGCACCACAAATGTGGTTGAATGCACAAGGGCTCATCCAGATAAGTCTCTTATAGTGCAGTCTCACTACCTCATTCATAGAATTTTACAGGGCATCCAAATGCAGTTTGTAACCCTCCTGTGCTTTTTTGCTGCTTCTTCCATTTTGTCTCTTACTAGAAAACAAATCTGTTAAGGGCAGGAAAATGGAACTATACAATACCTTTTGATTGTTAGCCATAGGAGATTTCCAATCCAAATCAAGAGTGTTCAAAGCACTCTTCATGGATGGATGGAGCCATCAGATTCACTTTCTTCCACAATCATATTTTTAAAATCCCAAGTTCTTTCTATCTCATTTATGAAAAAATGTGTGCATTTTGGTAAGTTATTTGCTTGTTCCCTTAATCTTAAATGAAATGAACATAATTCTTCTCTATCATGCTCCAAGCCTTAAGGCTGAAAGGCTTTATTGTACAACACTCCTCACATAACTGGATCTACTTTGGGTCAAGTGTTGCATCAGAATGAGATGCTATAATCCTGAGGAAGGAGAACTAACTGCACAGCACCAGCAAGGTAGGGGGTATCCTTTCTGAAAACCTGCTAGGATGCTAAATTAAACTAGAACATCAGGAGAAAACGCTTCATCTAACCGGATTACTTCCTATGTTGCTAGTTTTCTACTTGCACAAAAATGACCATCCAAAATATCCAACCTGAAGTGATACACTTCATCAACATCATATCTCTGCTACTTCAGTACACATCTGTTAATATTTTTAAGCCCGTCTTCCTTCTTCTTTCAAAGAACCAAAGCTGACCTACTAGGTTCCTCTTCTATCTGCTTTATCTATACAAGAACCTTGTGAGGAAGGTCAGGCTGACAGTTCATTCCTGGCCAAAATCCACCGAGGAACTTATGGGTAAGTGAGGACTAGAACCTGGAACTCCTGGGCCATAATCCAACACTCGAACCACTTTACCACACTGGGTAGAACCCATAAGAAGACAAACTTTTCACAGTTGGGTAGCCTCCTCCACTCTGAGGTGTTCCGATTGCACTAGATCATATCTTCCAGTATGCTGGGAGTTGTGATCTAAGAAATCAGGAGGGTGCCAGATTGAGGAAAGCAACACTAGGCAGTTCATGATGTGTTACTAGTCAAACCCTTCCATTAGGAATAAAAAATGTGGGCTTGCTAACCACTTACCTATGGTGTCCACCAGTATTCCAGCTCCCTGTCCTTTAGAAACACCATAATGAGGAATTTTTACACATCATTCATGTACATTATACAGATGCTGGGTCATGTCCCTGATTGCACTCTCTGATGAGGTATGTGGAGCCAGTCTTTTGCTCTGAGCAAACTGGGAGTGACCTAGAATGTTCTCTTGAAGGTCACATCCCATGGCTGTAGATACCAACGGATGGTCAGCAATGGCAGACAAAAGGAACTTGTCCGGTATAAATGGTCTTTTTACCAAGAATGCCTCAGGAACCATACCAAAAATGTCCTGTTGAGTTGATGTAGGAACAAGTAAGAAGAGACAAACCATCATGATCATATACCATATTAAATTAGGTTTGTAAAAAAACGTGGGCATCCAGTGCAGCAGCCCCTATTAAGAAACAGGGTAAAGCAATTTGGATCCATTGTCCCAAGAATTGAGGTATGTGGCCCTCCAGACATTGCTGGGATAAGACTTCCGTCATCCTCACCACTGGCTAGGACTGACCGGAATTGTAATCCAGCAAGATCTGGAGGGTAACCCATTTATCTTCACTACACTAAAGACATTAGAGTTGGGCCAATGTGCTTTTTTGGTTTGAGAAAACTGCCCATTTATCTTGAGGGAGGAAGCAGGTAAGTGGAATGCAACTTCATAACACAAAGCAGAACGAGTTGATCTGTGTGTCTCATAGGCTTATCTACACTGGGCTTTTAGGCCCAAATGCTTCTACGTCTGCTTGTTCCAGATTCTTTGAAAATTCATCCCCCTACCAGGTTTCTATATGTTCCATTACACAGTCATAAGGTGGTGCTGTTGTACAGCAGAATTGCGAAAATGTGTGACAATTTTATATCAATTAATAACATGCTAGCCCTTTAATAGTTCATTAACCTTATTCTTTAAAAAAAGAGGCTGTGGCTGTGCTCAGAAAGCACAGGATGGGCCCTGGAGGATGATAGTGCCATGTAAACACCTGTAAACTACGGTTGGTAAGGCATTATAAAAGCATAATAGATACCTTATGTGGAGAAGCCCATACAGTCACAGTGCTCAGTGTTGAGAAAGGGAGTCTTTCTCCCAGTACAGGGACAGGATAAATGACTTATATCCAATCAGCTGTGGATAATGAACGGACGCTTTGCAGTCTATCACCACTGGATGAGGGGAAAGTGGCAGGGCCTAGGGACAAAGCTTACTGGACCAGCGGTTTTTCATGCCTGGTGTATAAGACTCCCAAATAAAAATATGCTACATTTACACTGCAAGTAAAATGACAAGGAAATACTTCCACTGCAGGTTTGCTTACTTGGCTGCCTTACAGTGCTACTAATTACTTTTTGTACCACTTGCACACTGGCCCATAAATGTGCAGAGATGATCAATTTAGAATAAAAGTAGGTCAGTGGAACCCCTTCCTAGAACTGACCATTTCATTCATTTCTGGCTGCTTTTAGAAGGGCCCAAGCCCCATTGCCAAAGTGGAGGGTCCCATTTTCATACAGACACAATAGGATACTACCCATCCTCTCCCAAATTTATCAGTCATCCTGTCACAGATTATATCTTTCCGTCTTTAGCTGTTCAATAAAGATATTGATACCCCATGAAAGTAGACTTTAAATATACATAATTATATCTAAATCAAATTGTCTTGTCTGTTCAGTAAGTCATCAGTTTCTCAGATGTGTAATTCCCCCGATTCCAATCAAAACAATCTGACACATTATTTGAAGATGAACACACACAAGGAATATTATACATTTTCTTCCAGGTCTGTTATCATTGTCACACTGTACAGTACATTGAAGTGGGCTGAGTATTGTTTGTGGGCTGCATCCCACCTTGAGTTCTCTCTAATTATTTTTGAGCATGCACCGGGCCATGTCACACTTTTCCTGCACCTATTCCACTGCACTCTGTTTTTTTCTTTGTAAAACAATACCAACCACTCTATCTCCAGACACTTTCTTGCACTGGAGAATAAAAAATAGTAGTGTGAACTAAGCCAAATGGATAGGAGCCCAATCTTTTAAGCTTTCTCAGTCCATTCCATGATTTTTGACAGAGTCGCTAACATTTCTTCACAGCTAACAAGTTGACAAGATAAAGTCTGATGTTTGTGGCAGCCCACCCAAGCCTGACACTTTCCAGATGTGTTGTACTACAGTTCCAGCATGTCCCAGCAAGCATGCTAGGAGTTCTAATCTAACACATCTGGAAGGAACCAAATTAGGGAAAGTTGGGAGATGACGTAAGTGTGCTTCTGCCCATACAGTTGAAGTCCAATTCAGATCTCACTCTACCCCACTTCAGTCATATTTGCAGTGGTGGAGCAACTCCACTGGCAGAGTGTTCCAGCAACACACATGAGTTGTTCCACCATTGTAAATGCCATAGCAGTGGCACAGATGGTATTTTGAAAGCATGCTGTGGTTCTGTTGAATCCTTCAGCTAGCAGATCAACAGTATAGGGTCATAACCTGAAGGACTACCATTGGTTTAGCATGAAAATGCATTGGCTGAGCCTTAAATATATTCTACAGGCAGTATCTAACTGTGTCATTCTGTTCTCAACTATGTGCAAGAAGACAATCCAACTGAAGTTACCTTTGTGCAATTCTGCTTTGCACCTGCTGAGTTGATTGCACAACTGGTTGCACAATCCATTATGCTATCATTTGCTGTTGTCCCTCCCAACCCAATGAAGTGGACTCTAGCCTCAAAGAGATTCCTGCTGCTTGAGGGCCAGACAGTGGGAACAATGAACATTACTCAATTGGCCAAGTCTCTTGAGCTGGCTTTGGATGATGGTCCTGTTCACAAACCAAAAGTGACCTGGAGTCCATCAGCCATTTGGCTTATATGGAGAGTCACTGGCCTTGACATTTCAGCTAAGAATTCAACCCCACTTCTTCCAGTTCAGATTCAGAGTCTGAGGGAACTATGTCTTGGCATGCTATAGTTTAGGGAAACAGTTACTCTTAGCTGGTTCTTGTTTATGTCAGGGGTGGGCAACCTGTTACCTGACAAGATGTTCTTGGACTTCAATTCCCTTCAGCCATCATCATTTTCTATACTGGTCAGGGCCCCGACAATTGTTGTCCAGCAGTATCTGGAGAACCAGAAGTTGCTTGTGTCTAGTTGATATGCCTCATTAATCCATATGCTCGTTTTCTCAAAACTAGTTGTGAAAGTGTGTAAAATACATGCAATATCTACAATTCAAAGAACCATTCAACTAATTCCACAGGCACAGTCATTTGACGTAGGTTGCTTCAACAGTCGCCCTATTCCACATAGAAAGCACATTTGAAACTGAGTGGATCTTCAAATACAGCTTATGGTATAAACTGCGGGCTTTCTGCTCTAAGAAAATGCATCCATGAGCCCATTGGATATGCCCCCAAATGCCTGATGTAAGACATGAGGCTTTTGGATATAAAACACACTAAACATACGTAAACAGTTCAAAACAAAACTGGTTAGTGACTGGACATGTCGCTGCTATGAACTAATTTCTTAATATCTGAACATACTTATTGATAAACAAAGCAAGCTATGCATGGTGGATGAACTTTTTGCACTTATTCCACATTTTCCTGTACTTGCTTTATATTCATCATCATGTACTTTAAGACAGCATAAAATATGTTTGGCTAGGTAATAGCTCAGGCAGACTAATTCTGTAGCATGCAAAACTGTCAGTTGTTCCAATTCGTTAGTGTTCCCTATTTGGCTATTATACAGTGCAAAACCATGGCACAGACGTTGTTCTCGTAGACTAACAACCTTGTTTGGATGAAATTTTGGTGTAAAGACGTCAGTCTTTACACACTTAAGAACTGTGATGAACAAATTGCTCAGATCACTTTTAAAATAATAGGCAAAAGAATAGGACACTAAATATCAAGTTTAACATATTGGCACATAACATAAAGCTCCATGGAAAGCACAATCATTTAAGAGCTCTCTTTCAGGAAACCTTCTGTTCCAGTTAATACTTGATTTTATTCCCTGATGGATGGCTCCATACTCTGAACAATTCCTGGAATTTCCTACTGCTAGAATGTAGCTTCAGATTTAAGAAACAAGTAACTACATGTTCTAAATCACACGTCAGGTACTTGAAAATTTTAGTACAGTTAATCAAAACCTTGGGGATTATTATCTTACTTAGAGATATGTCAAACAGTCATCTGCTAAACTTTTGGTCCTCAAAATATTCCTGCATAGACAAAACTAGATAATATGGAACTAGGGTTTTTATGTGCTGCCAAGCTGTCTTCTGATTTGTGGCAACCCTGTGAATGAAAGCTGTCCATAACATCCTTTCCATGACAGTCCTGTTCAGCTCTTGTAAATTCCAAGCTGTGGCTTCTTTTATGAGTGAGTCATTGTACCTGTCAACTTTCTCCACAACTTGCCTCAAGCCATGCAATGTCTTCCTTCATCCTGGCCTCTGATGCCATTCATTGGCCCACTGCCTCAGTCTGCACCCTTCAAAAAACCCCTCCCAGGCATTCTCTGCCATTACTGAATTTGTCCTTATATTCCCTGAAGCCAAACGGCACATTTTGATTTTGCATTTATTTATTCTGATTGTTATATACCACCCCGTTCCCATAGGCTCTGGACAGTTTACAAGAGATTTTGCAAGATAATCCACCACCACCCTAACCAGCCAATTCTGACAAGGAATCGATTGATCTGAATAGGCTGTTCACAAACTAATCATACAAGAGCCTATGTAACATTTGCTTCCAGTAGATATTGTTTCCTCCCACAGCCCAGAAACATCTGGAAGTCTACATGTCATGAGCAGATCTTTTCCAGTTTTCCTTTCCAGCTGATCAAGGCAAAAGAATTCTAAAGCTATCTTGAGCTAGGACAGCCAGCCAGAGCCAGACTTTGCAATGCAGAGTAAGAACGAAGTTGTTCCAAAGATCTCCTAACAAAGTAATGATCCTTGGTGGCATTCATTCTTGCCCATTTTAGGAACTGATTCCAAACTAAATCCATCCTCTCCTCCCCTCTAAAAGGCTGGCTGCACCCTCAAGGGGGTGAATACTGTTTGTGGGCCAGATGGCGGGACCACTGGACATTGCTTGACTGGTCTCCTCATTGACTTGACAATGAATCTCTGGGATGATGAACTCACACCCCTCTCACTCTAACCCTCTTTGTCCTCAATGTCCTCCCACTGAAACAGAGGAGATTTGCCTCCCTGGCATTTCAGTAAATTTCATGCTTTCAATCAGCACATTCCATGCATTCCAAGTGCTCTTCTTGTCCAGCTAGCTCACCTTCAGAGTCTGAGCTTTCTAGCTTGAATCATTGTATTTGGAAAGGTATGGACCCAATCCCTATACTACATACTTTCCGTTTCTGACCCGAGACTGACTGGCAATAGTTCTCTGGAGTTCCAGACATGGATCTTTTCCAGAACTAAATTGATGCTGCAGCTGAGACATTTGCTTTCAGAGTATGTATTCTACCACTGACTCAAGGTGTAACCATGTGCATGTTGAGACGAAAGCAAATGTGACTCCCAGAATTCCCAAGTTAGTGATTTTAAAAATCTGAATCAGCATACATAGGATCTCACCCACTTCCCCACACAGGACCTATTTGTAGTACTTGTTTTGAAAATGCACAAAGGAATTCCTGATACTATTGTCATGGTTCTACTTTTTTGTTGTGTGGTTGGTTACAGTTTAAAATGTTGCTGTATCTCACTGGAATTTCAGACGCCTCATCTTTTTTTCATATGACTTTCCTCCAGATTCCAGTTGCAGCTGCAAAAACCTTCCCCCTGAGCTAGACCCACCCGCAGTATCAGACAATCATTACAGTGCCTTAGTTCTATGCATGTTTCTCCCACAAGCATAAAATAATAATGGCCTTGCAGATGAAAACAAACATTAAATTTTTGTTTAATGGTCTTAGAAATTAAATTAATAAGAGCAGGGGAAGGAATTTGATTACTAGCATTCTCTTTTTTCCTAAATGCTGGTTCCCTGTGCAGTAGCTGTTTGTGGTCTTAGGAGAAGGAGGAGAAGGGAGGGTATTTTAAGAAAACTTGTGTTTTTCCCCCATTTACATTTCTATAATTCAGTCTGGACTAATGTATCATAATGAGATGAAAGGCTCATTGCAAAAATACTTCTCCTTTTTAAAAGCAATCTATCTCCTTTGTTGTGGCAAAATCCAAGAACTGGAACTTGTTTACAATAATGAAGTGTGCCTTCTGTTGGATCAAAACTATAATGAAGTGATTTTAAAAATGTTTATGAAAGAGAGAGAATAGCAGGAAACATTATTGTTAAGTCATGTTCAGGATAGATAGTCTGGAAATACACAGAATGATATGATGCATTAAGAATGAAATCTATCTATCTATTTATTTATTGTCTTTTTTTTTCTTTTTTCTTTTTTTTTGGATTGAGAATTTTCCTGCTTCAGTCCATGAGAAAGCACTGGCAAGCATTGCCACCACCTGCACGCCTTATCATGGTGTTTTGCTAGTCTCCAACCCTTCACAGTCAGAGCTGAGCCCTGCCAAAAATCAGCTGACTGATTTCAGTTGAGTGCAGCAGGAGTTTTCTACTCCCCCTGTTCTGAGATTCTATGATTCCCTCTTCTGCTACTGGAAGCTGAGGAAGTCTCCTGCCTTAAAATACTGACTTTATCCTAGTGAGTGGCTGGGCTGAGGAGGAGAGATAAAGCTAGGGGCACTACAAACATGAAGTATTCCTTAGTCTTCAGCTGTGAGCCTGGCATCGTGACTGAAGCCCTGTCCTGATGGAACACTTCCCTGGGGGTCTAGAAGACAGGGATTTCTTACATTATTTTAGCCTGCATACTGATTTCCAAAGATTTGTTTCAGATGTGATAGCCTGGCTTTAAGGCTTATCCACAAGAGGTGTTCTTGGGACTTTTAGGTTTGCATACCTGTTTATCCTTCTGCCACCCACACACCACCTTTTTGGAAGTATCATTCACTGTTTCAAACTTGTGTGCTTTTTCCCCAGATCAGACCTTGGTACTCAGTTCAGAGCCTTCTACTCCAGTCTCATTACCATTTAGAGTACTGGGGAAATGGCAGAAGCAGAGGGTGTTTATTTGCTTCTTTAATTCTATGTTCCAAGGATATCTGGGATGGCCTGAGTATCCCCTGACTTGCCCTGGGAAGATGGAGAAGGGATGGTGACAATCTACCAGGCGGCTGTTTTTTTCTCCTGGCCCCACTGCAGAGAGCCAAGAGCTCTGGGAGAACCACTCCACCCACCATCTTCCTGTTCCTTCACAAATATGTATAATGTAGGTGTAGAATACACAAAATATCCACACTTTTTAAAAAGCCAGTTTATGGCATTTCTGGTTTTAATAATAAAAATATTTAACTCATGTCATATTAAAACTTAGAAACTAAACCAGAAGTTCTTGGCTAGGATCATATTAAAAAGAAAAGGGGACTGTGCATTTATCTTAATTTCTACTCCAGCTCCTTATCAGACTCATTTGGGCCTCTATTTCCACTATAGCAATAGTATCTGCCAGATGAAACCTGCATAGATTCAAGGATGGTACATGAGAGGCTCAGAAGATTACAGTGTGAATCATCACATTTGAAGATTCTCTCAGCAAGAGTAAAAGGGAGAAACAGGAGGCGTTTTCCTTTTTTACAGGGTATGCAAGTTTTTCCTGAATTTTCCTCATTTGTTACATGAGGGAGCTCCTTGGAGGATCCACAGGGCTTTGGACTGGAAAGCTGCATCAACCAGACACATCCTGCTGATTATGCCTGGGAATTCATCACACTGCATTCAGTACAAAAATAAGCATTGCAAACAGACACATTTGAACCAAAGGGCAAGCCAATGACAAAACTCAGCCGCATCATTGATTTGAATCCACATTGCATTAGCAGCATCCACCATGTGTTCCTAGCCACCTATCAAAAAGATTCCTATATTAGAAAGATTGTGGATAGGTATGGCCTATCTCTCAAGGAAAAGTTACATATGGCTGCTGCTTGTGATCACACCAAAGCAGGGGGGAAATCATACAAAATAGTAACGCAGAAATGTTGTAATGATGCATTGATTCATCCAATGTTGTTAATGCCATAAGACATCAAATTTCCTCCCTCAGACATTTCAGAAAATAACTGCAGTTAGTAACTAGTCATACCACAAAGGCAACATACTGTTCCCTGCTCTTGTTTAGCTGACCTTAAAAGCTGCTGTTCTTATGCAGAACTCACTGACTGGTTATCTGCTCGTTGCTTATATCGTGGTGAACATCATCTTAGCTGTCCCCAGACAATTTTGGGTACCTGCTCATCCCTAGTAGCCCCCTCCCCTACACTGTTCAGGAGAGTCCCACTATGCTCCAGGACTCGTGTGGAGGATGGCGCAATTGCACTTGGCCCATTAAGTGCCATAGTTGCTTTCTGAGTAGCAAGAACAAGGTCTTCATGGGCAGCTACTAGGCTACCAATAATACAACTACAAAGCCTCAACTACAAAGCAACCAATAAGCGTAAGGTAGAAGTAACTTTCTCATTTCTCAATTTTAACACAATAAAGTTGAGAAGGATTACTGACTTGTTATGTTATCATGAATATTTTTGGTGATGCCTTCAAACTTGCATTTTATCTTATTTTTATAGTGTTGTGTTCTTAATGTGAATTGCTTGGGGATTTTAACATATTAAGTGGCATAAAGTAGCATATGAATATATACTCACAACAATATATTTTATGCAACATTTGGATAAACAGTTTCTTCACAACGATGTTTCAAGGAATGCAAGTAACTCAAGAAGGGAGAGATGATAGAAATATTCCTTGCATGAACTTCTTTTCACTGAAGAGCTAGGCCATAATTTAAGAATCCTATTGCTTCATAATGCTATTTCATAATGGTATTTACATATAGAGTTCTGAAGTAGCTGTACACTTTCTAAAATAGCAGTATGAAAGAAAAAGGAGACTCTGTATGTGTGTAAAGATTTCTTTCTACAAAGGGAGTCATATGTTGGAGTAACAGCATAAGGAGGAAGAACCAGGCAAAGCATACTCCCTCCCTCGCCTGGGCTTGAAAAGGGAAATGAGATAGAGGAGCAGGGTTGAAGGAAAGCTATTCACACATGAAAGGCTGTGCTCTGGCTATTTCTGGCAATCAGTCTCCGTAGCTTACAGAAACACGGGCAAGGGTCTACGTGGAGCTTGCCACACACACAACTTTATCTGTATGCTGACCTCCACAACAGAGAGGAAGGCCCCCTGCAATGTCAGGATAACTTCTCCAGTGAGTCAGCCTAGAGTTTGCAGAGTTTAGGAGGGCGACACCAAAGATGTACCATCCAGACATGGGTCCTTGCCAGGAGGGCAAACTGAACATCATGGCTGGGGTGCTTTAAATGCAAAGTAAGCTCAGAGAGAAACTGCTTCAGCGCACATATACTTATGCCCAAACACATGGGGGGGGGGGGGTTGAGGATACATTTGTAGGAAAGATCTCCAAAAATGTGCATCTTTTTTGTGAATCTGAATGATCTAATCATGTAGATAGAATACTAGAAAATGTTGCAAGTCCAAGCTTGAGGCAGCACAACAAAAACTGTCCCTTTTTAAAACAGGCTTTATGTTCTCCTGAGAGAATTTATCCAGTCAAGCTGGTGTTAGCCTGGTGGCTAAAAGACGCAAGCAAGATGAATACAGAAGCACAAGATTTGTCTGAGGGCAGGAATTGAGTTTGGATGCTGAGTTTGCTTTCTTCCCTAGGAGCTCAGCCTTTTTTAGTGTTCTTCAAAAATGTAGGTGGCAAACCAGAAAATGACAAAAATTGTGAATATTTGCTAAACAAATGGTTCTGATGTATCAAATGATACTGTATTACCAACTTGCTAGCACTCATATTACATACTGCTATAATTTATATCTTTCTGACAATACACTCAGAGTATGATTGCCTTCTTTTTCTGCCATGGCCTCATACTTTCTTTTTAAAAGTTGTATGTAAGTCAGATCAACAGAGTTGGAACAGTTCCTTCACATCATCTCATGCTGACAAAGTTTTACTAGGGTAAAGATCAAACAGGAAAAAAGATGGAAAAATTGCTTTCTCTCAGTGTGACTCCTTTAAGAAAGCAGTGATAGTAAGGTATATGACTGTACGCACTGAATTCCAAGTATTCCGTCTAACCCCGGAGTCCTCTAACCACAGCGTATCAATGCAGCTTAAGTGGAACAGAGCTAATGTACAATGGCTTGTTTCCAGTGACCATTACAGACACCGTCAGTCATGAAAAGTACAAGATGTATTTATCTTTTTAAAATATGCATGTTTTAGTTGTTAGTCATGGCTTTTGGAGTTCACAGTTTAAACAGGGCAGTGTGTTAGTTTATCTAAGTGCTTGCATATGTATAATTTAATAAAGTACATTTGGGAGCATTTTGTTCTTGAAGTCAACCTTGCTAAAGAATGCCACTGAGAGAATTTAAGGGTTACTGGAATGACTGGGGAGGGGGTATGTAGGAAGTTTGCAGGAATACACAGGAATCATAATTACTATGCATCACTATCCCAGTGCTCCTTTATTTAAAATGGCTGTCAGCTCTGACTCAGTTCAAATGAGACTATTCTTTCAAGTTAGATTATGTGGGTCTTGTGCATGCTGAATATGGAAACACACTGAAGGCACATGGAAACATTGTACTGAAAGGAACTGTTTGTTTGTTTGTTTGTTTATTGTAGGCATTTATATCTTGTCCTATCGCCAAGCGCTCAGGAAGGCTTGCAAAATATAAACGTACAATATAAAATATAAAAGTACAATATAGAACCTCAATGATTAAAACAATATAAAACACACCATTAGGATATCTTGTTGCATTTCTTCTCTGAAACAAAGCTTTATTTCAACTAAATATTCTCTAGCAGAATGTTACCCATTTTTTGGTTTTAAACTTATATAGAAGAAGTCTGCAAATGTAGACAGTAAAAAGGAATACAGTCCCCAGCATGCCCCACCTAACATGGTTAGGTTCTTAGAGATTATCTTTTTTTTCCAGAATGTTTCCCTCTTGCTCATCCATGTTATATTCCAGTAAAAGAGATTGGGCTGGCAGTCATAAAGTTCCCAAGACTGTTTAGATATATATTTTTTAAAAATGCCTAGAATTCAATTTCTGAGCAGGAACTTGAGCCAAGGCTATGATTCTATAGTCATTTAACAAGGCAGAAGTCCCAGTAAATATCTGTGTAGGCACGTATAGGTTCACATAGTAAATCTTCAGAAGCAAAAGCAACACCACACCAGTTGGATTTTTCTGATTATTACCCCCATCTTTCTGTTGTGATAGTGTTAAAACTGTAATTTTATGGATTTTACTGAACTGTTGCAGAAGACACTGTAGATATTACAGATCAAAAGGCTGTACCAGGCATCTTCTAGGTCAAGGCAAAGCACTAGCAGATAGAACTGGATAACTAACTAAGGACCTGGTCAGATCCTGTTATGACTGAAAACTGCTTTATTAAAACTCTACTGGTTGCAGTCAAGCCTTCTACACACAACTCAGAGACTAACTTGCAGAGTTCTTGGCTGTGTAGTGTTCCACTGCTTTGACCCCTGTTTTGTTCCATCTGAAAGATGAGCTCTTAATGTCACTTACCAAGAAGGAGATTTCCCCTTGCACTACTTCTGTGAATGAGTGCTGATCTCTTGCTTTTAACTGTTGAGTGACAGTCTTCTTAAAATGGAACTGCTGCTGCACATGGTTTGGAGACCCACCTGCTGAGCTGGGCAGCCTTCAGTTAAGCTGAAAGGAAAGAGCTCTGCCCCTAAGTCCAGGAGCAAAGGTACTGCTGTTGGCTGCGGGAGCCAGCTGGAAGGGAAAACACATATATGCACGAATCATGAACTACCATGGTGGAAGTGCAGCACTGGATTACAACCTCTGCCTCTTCCTCTACCTGCATTTATAATGGGAGAGACATTGTGCACTGCCCTAGTCACATAGTTGAATATATTAGAAGACAATCATGTTCACTCCAAACCTATTTTTCCATCAAAATTTAATCATCAACTATATCTGCAACTATTCGTGCTATGGGTGCATTTTAAAAACTAATATATCCATCCTCTGAAATGGTGTCAGTTTGTTTACAAAAGTTTTTGTATATCATTAAGTCTACGACATTTACAGTAGGGAGCAGCTGATTCTGTTATGTACAATGAATACAACAGCACCTGACAATCTGAATGTGGAATAGTGCAGCACAGAGTTGATCCAGCAGTTGCTTAACTAGTCCTACTATTCATTTCCAAATCTCAGCACATTTTCCTATTAGATTTTAAGAGTTTTTGTTGCATTACCTTGAGTCATAAAACCCCCAGAAACTTCTAAGCCGTATTGAGTTACTTTTGTCCTCTTGTTCGTCTGTCTGTATTTTTTCCAAACATATCGCCAACATCATGTTTTGGAAAATGCCCATAATGTGCCTTCTCCCTGTGATTTTATTCCTCACTTTTCTATACCACTTTTTATCATCAATTTCCTATTTTCCTTTCTGGTTCCTCAGATATCAAACTTTCTTTTTATACAGTCTATGTTCTTCTTAACTAACAGAAGCCATGCCTTTCTTCTGTAACTTTTATAGTTTTCTGGAACAGTGTACTGAACGTTTTCCACATGACTGATTCCCAGCCACTCATAAAATGGATCTCAAAAGCAAGTCATTCTCCCTTCAAAACTTTATTATACTAATTTCCTATTACTGTACTTGCAGGAGACCTTAAAGTTTTTTTCTGACATGGTTTCAGTTCCCAACCATAAAAAACCCTTACCAGCAATGGGAGTTGCATTTAGCCATTTGAGTCATTGTCTACACATAGAAATATAAGTTATATACTCAATATGCATTAAAATAACTGATCAGATTTAACTGAAGTGCTACATGCTTTTCTGAAACACTGTGAATTCAATAAATATATAATAAATATAATGCCTTCTCATGATTTGCACGAGGAATATCCCAGTATACAGTTAATCCAGCAGTTATTTAACTAGTCTTACCAGTCATTTCCAAATTGCACGTATTCTAAGAAATGGGTTCATGAAGGCCTGCATTAAAATCATACTTTAATCTCTACAGAATTTTTGCCTGCAGCTAGTGCTACAGATAGTAGTGAAATGTCAGCAACAATATCAGTTCACTGTTTTTATAGACAGAACATTGCAAAAGCCCTGGATGAACATTCTCTCTCTCTCTCTCTCTCTCTCTCTCTCTCTCTCTCTCTCTCTCTCACACACACACACACACACACACACACACACACACACGTACGGGCAGGGGGCAGGAGAGAAAGATCAAGTCTGTCCTGCTGCTGGTGCATGGAACTAGCTGAGAAACTATTTCAAGTCGGGTGGGAGAGAATTTCCATGGAAGACAGTGCGACAGGAAGACAAAATCTGTGCAAATGAAAAATTGAAGGTAGTAAAAAGGAGGCATAATCTACTGGTACAACACATGGTTTGCATGAGAAAGCTTCTAGGTTCAATTACCAGGAATGTGGGCAAGATTTTTTTTCAGAACAGAATTTCAAATGTTCTTTTATTTATAAGCAAAATTAAGAGCTCATCTCTCAGATGGCAGGAAACAGGGCCTTACACAGTGCTGGTGGGACTGTCACACTCAGACTAATGGCAGGGGGAGCATGGTTTCTGCTGAAGTATAATAAGCATGTATTTCTTGAGAGCCATGTTACACCAGTGTCTGCTGTGTTGCTGACAGTTACAATTAATTTTAGCATCCAACTTCTGGCTTTGGATTTTAGTTTAATTTGGACTGAATGCCAGCAAATTCTAATCTGCCAGTAAAGTTTTACTAAATTGGCTTCAAAAGACATCCTTGCAGTTTTCAAAGTCATTTGTTTCAGGGAGGCATTTGGGGAACAGGGTTCTTCTTTTTGGGGCCCCATTTTATCCAGACTACGATGCCCAGGATAGAGAATGATTGACCTGGTAGACCATATTACATCTTCAGCTGTATATGAAGCCTTGATGTGTCTGTGGATCTAATACTGAATTTTATTCAGGAAGAAATGTGCCTGCTGGGCATTGGAGTATCTCTTTAATAAGGGATTTTTAAGTCAGTTAAGTGTTGATTGTGCAATACAGTTGGTAAATACCTTAGACATTTGTTTTAGCAAAGTCCAATAATTACTTCATTTTGAGTGGAGATGATTAGACAAATAATTTTGGTACTGGAACATTCATTCATTCTTTGTTAATTTATCTGCTTTACAGAAATTCACAAATAATCAGTGTCAATGGATTCTCCATGCACTCTTGACAGGTAAGAGATTGCTATTATACACTAGCAATATAAACAATTAACTGCAATAATGCAATGAACTGAAAACCTTATAACACTTTCAATATTTGAATAGGTAGCATGTAGCTGCCACTTTCAAATGGATGCTTATTTGGACATTTCATCCACTTTTGTTGAATCCTGTGCATAATTACTAGATTATTTAGGGTTCTGGAAAACAGCTATTGAAGAAACCCAAGAAGTAGGACATTCAGTTTGATCACTAATATTAAGCTTTTTCACATGTGCTAATTCTTTTTTGACCAGTTTTCTGATGTAGAAAGGATTTTGTCTATGTGTTAATGCCACTCACCACAACGTGGAGCTTTACTTGTTTCTTTTTAGCTTTCCGGTTCCCTGAAACACTTCTTCATGAGCTTGGAGGCTTTGAGTCAGTGTGTCAAGATGTATTTCTTGGATTACCTGATTCAGTCCTAATGTACTAGGTGTCTTTTAACTAAGCAGTTTATCACTGCCATAGGCTAGAAAACCTGCTGTAGGCTTGTGGATGCACCCGAGTCAATTGAAATGTGACTCATGTCCTTGGATAAAAATGTGCAATATGATAGACAATTCTGTTTGGAAACACTTGTTTGTGTAGAATGCACTGTGTAAACAAATGTATTGCTTTCCTCTGATGGGTCAGCTTGACAAGGATTAGCTTGGTTTTGGCATGAGTTATGAATGTTTGGTCTAAGCTGTAGTGATCTGAAGTCTCTAGCTCAGTGGGTTCTTTTTCCACAGTTATGGTAAATTTTACCTTTAGCAGACCAATTGCTTGTAAGGAATTTGATTTTCCACCATCAGAGCAGGTTGCCTGTGCTGTCTTCATAGACTTCTGTTGTTCTTTGGAATACTGGTATTGGTATAACCTGAAGATATATTTGCTGGTTTCTCTTAGAATGATTCCAGAGTGTGTGTGTGTGCTTTCTGTTTTGTTGAATTAGTTCTTTGCTCTATTAGCTAAGCAGATATTTCTGACATTTTATTTGCTTGAACACTGGTCAGTATTTTAGTGAGGGTCATCTGGGATTCTCATAATTTTTTTTTCTTAAGTGTGGCTGAAAAATATCCTTTTGTCATTTGTAGCCTGATCTTATGATCTGCATTTGCTAATACACATTGTTGCAAAAGATAATGCAAACAGGTAAGATTTTCGTCCCCTTTGCCAAAAGGTGTACTCTTCAAAGTCTGGATTTTTATAAGGTTAAGGTACTTGCTAAGTCTAAGTTTGTTTTTCCATAATCATCACTATCACCAGTGTCAGGAAATGTTTTGAAATAATGGTACACTACGCTGTATTAGCATCACCAGTTTTGTGGAATGATCATCTTATTCCATAACAAGAGATCAATTTTCCAAACCTTCCACCAAATTTCCATCCAGATCCCATAGTGCTATGAGATTTATGTACAGGAAAGTTAGGAATAATATGGAACATGTTGAAAGCAGGGTCACAAAACGGTTGATTTGGAAAAAAAAATATATATATATAAAAAAATAGGAAGATATCCTTATAACTGACGTAAAGGTTTCATTTAGACAAAACAAAACAGTAGGGAAACAAAATGGCTGTTACCACCCTTCTTCATAAAAAAATGTGATAAGTGAATTTATAAGATGGTTCCTGTTCTTGAAATGACTGGGCAGCCTACTGTGGAAGCTTTATGAGCAAAAGAACAAACATTTCACCTGTAAGGAAATTTAACTTCTGTGCTGGCAAATTGGGCCCAAAACCCCTATAAAACTCTTGAATTAGGGGTTGGTTTTTGTTTTGTTTTTTTTTTTTTTTTTTTTTTTTTTTTTTTTGCCTTTAGGAGTGAATAGGATCTTTTTCTGTTACCTTCTCTCTCTCTCTCTCTCCTCCCTCTCCTTTTAAGAACAGACTATGCCATAAAGTCTTGGATATATTTCAATTTTATTTTATTGAAAAAGTACAGGTTGCTCAAACAGCTCCTGATTTCTGTCTTTTTTATTTCTTTTTGTTTTGTCCTTAAGCACAGGGGCTCTTTTCCCATTTCATAGCCTGTGCTGTGCCTAGTGGAAGTAAGAATCTGGTTCCACATAAAACATAAGAAATAAGCCATTTATTTTAGTGTTGCCCCTTTGCAGACAGCTGCAGGTAGACGTGCCCTTACACTGCCAGGCAAGGATAAATCCTGACATGGATTATCAGTGCTTTATTCAGGTCATTCAGAAATCCTGGCCAGCTGTCAAGGCCACACTTCTCTTTCCAAGCAGACCCAAATGATGGCTGACTAACTAAAAATGCTTTATTCATTTATCCTCTGGTCTTCCCACAGGGCATTTCCTGCAGGGAGCTGGGATTCTGCTGCTGGAGGGGACCAGGCAGTGTCTGTAGAGCGGTGATGGCCATATGAGGCAGGCTAACTTGTTCCTTCTTCTCCTGCACAGCTGCCTCTTCTCTCCAGTTTAAATTAAGCTGTTGAAGCTGTACTTCTCCCTCTCCTTCCAAGCAAAACCAAACAACACATTCCTAACTAAAAAGCTTTATTAAGTTAACACAAGTCAACCAGACTGGCTTAAACGTGCAAATGAAGTGTATTGCAGAAGTCAATATTGGAAGAAACAAGCATGGTTAGAATACTGGTCATTGAGGAAGTGAGAGCTATTGTTGAGAAGCTGAATATCCTTCCTGCCTTCCAAACTTGGATTACCTATACTTGCCTTTATTTGAAACTGAATGTTCCCCAACAATTGATTCTCTGGGTCCGCTGGTCTCAGCTACATCCCATCTCTCCTCCTTGTCCGGCTTAGAATTTGTTTCCATAACCCTTGAAGTCTCCTTTGCAGGAGCAATGGGTTCCATCCCTGCACAACCTCAAGGAAGGGGCTTATCACAAATGCTACCATAGGCAAACAAAAGAGATGCACCTCTAGAACTAAAAGAAAAGGAGTAACTAAATAGTATCACTCTCTGGGAGCAAAAATAAGAGTTTGGTATATAGATAAGTGCATCACAAGTCCAGTGTTAGTAAGTGTAGTACAAAATATCTATACAATAGGAAATAGCAAGGCTTACCAGAAAATTGAAATTGCACAGCTTAGTAAGGAAAGGATGTGCGGTCAAACCATTTAGGCCTTTAAACCTAGAGAGAATGTAGACACTCTGCTGTAAGCTGTGGCCAAGGGTTGCTGGAAGGCTGCACTCTCTGCTTTGCTGGAATAACAGCAACCCAAAAAAGAGACCAGCCTGTCTTATCCATTAGCCAGAGAAGAACCAGTTGCAGGGAGTATGTTTCCCCTTGCCTGGCAGAAAAAAATATACAGTTCTGGTTGTCCTAAAACTGCAGAAGTCAGTGGAAAGAAGCTGTGGTCTAAGGCACTGTCCAAATGACTACCAGTTTCTGTTCAAGCAGAAACATCAGCAAGAAGCTATTCTTGGTCCTAAGTGCACTGAAATGTCTGCTTAAAGTTCACCACCTTGTTTTGGCTTTGAAAAACTGGTGTCCCTCATCTAGCAAGCCTTCCACTGCTTTTTCCTTGTTTTTTGTTACTTTCATTTGTAAGTCTGAGGGCAGAGCCTCTCTCTCTTTTTCTTGATGTGAAACAATTTGGGAGACAACCATTGTCTGAAAAGTAAGATAAAATATGATGAATAAATACATAGAAATAAATAGAGGGATGGAGAAGACTTGCATTCTAATGCTAGAAGATAGGGTATTTACTCTTCAAAAGAAAAGCAAAACCAAGCAAGATTGCTTTATATGCAGATAGCACTGTGCTTACTTTGGCAGATCCTAGACTTCTTTTATATAATGGATGTTTTGACCATGTTCAGCAGGATTTCTGACTATTAAGTAAATCAAGCATTCTGATACATTAATACTAAGTCCATAGAAAGTTAAAGTCCATGCCAGAGAGAGATCTGGTTAGTAATAATTAAGTAGACTGCTGTTGGGTGTATATTTATTTGAAAGTAAGCCTACTTACTATAGTGGGGTGACATGACCTAAACATGCAGAGCATTGCACTTTATGTGCACTAAGAATATTAACTTTACCCTTCTTTAACAATGTGCCTATCTCACTTACATTTTCTTCATTGAGCAAACACCAAGATGCTGATGGCAAATTAAATGATAGGCCAACAAGAATTCATCAGAAGGTTATTTCAAACAGTGTTAGTGGGGCAGGATTAAGATGCCCCAAATCATTAGAACTTATTGAGTAGTTTCTTTCTGCGTCTGATTTTCTTTATTTTAATAACCCAGTTACTACTATTGTCATTATGAGAGAATAGATTAGATACCATTACTGAATGTTTATTATTTATCATTTTATTTATTTAAAACAATTTTATGCCACCCCCATCGCAACAAAGCCTTGGGGCAGCTCACAACAAGAACAAAATATACAAATATAACAAATTATAAAATAAAAATATTAAAACCCGGTCCACCTCGGCTTAAAAGATTAAAAATCCTATAAATAACAAATATATTAACAATTAAAATAAGTTTTAAATAAAAAGGTCTTAGCCTGGTGCCGAAAAACAAATAACGACGGCGCCAGGCGGACCTCTCTGGGGAATGCATTCCATTGATGGGGCACCACCACAGAGAAAGCCCTCCTCTGGGTACTCACCCTCCTAATATCATTCATGGAGGGTTCCCGGAGAAGGGCATCCCTTGCTGATCTCAAGGGGTGGGAGGGCATATATGGGCGCAAGCATTCCTTTAGATACCCAGGACCCAAGCCATTGAGGGCTTTATAGATCATGACCAACACCTTGAATTGGGCCCGGACTTCAATCGGGAGCCAGTGGAGCTGACGGAGAACTGGGGTTATATGAGAACAACGCCCAGTCCCCATCAGCAGCCTGACAGCTCTATTTTGAACCATCTGAAGTATCCAGACAGTCTTCAAGGGTAGCCCCACATAGAGCACGTTACAGAAATCTCATCGGGAAGTGACCAATGCGTGTGTCACTGTCACCAGGCAGTCGTTCTCCAGGAAGGGACGCAGCTGATGGATCAGCCAAAGCTGAAGGAAAGCGCTCCTCGCCACTGCTGTCACCTGAGCTTCAAAAGACAGCTCAGGGTCGAGGAGCACTCCTAAGCTGCAAACCCTGTCCCTCAGAGGGAGTGCAACCCCATTTAGGACACAGCCCAAGTCCCCCATCCTGAGGTCTGAGCCACCCACAAACAGGACCTCCGTCTTGTCTGGATTGAGCTTCAGTTTATTGGCCCTCATCCAGCCCATTTCCTCAGCCAGGCACCAGTTCAGCACAGCCACTGCCTCACCTGGATTGGTGGAAAATGAGAGGTAGAGCTGAGTATCCTCAGCATACTGATGATTCCGCAGCCCACACATCCTCATGACCTCTCCCAGCGGTTTCATGTAGATGTTGAATAGCAAGGGGGACAAAATGGACCCCTGCAGAACTCCATGGCATAACTGCCATGGCGCAGAGCCATAGTCCCCCAGCACCACCTTCTGAAATCGGCCATTGAGATATGAGTGGAACCACCGCCACGTGATGCCTCCAACTCCCAATCCCGCTAGCCTCTTCAGAAGGATACCATGGTCGAAGGTGTCGAAAGCTGCAGGGAGGTCCAGAAGAACTAACAGGGATGCACTCCCCCTGTCTCTCTCCCTGCACAGGTCATCGTACAGGGCAACCAAGGCAGATTCAGTGCCGTACCCGGGTCTGAAGCCGGACTGAAATGGGTCCATATAATCAGTTTCATCCAAGAATGCTTGGAGTTGTCCCGCCACCACCTGCTCTAGCACCTTGCCCAGGAACGGGATGTTGGCCACCGGTCTATAATTGGCGGCCACTTCTGGATCCAGGGATGCCTTCTTTAGGACTGGCCACACTACTGCCTCCTTTAAAGGGGCACGTACCCGGCCGTCTCTTAAAGAGGCGTTTACCACCTCCAGGATCCAGGTCCCAATCCCGTCCTTGGCTTTCTTAAGTAGCCAAGATGGGCATGGGTCTAGTAAGCAAGTGGTAGGGCGTACTTGTCCAAGCACCTTGTCCACATCATCAGGCTGCAAAAACTGAAAATCATCCATTAATTGTGGACTTGACGGCGTCGTTGGCATCTGCTCAGTAGAATCTGATTCAATAGTAGAGTCAAGCTCGTGACGAATCTAAGTGATTTTCTCCCTGAAATGCCTGGCAAAATCGTCACAGCAGGCCTTCGAGGGTGGTATGAGATATTTCTTTGGGCCTGGATGTATCAGCCCTTGCACCACCCAAAAGAGCTCCGCCAGACAGCATTGTGAGGAGGCAATGGAAGCGGAGAAGAATTTCTTCTTCGCCGTCCTCACCGCCACAGCATAGGCCTGATAATGGGCTCTTAAGTGTGTTCGGTCAGATTCACCCTGTGATCTCCTCCACCTACATTCTAGACATCTCCCAACCTGCTTCATAGCCCATAATTCAGGTGTATACCAGGGAGATGAACGGGCTCTGCCAGGTGGGAGAGGACGCTTGGGAGCGATCATGTCAATAGCCCTGGTCATCTCCCCATTCCACAATTCAATTTCTTTCAATTCCACAGGATCACCAGCCTTGTCAACTGGTAAATCCCCCAGAGCTTCCAGGAATCCATCAGGATCCATCCGGCTCCGGGGGTGGACCAATACAATCGGGTCCGCACCCTTACAGAGGGAAAGGCCACTCTCGAGGTCAAACCTTATGAGGAATTGATCTGACCATGACAAGGGCGTCAGACTTAAATTCCTCACCCTCAGATCACCCTCTTCCTGCCCCGTCGAGAAAACCAGGTCCAGAGTGTGTCCATGTTCATGGGTCGGGCCACTGACGTGTTGAGACAGCCCCATGGCTACCATGCAGGCCATGAAGTCCTGAGCCGCCCCAGTTTGGAGATTGAAGTTCCCCAGGACCAACATCCTGGGAGTCTTCAACACCAGGTCCGAGACGATCTCCATCAGCTTAGGCAGGGAGTCTGTTGGGCAGAAGGGTGCACAGTACACCAACAGAATCCCCAATCTGTCTCGGCCACCCAACACCTAGTGGAGGCACTCCAGCCCCGGCCTCGAGAGGACAGGAAGCCCCACAAGGGAAATAGAAGCTCGATAAACCAGAGCAACCCCCCTTCCCCTCCCCTCCAGGCATGGTCAGTGCTGGACCAGGTACCCGGGCGGGCACAGTTGTGAGAGGGTGACATCCCCCTCCTCACCCGCCCAGGTCTCTGTGATACAAGCCAGGTCGGCCCTCTCATCCATGATCAAATCATGGATGAGTGTTGCCTTATTTTGGACCGACCTGGCATTAAGCAGCAGCACCGACAGGCCCAGGGGGCAGTTGACAAGTGTACCTGGAACCCACCGGCTGGGTGAATAACCAGAAAGAGGGACAGGTGTTAACCATCTGTCCCTCCTTCTGCGATGCTGACCCGTTAGACCCCCAATGCCATAACGCCCATTGCCCATCACCACCCCGATGGCGGCGCCCAGGCGCTCCCCAGGCAACATCATAGTAAAGCACGAGACGCATCAATTAAAAGCAACCTAAAACCAACAATTAAAATTACTAAAAACATCCTACTTTAATCCACTGCTAGCCCACAGACGAAACCAAAGCCACCACCAAAGCCCCCGACCAGCCCAGCCCCCCACTCGGCCCCCGAACGGTTCCAAAACAGCGGCGTCACCACCATTAGGCTGTCGCCCTTCAGCCGCCGGCCCAAGGCCACCGGCCCCGGTCACCGCCAGCCCTTTGTAGGCTGCAGGGCCCTTTCCCATGCCCCACCCAGTCCCGGCGCATCTCCCACACATGCCAGAGGAAGCGGGCCGGAGCAGGGGCCTGGACCAGTGGTCCTGGCCCCGGGGCGGCAGCAGCGGGAGATGGAGCAGCGGCAAGTTCCGGGCGGTGCAGGCTCCGGGCGGCGCAGATGGAGGTGGGGCCGTCCATCGTGCTGGTTCGCTCCCATGGGCCGGCCCCGGTCGCCACCAGCACTTTGTAGGCCGCAGGGCCCCTCCCCATGCCCCACCCCATCCCGGGGCATTTAAATTTCAATTTAGTTATATATATTTTAAAGAGCCACAACCAATGGCTGAGATTAGCACTTTTATGAACAGTGTGCAATATCTACAAGCACACCACTCCTCCTTCTGGAAAACAGTAAGACCCTACATGTGAGTAACATGTGAATAGGGCTATCTACCCTCCCAAATGTGCTGTTGTGGTGTGAGAGTACTGTTATCATTATTCTAGTTTTGCTAGTATTCCTCCAGCAGACCCATAATAAACTGATCATCAGTGGTACATTACATGTATTCTTCCTTTCTGTTGTGTATGTTTTTACTGCTTTTCAGAATATGTTGTTGCTGCTGTTATTGTTAAGATAATTATTTGTATAGTACTGCTGATAAAGTACAGTATTCTACAGGGTCAAAGAGGGAGAGAGGGAAGGAGGGGAAAAGGTAAGCAGGAAAGTAGGCAGAAGGAAAGAACTCCAAGGAGCTTACATTCTAAATCAAACAGTGAGGAAATTAAGAGGAAGAAAGGGAAGAAAGGCCAGGCTCAACATGGTCTCTTCACTGTTGCAGAACAGGACAGTGCCTGTCAAATCTGTAATGTCAAGTGTTAACTTTACCAGCATCTTGTGATGATGTTAAAACTCTTCTGCTAATTCTTTTCATGGTGACAAAGTACAGAGTGTACCCTTAAAGGCAGCCTAGAAATAACTTTAGACAGATAGATAGGATAGTGCATGCAAACTATTTGAATAATCAACTCTACTCATCTAACTTTGGAATCAGCAAAGTATATTTGCAGGCTTCCTCAGGAAAGAAAGAAAAAAAATATGGCTATATTCCACAGGTTTGTAGTTGCTTCCTAACACTAACACTATTTGGCTTTGTTATTGTTTAAAAATTTGTTATTGTTAAAAAATTGACTATTCTTCAATCACTTGATAACTGTCAATCAGAAGACAGTTATAACTGATAACTGCATTGTTCCACACACAAAAATTAAGACTGACTCTTCTCCATAGGAGGAGTTCAAATCCATAAATAAAAAAATCCACAGCATAATCATTATTACCTTGCAACATCTGGGGTTTTCTTTGGAAACTCTTCATTCCTCTCCTAGGAATATCAGAATTTGTTCTCTTCCAAAACAGCTGATGAGATCAGAGTCTGAGGATTTACCTATTAAGGCTGAGAATTCTGAGCAATGGAAATGCTTTAGGAGTTATTTTAAATGGAGGAACTTGACCACAGATTCGCTATTCATTTGACCTTCTGAGGACTGGAAGTTTCCATCTTAGTTCCATTCTTTCACATATGTGCACATTTCCTGAAATACACAGTTGCCTTCAACAGTACATATCAGGCACTGGTTTATGTATGTATGGATATTTTCTTCCAGCATTCTCTTCATGAATGTTTACTTCCTATCAGAGACCAGTAAGAAAATGCTCAACAGATACCAAAACTTTGGCTAAAGTTAAAATAACCATGTGATTTATACATTTTGTTCAAATTATTACAGGAATTGTTTCAGGGAAAAATAAAAAACTGATAAGGACTCAACAGAGGGAGTTTGTGAACTTTCTCTTGCTTTTGTAACAAATCATTTGAAGATGACAGCAACAGAAAAACAGAAAAATGTCACAGGAAGAAAAAGAATTCAGATGAAATTTTGGCTTTTGATGCTTTTCTTTAAGAGTGGTCTTAAAAGTACCACAGATGTAATACATGATGGTGCCCAAGCAGGAAATGATTCGTTTGTCTCAGTACAGACATCTGCACTTGGACTACTGGGCATTCTTCCAGCTGCTGTAATATCCCACTGTATCATATTGTAAGACGTAGCCAAGATTTATTTAGCAGACTAGACTGAATTTACCAACCTACATCTGTTTTGACCAAGTAAAGCTGGAGGAGAAATAAATATAAATATTTATAAATATTTTTTTAAAAAAAACCCTTATACATGAATGTTTCTCAGTGATTCAGAACATGATGTTCAGTTCATTAAATCTTTGGATTTAATGTGGAGATTTAAAAAAACATAAAAATAGCATCAGCTGGAGTGGGAGTGGACACTGAAGGTTGGTAATGGGCTGTACCCAGACTTATTCCAGCTTAAAGTAGATCTACTGAAATCAATCAGACTTAAGTTAACCGTGACTAATTTGTCCCAACAATCTCAAGCAGGACTAAGAATGGATCCAACCCAATGTGTCCTACATTACTGAGGTCACTCTTCCATTTGAATAGCTGTCAGAAGACAATCATCAGCTTAAGTTGTCAAGTCATTCTTGGAAAAGCTGTCAGCCCAAGTCTGTTTTGAGCAGGAATTTCAAAGAGGTCCATCAGCTCAGCATCCACACAGTAGGCTGAACAGGCACGTGGGTCACCTGGTCATAGTCTTCCTCATTACAGTCAACAGTACAGCATTTCTGTTAAAATTATTGTGATAATTTCTTCACTTGTTTGTTTCTCTTTATAAATCAGCATATGCAGATGCCATGCACACTGATGTCCCCCATTGTCATCCTTTACGGTGAAGTGCTTCCTATCTTTGGCTGCTGTATAAGTGGCCACCCAAAAGAGTTGATCATTATTGAGGCTGACCTGGTGTGTATTACAGAGACCTGGGTGGGAGAAGGGGGGGATGTCTCCCTTACTCAGCTGTGCCCACCTGAGTACCTGATCCAGCACCAGCCACACCTTGAGGGGAGGGAAGGGGAGAGGGGGTCACCCTTGTTTATCAGGCCTCAACTTCCCTTGTGGTACTTCCTGTTCCCTTCAGAACAGGCCTAGAGTGTTTGTACCTGGTGTTGGGTGATTAAGACAGATTAGGGATTCTGCTGGTGTACCATGCACCCTTTTGCCCATCAGACTCCCTGCCTGAGCTGACGGAGGTCATCTCGGACCTGGTGTTGAGGACCCCCAGGATGTTGGTCCTGGGGGACTTCAATCTCCATGCTGAGGCTGTTCTGACCAGGGTACTTCACGACTTCATGGCTTCCATGACAGCCATGGGGCTGCCTCAACATGCCGTTGGCCCAACCCATGAATGAGGTCACACTCTAGACCTGGTTTTCTGGATGGGACAGAAAATGGTGCTCTGGAAGTGAGAAATTTGCTCTTAACTCCTCTGTCACGGTCAGATCACTTCCTCATGAGGTTTTTGGTCAGGGCTGACCTCTCCCTCTGTAAGGGTGCAGACCCTATTAAGACGGTCCTCCCCCAGAGCCGTAAGAGTCCAGATGGATTCCTGAGGACTCTGGGGGATTTTCCATCCTGGATCAGACCAATGGTTCATGTAGTCCAGCTGCCCACAGGATCCCTCAAGAAGGATGGATGCAAGACCTGCAGCTGCCCACATTCCTCGGTAATTGGTTTATACAGACATGCTGCTTCTGGTAAAGGAGTCTGCACAGAGCCAGCAAGGCTAGTAGCCACTCAGAGCTTCCTCCTCCATCAATCTGTCCAGTCTATTTTCAAAACCATCCAAATTGGAGATCATCCCCACTTCCTGTGACAGGGAATTCCAGGGGCTTGAGATGGCCAAACCAGGTTGTGCAGTGCTCAGACATTTTACATAACTCCTGAAAGGTCTGTGAACAGTTGAGTATTGCTGAGAAAATCTGTGTTTTGTTTACAATTTCCAATTTTGCTCATACTAGGAGACCAAATATGTATGTGTGCACATATGTATGTATCTAATGTGTGTGCACGTGTTCCTCAAAAACATGAGAGCGAGTAAGCATATAATGTGCATGTGTTCATTTTTACTTAAGGTGTTTCTGTTTTTGCATTTTCTGCGGTCTGCATTGTGAGTCTCTAGCCGCAGAGACTTCTGGTTATCATTTCCATTGCATTTTAATGGCAGAATAACTGAGGCTTAGTGCTTCATCTCAAGCACGAGCAGTCCATCAAATCTGCTCACTGCACAAACAGTGGCTTGTCCTGGGTAAATACTGAGACTGTCTTTCATTAAAAGACAAAGCATGCACTGTAAAAAGCATAACATGGAAAGGATTATCATCTTTGGGATATTATGTTTGTATGCCTGCTGCCCCAGTGCCAAAATGAAACCCTCACATTTCTTGAATGTAAACAGGAATTCACAATAAACACAATTACAGCTGCCATTGTAGAATGGATACAAAGGCTACTCTTAATATTTATTATTTGTGACTTGTTTGTGTATCCTGCCCTTCACTCAAGAAAGTCAGAGGCACATTTTGGAACACTTTCTTTTTGTGCTCACTTTTACATTTTCTAGGAGTTGCATTTTTTCCTGCTGGAACTCCCTTTTAAACAGTGTGTTTTCTCAAAGACCAGGGAAGACATCATGAGGTAATCCCTCCTGTAGGGCTTTGCCTGGTCAGTGAAGAGATCTGTACTATAAAGGAAACATGTACACACAGCATCAGCAGCAGCCTTGCAGGGGTTAGGTAAGCTCAGAAACACCACAAAAATAAATGCTAGAACACCCTCTTTCATGGCAGAAGACAAGCTGAGCAAACTGGAGCACAGGTTTTACTCCATTTCTAGTCCAGAGCTTAACACAACAATGCCCCTTCATTCCTGTATTGTGATGGATATAAAATGGGCCCATGCCACCACCACAAACACTGTTGCTGCCACTTGCAGTGACATCACAATCACAGGAAACACAGATCCTTATGAAAAAAACCAGATGGGCAAGATGGCACCCACTGTACCAAAAAGATGCCTAATTTTGCATATCCTAATTTAAACATGCTTTCATAAATACAGTGGGAAATTTCAGGGGGGCATTTATGCACAGCTCTAAAAAACTGTTTCTCCATCATGCTTTGTTTGGAGGTATTAAGAAGATGTGGGAGACCATCTGCCATTATGCATTCTTTTGAACCATCCAGATACGTAAAATACAGGATCTGTTCTCTGCTTAGGATATACAGAACCTTCTGAGTTTGGTGACTTCTGTGCAGTAAGAATATGGGGCATTGGACTGGGCTCTTAATTTCTTGTCTTGCTGGTATTTTTTAAACTGCCTGCAAAGGGGAGAGGCGCTTATGGGATTTAGTGCCGGTGTTGCCAAAACAACCAGTTAGCTTTGGTGACTACGTACCGTGACAGGAGAGGAGACATTTAGTGCTCCATTGAGGATGAAAATGACTTGGCTCAGCTCTGAGCAGGACAGAAGCCAACCTTCATCACTGCGGTTGTGCCACGATGTACCAAGTATATTTCTGGTATGCTTGGATATGGCTGGAGGGTGCCTAGGGATGGCTATGCTTTGGCTAACAGTCACGCCCATATTCCTGATTGCCTCTTCTGAAGGATGCCACTGCTTGTCGCAGGACAAGAGACAAAACTTAACCAAGCCACAAGCATCGAGCAGGGGTGCAGCACCTCAGGTTCATGGGCCCAATCTGGCCTGCCTGATACACCAATCATTCCCTTCAGGATCCTCCAGCGCACCCTGTTCCTTTCCTGGCCCCTCATCATATGGTAGATTCCCAGCTTTTGAACAGTTGTTTCACCATTTTAAAAGTTCCCTAACATTTATTTACTTTAGTAAGGGCATTAAGCCAAAATACGCAGATATGTGGAGTATTTCATCCCCACCCCTTTGCCTTCAGCCCCATTCACCAACTCCTGGAATAGAAACTCTGCGTTCTTGTCCAAAACTAATGACGTCCTTGTGCTGAAAGAAGTGTGAGACCCCGGTACAGGGATGTACCGTAGCATGCACTGGAGTAGCAGTATGCAATGCTTGGAATTTGCCTTGTGACAAAGTTACTAAAAAGCTAGGCCAACCATTTATTTGATGAGGAGATGTCAAAGCGATGGAGTAGCAGCTTTGCATTTGACATGTTGGGCTTGCTACTCTCATTTTTGGGACCATCGGGAAAGAAAGAAAAAGCAAAACCTTGATAAATGTTTTTGCAGTAGCTTCCTGGCCTGAGTGATTTGAAGATCAAAGGCATTTATGTTCAGTGTTGCCAGCTTATCCCTCTCTAGGGTGTGCTTACCGGCTTCCTCCTTATCCGGTATGTTGGCTGTCAGTGGCTCAATTGCTTCCTCATTCATTCACTGACTCACTCACACCCCCACTGAGGCTCTCTTTGTTTGATGTCCTAGAACACAGTGGATTGTCTAATTAGTGTTTAAAGAGGAGTCAGGTATAGATATACATGTGTGTGTGTGTGTGTGTGTGTGTGTGTGTGTGAGAGAGAGAGAGAGAGAGAGAGAGAGAGAGAGAGAGAGAGAGGGAAATTACCATTACACTGGTGCAATCTGAAGTCTTGCTTTGAGCAGTAGATATGATAGCTATAATTTCAAAATACAATCCAGAAATTAAAAACAGAAACCAGTTAAGATGCAGGAAACAAGAAATCTGCACAATCATACCCTGAGGCTGTGATGTGAAATCTGTCTGGATGCTCAAAGAATTGAATGCTAGTCCTCATGATAATAAAGAAAGGACTCGATATATTCATGAATATTTGATGCATCCACAAAAAGGACAAGCACTGTTTCTTCTGCACAGATGGAAGGAAGGAAGGAAGGAAGGAAGGAAGGAAGGAAGGAAGGAAGGAAGGACAATGAACTTCCAAAAATAATGTTTAATTCTGCCTAATAATTCAGAGACCAAAGGAATATATGCAGTGACTAAGATAGTAATCCTAACCCCTTGATTTGGGCTGAGAGAGGTAGCTAGGATGTAGCAGAGGTGCCCAAATCCCTCCAGGTAGAAAGGTGACACTTTCAGAGCAGAAGCCCTTACAGAATTCCATGGGTGAAAATCTGCCACCAGGAGTGCTATCAGCAGCAAGCCCCAAGTCAAAGATGTCCACCCCCATAGATTACCCAATTGAGGTGTTCTAGGGGTGGGTTAGACCTGGCTTTTGATCTGGTAGGTCTATTCACCATTTCCATGATCGAGGTCTTCACTTACACCAGACTGGAGATAATGAATCTAATTTTTCTTTCTCTTTCTCTTTGTTTCTTTTCTTGGGGGCGGGGGTGGATTAAAGCTGAAAAGATTCACCAGGTTGATTAGCTCAGGAAAATCTAACACCATCCTTCCCCATAATTTCTTCTTTCCAGCCCAGCTTAAGATTGTTGAGCCTAGCAAGCCTTATCTATTATTTGTGCCTTGTTCTGATCCATTTTCTTACTTCAGTTGATTTATCTGTATAGATATATTTTCCCCATTATTCTACAATATATATAGGGAACTGGATTGTTATAAAAATTGAAAAATGCATCAATACGAGCATAAATAGGATGGAATAAAGGTGGCTTTATATTAGTTTTGGATGGATGGATAGATAATTATAGATTATTATCTTTTCTTCTTCTCTTCTTTTCAAAATATCACAAATAAAATGTAAACTGACCTAACTGGGATTTCTTTAGCAGTGATAGTACTCACATTTTAATTTAAATTTTCACATGGGTTGCTTCTAGTTGAAGCTTTTGCTGTGCAATCATAGTACCTTATTCATGGCATTTTAAGGAGATCCCAGATATAGTCTCCTTCAATTTAGTCCCCACCCCATGTTGTCATGTCATTTCTTCCATTTTTTTTTCTTACCAAAAGAAAAACACATTAAGGAGGAAAAGATGGAATAACTACACATCTTTTTATTGTTAGTGCTAGGAGCCCTCCATCTAGAAGTACCTATATGAATCAGTAGTTTAGAAAATAGTCCTATTTATCTTTGGACACACAAGGTCCTGCAACATCCAGCATGCACCACCAGCCATGTTAGATATTTGTAGAACATGTTTGTGTCTCAGAATGAGAAGTATTGCGCTGTTAAACTACCTGACTTGGTGCCGCCCCCCGCCCCCCGCCCCCACACACACACACTTGATTTCTTGTTTTCTGCTGCTGATTATCCAGTAATTGCATACCCCCTCTGGATTCTAGAAGATTCTTCACTTATCAGGTACCTAGGTTTACAAGCCAGTTTGTTTCCTAAGTGGGAGTCCATGGCCTTGAGATGACCTCAGCCAAAGCATCTGCATTTCTAAGCCAGCAACCAATGACAAGGCGCATAAGTTTAGCAATGACGTGGAGGTTTCTTTCGCTTGGTCCTGAGTAAGACAAAGTTAGTATGAAGTTAGTTGTCTGTGTCCTACCAAACTGCCCAGTATTGCTCAGAAATGCTATCTTGTTTCCTTAAAGCATTTAAACATACAGAATCCCCCACACCCTTGATCCTTTTTTTCCCCTTTTCCTTAATAAAGCAAAGAATCAGAAATCTTATATAAGCCTGCCAAAAATAAGCAAGTATGCAACTGTACTGCTACATTCGTTGAAATCTTGACTGCCTGAGGGCAGGGACACAAAGCCGGTTGGCTTTCTTTTCCAGCACTGTGGGAAATGCAGTGGACAAGGCTTCTGTTTTGACACCTCTACCCTGCATAGTTCAATAGGTACTAGGAAATTAGTAACAACAGTAGCTGATACGGTGCCAACTGCAAGAGTGTAAACAGACAGACTATTTGATTTCTGGGCTGAAATTGATCACATTTTCCCTGGGAACTATGGCAGGACATGGAAAACAGGTAAACATTTGCATAAAGGTGACAATCATTACTGTTTACACTATAGCTTAAAACATATCACAAGCTGAAGACAATCATTGTCACTACTTACCTAACAGAGGGGTGAAAAAGCTACAAAGTGCTCCTTCATTAATGCTTTTATTATACACTTGTCTTATATATGAAATATATTCCAGAAGAAGTTAGACAATATATCAAAATGGCATTCAAGATCCATTTAAAAATGCACAAAATCTATTTAAAGTTTGAAAATCAACTTCACTGATGTCCATAAAAAGAGGTAACCTCTTTCCATTTCTCAAGCGAAAGCCAATGGTTTATTGTTCACACAGTCCAGACTGGAGGCATTAGGCCAGGGGTCGGCAACCGTTAACACTCAAAGAGCCATTTGGACCCATTTGTCACGCAAAAGAAAACACCTGGAGCCACAAAACCCTTTTGACATCTAAAATGAAGATAACACTGCATATATCGTTTTTTACATTTATGCTATGTATAAAAAAACTATAGTGTGTTGCATTTATGAAATCAATGAACTGCTACAGAGAAAACTAATTTTTATTTCTGCATGCAACAAAAACATTTTGAACTCCGAAAAAAAAGACGCTGGGTTGAAAGTTACTTTCAAATAAAATACTCAGTGTCTATCTGAGTCCTCCTCGTATTTATGAAATAAAAAGCCGAACTTATATTATCCACTAGCAGCAAACCAAAAATGCCGTCTGCTTCTGTGTGCCTTCATCCTTTTATCACATGGTGAAATATTGAACAAACATCCCTCTCCAATGTAATAATGTTGCTGGAATTTTTATAAGAAACTTCTTAAAACAAAGAAGTAGATCTATATCTTCATTATGATTTAGCTGCAGCTCTTGTTCAGTCACTAAAAACTGTTATTTTTAATCTTACATTATAAACTAGTTGGACTCCTTTCATATATTTTGAATAGGAGAACAGTTTCCTGAAGAGCCAAAGTCAGTGCTAAAGGGCTGCATGCATTAAACAGCAAACCCCATTAGTTCGTCACCAGTAAAAGCAAATGAATCTACCCACGTACCATTAAACGTTCGGTTTTATTCAGAAACTTTTCTTCAGATTTATCCATGGTTGGAGGGGGGGAAAGCTCAGTAAATCGGTGCACAGATATAAGTGTGTTTAGTGACTGATTAGCAGATAAACAGTCAAGTGATGTGAATTGTGACAAGTCCCAAGCACAGCTTTTAACATTCAGATGAAGGAGATTACATTGGGACAAAGAGAATCTTTTCAGCAGCTGTTTCGTGTACCATGGAATGTAGTGATTTACTTAACTAGCTGATTTACTTAACTAGCTAGCCATGCGTTCCTGAGTGGAGCTTCGAGCAGATCAGCGGCTGAGCTGGCGCATGTTTTGAGCGACGGAGCCGCAGCAGAGGGGTTCAAGAGCCACGTGTGGCTTTGGAGCCGCGGGTTGCCGGCCTCTGCACTAGACTATGTCTTTATTAATGCTGCGGCTCTGCAATGAGCAACAATTTCATTAGCACAGCTAATGTGATCCCATCACAAATTGAGACAATGTGATCCCATCACAAATGTGATCCCAACAAACCCATATAAGGTAAGTTAAGACACTGTGCCTCGCACTGCCCATCTTCCACCGTCACTGATACATACTGCTGGACACTAGCCAGTCTTAAGGAGCACCAAGGAAGTTCCTAGCCACACTTCCAAATTCCAGCTGGTCAGCTTTGGATGAGATGTCCCCAGGATAGCATTGCACACCAACATTCCCTAGAGCAGGACTTGCAGAACCTTTCAGCCCCAGGACCAAATTCCACTTCAAAGAAACCCTCAGCTGAGGCAAAGATTAAAGGACCATGGCTGGAAAAACAAAAGTACAAATAACCTCATCACAGACTCTTACTTCCTGAGATTAAGTATTGGAATAATCTTTTCAATCTTTTAGCATGGAGAGAAAATCTGTGCCAAAGCAAAATTAATTGATAATTAGGGGTAAAGGGGATGCAATCATGGAATGGCCATATTCAGGACCCTGGAAAGCCAGGTTGGAAACCCCGGAGCCCCAGAATCTGTAAATCTGCTCTAGAGCCAGTTGGCAGTGAGAGGTTGTTTGTAAAAGTATCTGAGCACTAATTAAGAGAGGAATTCAAAATTAATGAGGTGATGAAATGGTGCCTACCACAAAGATTACTGTGAATGTATGCTCAGCTTCAAATGGCCATTCAAGGGAATTGAATCTCCCATCTGAAGTAACTGTGTCATTTCCCCTCATGCTGGACACACAGAAAAGAGCAATACTCTTGAGGGAAGGGGAAGTCAGAGTGTTCTATTAGTAAGGGAGGAGCAGTGACTGGTTAGCTTCTGGAGCCATCAATTTGGAAGCCAGCTTTAATATTAAAATATCTGTTCCAAATGGATCATTTCTTAAAATGCAAACCCTGGAATTTCCTTTTAAGTATGAAAACAACAACAAATAATGCCACGTTTTCCAGGAAATGTTGATGTTCTGAAAATGTGACTTTATGGAACTTTGAAGTTCCTTAAAATTTTACAAGACCAGTTTTCAGTTTTGGTATCTTAAAAGCAAACAGTTCTAAAGGTTGTCAAATCCAAACCCTTGTGGCTTTTAAAATAAATACTGAATTTATTAAAAAATGCTTTCAGCATGTATTTCAAACAAGTTGCTGTGCAACGATCAACACTTCCCACACAATGTTAAAGGGAAAGGCATCAAAAGATACTTCCCATGCTATGATTAGTTTGTGGTTTCCACAACTGCCATGAACTGAACAAGTAAATGACTTTGACCCAACAAGCAGCACTACTCAGTCAGTTACAGGAACTTTCAGGTATGCAGCTGGACCTCTGAGCAAACACCCTATCCTGCTTCTGAAAATAAACCGCCACACTGTTCAGAAAAGATTTCTTGATTTATTTCAATACTGGCCAATAGCTGCATTTTTAGCAGTTCACAATTAAAACCATAACATGCATCATAAGATACAATACAAAAGTTTAAAACTGCAGTATAAAATAAAGGAAGAAATCAAAATAAATCCTAGCAGCACTGCTAAGAATTAAAACATAGTATTAGATTATAAACAGCAGGGACTGAATGAGTAAATGTCTAGAAAACTAAGATCTTCAGCTGGCAACACAACCCCCACAACATACACACTAGGGCAACCTGGTGTCTAGGGACTGTGTTTCGGAATCTCATTCCTCAACCAGGTTGCCATAACAGAATCAGTCTTAACCTACCTTATTTCTTTTGGCAGTGTCTCCCAGAGGACCACTGAGGATGCACTTAAGGCCCAGGCATGTCTAGATCAGCGAAGATGATCTGCAATTTGACCCCAGATGGTTAAGACTTTGAATTTTAATACCAGCTTTTTGCATTGGGCTTGGAAGTGGACTGGCAGTCAGTGCAGATGGAAAAGTATGGGCGTAATATGATCACGTTGGCCAGTCCCTATTAGCAATCTCACTGCCCCATTTTGGATCAAGTAAAGTTTCCAGGTCATTTTCAAAGACAGGCCAAAGCATAACACACTTCAGAGGTCCAGATAAGAAGTTATTAAAGCATGCAAAACACAGCTAGTTCTTGTCCAGATAAATTACGATGTAGCTGGATATGCCCTCCCTATTAGTGGTAGCAAACCATGAAGGGCAGAGGTCAAGCACACAGGTGACTGACCTGACTTGGCCAAGCCTTCGGCCTCAACGGTGGATTTTCACAAAGTTTGGGGAGCAGCTACTCATTTGTCTGACTGGAAACAAAGTGAGACACACCAACAGGGGTATCAAAGGACTTGCATGTACTCCCTATCCCAAAAAACAACGCAGGGTTAAGCAGCCTGGGCACAAATGAGTTAAAACAGCTTTAAAAAGCAGAACATTCTCTTGTATTGTGCCCAACATATTTCATCCATTTTTATATCTGATCTGCATTCCTTGGATGTACTCCACCCCTTTGGGGTTAACATGCACTACTTAAACAAAGTATTTATTATATAAAAGGGTCACATGATGGACACCTGAGGAAATTAATGTGTTCTTTGAACTGAATAAAGTGAAGTTTGGAGACACAGAAGTCACAAAGGCTTTCCCTTAATGGGAGAATATTTCAAACAGCCAAGAGGGTTTGGAGAAGAGACCTTCATTTATCAGTAATTGCTTCAGTCTGTCAAAGATGCTGATTTGCAATGTAGCATTCCATAATGACCATTAAGCTTCCACCAACAGTTTTAGGCACAATTCTTCTTAAATTTAGTCAGAAAAACACATCTAGCTGACTGGAATATGCTGGAAGTCATAAGCTCTTTCTTCTGTCTTAACTTGCATAGAAGCATACCTTTAACTACTGATATATTTTTTAAAAAAATGACTTTTTGCATGTGACATTGATTTAGTTTTAGAATTCTTAATAAAATAGGGATACCCTCTGTATATATTATTTACTGTGTCTATCTTTAGCAATAGCTTGCAGGTGTTGTGGTATTTTCCATTTGTGGAGAGAAAGTGGAATGCCAAATATCTCTTTGACCTTTAAGCTTTAGGAACAACTAAAACATCCAGGAATAAGCTGATCCCTTCCCTGTTTGTAGGTACAGAATGTTACAATTCTATCAAAGGAGGAAAGGATAAATTTCATTTGTGGAGCAGGAATACACCTTACAATCCTTCAAATAGCAGCCTTTTGCCCAGAGGAATCTCTGTGGTAAAATAAAAACATGGTTGCCCTATCAGATACTCACTTAGAAATTCCAGTGTTAGAGAACAATCCTAGGTGGCAGTTGTGGGAGAGAAGTGCAGGTTTCCCATCACTTTTCAAAAGTCCTGCCATTTTCTTTCAGGAACGATAGAAGTGGGAAAGCAGCTTTGTCTTGACTTTTCCACATAGATGAATTTTTAAAATGTCCCCAAATTGAAAGCAAGTTGGAGAAGTTAATCATGCAGTACCACCTTCTAGCCATCCTCTTTAACTTTCTTTCTTATTTCTATAAGCATCGGTTAGCATCCCTTCTGATGTTGCTGGATTTCAACTCCAAAATCTCTTGCCATTGGCTTTACTGGTTGAACCTAATGGGTGCTGGAATCTAAGAATATCTATAGGGTCATGGCTTTTTTATCTTTAGGAAGACAGGAGTAGAGGCACCTCACCTACAGTATCTTTATACGATTTTCATCACTGAAGGCCCACCTCCAAGTGGGAGTTCAGAAATGGAATCAAGTGATAGGGGCTTCTCAGTGGTGGCCCTTTGATTAAGGCATGCTTTCCACACTCAGGTTAACATTGTCATCCTTCTGGTGCCAGATAAAGGTTTTCCTCTGCTAGCAGTTATGTGGTGAAGTATGATAAATAAATATCATAAATATGATCAATTTTGTTTTCTGTGCTCTCTCACTCTCTGCAACAGGTATTGTTGGCTATGTGAAACTGTTTTGTATGTTTGTGTTTGAATAGTCCTGTGTTATGCTATTATATAATAGCATCTTTTATATTATGTATTATGCTGTAATATTGTATTTCATTATTTAAATCTTTGTGAACTTCATGAAAAGCTTTGGAAGTATAGAAATGTAACAGATAGATAGATAGATAGATAGATAGATAGATAGATAGATAAATAAATAAATAAAACGTGTTTGACCGTCATTCACTGTAACTGTCAACCAATGAAAAGTTTATAAGCAGATTATTGGTGACCTTGCATTTACCAATAAGGGTTGATGAACTGAATAAAATGACAGGACATCTTAATGTAGGTGATGGTGGAAGAATGGACAATCATGTATTTGTTATGAAGAAGCAGACAAGTTATTAGTCTGATGATAGTATTGAACATAATAATGGTGGTATCAGGAAGGAGGCTTGGCTAGAGAGAAAAGGCCGATATATTCTGACATATGTATAGAGTACAATTTGTACAAGCCTCCAGGCCCATTTCAAGGAACATATCCATTGCATAAATCTCATTTACAGAGATTCTTATTTAGATATACATTGCATAAATCTCATTTACAGAGATCCTAAGTATAACAGAAACATGCCAGAGACAGGTCACCATGGAACAGGTGTGCTCCATGTTCATGACTAGAATTTGATAGAATTTGACACCTCCAATGGGGTATCAAATGCCCAAATACTTTTACCATAAGCACTATTTATGGTTGATTTTAAATTCTGATCGATTTTTATGTTACTCTCTCCTCAAAATCCACACGAACAAACACACATATACACAAATTTATTTTTTCATAGTGAAATATAAAAATAACCAAACAGCATCATAAGAAAAGAAGGGGAAAGAAAATATTTCAATAATATTTGAAAGAAGAAAAAGATCCATAGCAGTCATTGCATTTATATTATACGTATGTCTCCATATATTAGTATATAATACAACATGCTATTGTTCTTTAAAAAATAATCATGCATATACTTTGACAAAGTCACCCCAAATTTCCATATATTTACTTATTTGTAGATTGTATCCAAAGGTCCCCATTCAAAAATAAAAAAATCATTAATGGTCTATCCATTATCTTATTGCAGGTGGCTCTTGTACTTTCCAGTATTATAATATTAGTTTCTTAGATGTCAACAGGGTGCAGAAAATCCTTCTATGTTGAGCTTGCGTTAAATTCCAAGAGATGGATATATAAGTCAAAAGACTTAAATATTAAAGAACTTTCCATCTCAAGATTTATCTGAATTATTACATTCCCCAGAATAGAAGCTGTCATTTGAGCATTGCCAAAACATATGAAGAAGAGAATCATTAGTTACAATACATCTTCAACAATTTGCCAGCTTCATTAAATCTGTATTAAAAACACATTGTGGCATCCAGTATACTTGAAACATCATTTTTTGTTGAATTAAGCATAACCTGAGCAGCATAATCCCTTCTGTAATAAATAATAATGATGTACTTCATTGGCTGGGAAGTAGGAGTTGTTCCAGCCCTTTTTTACATCCTGGCTTGATACCCTGTTTTTCATATTTATTCACTGATATTAAATATTTATAAACAAATTGTAGGCCAACTGTAGTTTTTCTGGCCTAAATCAATCCTTCGTTATCACAGGTGGCTCTGAAGCTGTAAAAGCAGTGGGGCCAAAGCTAGATTCTAGCAATTATTTCAGTGGCATGTATTGCCATGCATCCATAGCTGACAATTTACATTTAACCTGCAGAGAAGAGATAGGCAAAAAAATTATCAGTGCTGATGACCTGATCTAAACTAAAAATCAGCCTGCCTGTCCAAACAAACATTTTCCTGCCAATTTTTTTCATCTGTATTTCCCCAAAAAGTTAATTTTGCATCAACTGCAATTTATGTGAAAGTATATGCTACAGCTGTCTTGCTGCTACAACTGAAGAGGGTGCATATCTACTTTGGTATGGACGGAGCCCAATGCAATCCAGTTGGAAAAAAGATCCAAAAATGAAGGTTCCAAACAGATCAGGAAGAGGAATCTAATATAAGTGGAAAAGACTTATCTAGTACAACAAATAGGCCTGATGGTATAAAGAAATGTCAATGAGATCAAATCCACTCTCTTTTCAAGGATATTTGTGGTGGATATTCATAAAAACATATGAAATAAAACATTAAGCTTCTGAAAATAGTACCCAGATTTAATAAAGGAACACCATGTCAAATATAAACAATTCAAGGTGTTACGTTAATTTTAAGTATATTTACCTTACTCAATAAATGTAACATTATGGATGCCCATCTGCCAATGTCCCTTGAGATCTCATTAATCAGCTTATTCAAATTTAAGTTAATCATTTGTGACATGTCTCCTGGAATTCCCAGATAAGTAATACATTCAGCACAGAGTCTAAATTGCCAGTTATATAACACAGTATGGTGTGTATTACCACCAATACATATGAGTTCCAACTTTGACGAGTTAATAAAATAACCAAATAAGTTTCCAAAATCATTAATAATCTGCAACAGGATTGGAGCTGATGACTGGGTTTCCTAAAGAAACAATAGAACATCATCAGCATAGAGTGTAAGTTAAATTCGAAATGCGCTATGCACAAATGTGTGTATATTAGGGTTTTGTCTGATAGCACATGCCAGGGTTTCAAACTTAAAGCAAATATCAATGGAGAAAGAGTACTTCTCAAAAAAACAAACCTACAAAAACCCTCAGAAACGTTAATGATAAAAATGACTGAGGACACTAGCAAGAGCTAATTGATATTCTAAGGTTGCACTTTGGCAATAGCATGGTACAAACAGAAAAATCTGAAAGAAATGCTACATAGTCTATATCTTCCTGATTTATTAAGGAAAGTATAGATGAGAAGTGTATGACCCTTTCTCACCCTATCAAGTAGTGGACTCAGTATTCCTTTCTTAGCAAAATGACTAGATTGCACAAAAAAGGATAATGGGTGTTCCACAAGGTCTGCTAGCATTCTTACCATTTAATTTGCGATTTAACAAAATTTAGACAACAGGTTAGTAGAAATTAGATGAGTCTTATTTGTTAAATTTGTTCTGCAGTCCATCAATAGAATTGGAATTGAGATGTCTGTCATGTTTACAGGACATATACAGTTTCGCTTCAATAAAATACAAAACTAGTGGCTGACCTCTTTCTGGAAGAAGTTCCATAATTTTTTGCATGGTGCTATGACTCAGAAGGCTTCTGGGTTTTGTGTACAGAGGCCACCAACTGTTGTGAATAGGTCTCTCCCTCCCTCTCTAGCACGACTCAGATGACGTTTTAGCAGCACCATCCTTTTTTATTTATTTTTATTTATTTATTAAAACATTTTTATGCCGCCCCATTCGCCGAAGCCTCAGGGCGGCTTACAACAATAAATTAAAATAACATTTTAAAATATATACATTAAAATACGAATATATAATATAAAACATACAATATAAAACAAGCCGCCCTGGCCAGATAAAATTCAATAATATTAGCATTTAAAATGCTGCTTAAATAAAAAGGTCTTTGCCTGGCGCCGAAAAACAAATAACGACGGCACCAGGCGGACCTCTCTGGGGAGGTCTTTTATTAAAACTTACCAGAGTAAACAGTATAACTCAAATGTAGCATTCTCTGAAATGTGGGGAGAAGCATCTGCCCATGTAAAGAGCTGAATCTAAAGTGAGTCTTCTTGCCTTCCATCTGAGGTGGTTCTGATTGCTTCAGGGCTCGATGGTGGGAACATTAAACACTTTTTAATTGGTCTGCTTGTTTCACCTGTCATTTCCTAACAGAATAAAGGAAGGTCTTCCCAATCACCTACCCACCCTCAAATAACCCTTCTGAGATATTTAAAAGAATTGAAATAGATTCTCCAGCGGATAATAGAGATTGAAAAGGGCATATAATTAAAATTCAAAAGATTTCAAGTGCTGAATGCAATGAAAGGCAAGTGTGAATGTGAAGTCTGCCCAAATAATGAAGCAGCTATCATTATTTTAAATTCCCAGCATTTAAAAAGAAAAAAATGTACAGGTCTTTCATCAACAATATTAAGAAAGATATCAGAGTTTAACAATGGCAATAAAATGCTTTAAATATTTATATTTCCAGATGCAACTCCTTGTCTTTTCAAGACAGTGTTTAAGGTAGTGAAGCAGATATATCTGAAGATACAGTGGCAAAATAGAATATGTGGTCATACATATTACTTTTTGTTCTGGGAAAACCCATCAGGATGTGATGCATGCATGTGTTAGCTTCATGATCAGCATACCTAGCAAGAGTGGCCATCCCTGCTTCAATCAGGCAATGTGTATTTAAAGTTGTAGAGGCACTTGAGAAGCCAGAAAGGTTGGAATACAGAGAAAAGGCATTTCCCTGTTCATGTCAGTAATTTTTCATTAAGCATAAACAGATTGCCATCCAAAAGTTAAAAAGAGTCCTCTATTTTCATGATCCTGGTATCTCCTTCACTGCCGCATAGAAGAGGTAGAGGATTAAACCTACATTTGAACAATAGTTTGTAGTTATTTGTGATCTATCTAAACTGAATATTCCCAAACAGAATAAATTTATTTCTTATTCCCAAAGGCTCTATAAGGGATTATTAAACCTTGAATAATATTGGTGTGATGAAGTATTTTGTAATTACAGTAAGTTTATCCAGATAATTGCTGATTGCAAGGGATCCAGTGCAGGCAGAAAAAGGGATATCTTAACAAACCTATATTTGCTAAATTGATGGAACTATTCACATGAATGACAGTGCTTTCTTACATATGCTACTTCAACAATAAATTACAGTGCTGTCAATGGAGTTTATTCTCAGGTAAGCATCCTTAATATGTCACCAGAGGCTTCCATGGTATAAATTACCTTTAACTACTTCAGCTGGAGATAGTCTGAACATGGGGATCCATCCTCTGGTGACCATCCAGCTGGTTTACTGAAACACATAAGACATGGAATCAGACCCATTCCAGGACATTTTGCTAATGGAGGTGCAGAATAAGATGGTGCTCCTTATTTCCATTCCACATAGAGGATCAGACTTGCAGCTGAATATTACTTTAGTATTGCAAACAGGACAGCAACCTTGGTTATACCTGAGTACACCAGCCAGCTAGCTTGTTTTATCTATTTACATAATTATTTAATTTCCAAGCACGGGATTGGGACCTGGATCTTGGAAGTGGTTAACGCTTCTCTGAGGGAGGGTCGAGTGCCTGCCCCTTTAAAGGAGGCGGTAATACGACCGGTCCTGAAGAAAGCGTCACTGGATCCAGAGATGGCCACTAACTATAGACCTGTGGCCAACATCCCGTTTCTGGGCAAGATGTTGGAGCGAGTGGTGGCGGGACAACTCCAAGCACTCTTGGATGAAACTGATTATCTGGATCCTTTTCAGTCTGGCTTCAGATCCGGGTACAGTACTGAATCTGCCTTGGTCACCCTGTACGATGACCTGTGCAGGGAGAAGGACAGGGGGAGTGCATCCCTGTTGGTTCTTCTGGACCTCTCGGCAGCTTTCGATACCATCGACCATGGTATCCTTCTGGATAGGCTAGCGGGATTGGGGGTTGGAGGCACTGTTTTGCAATGGTTCTGCTCCTATCTCAACGGTCGATTCCAGAAGGCAGTGCTGGGGGACCATGTCTCTGCATCATGGCAGCTATGCCATGGAGTACCACAGGGCTCCATTCTATCCCCTCTGCTATTTAACATCTATATGAAACCACTGGGAGAGGTCATCAGGAGGTGTGGGCTGCGGAATCATCAGTACGCTGATGATACCCAGCTCTACCTCTCGTTTTCCACTAATCCAGGTGAGGCAGTGGCTGTGCTGAACCGGTGCTTGGCCGAGGTAATGGAATGGATGAGGGCCAATAAACTGAAACTCAACCCAGACAAGACGGAGGTCCTGTTGGTTGGTGGATCGGGCTTCAGAGAGGGTGGATTTGACCTGGTCCTGAATGGTGCAACACTCCCTCTTAGGGATAAGGTCCACAGCTTAGGAGTACTCCTTGACCCGGAGCTTTCTTTGGAAGCTCAGGTGACAGCGGTGGCGAGGAGCGCCTTCCTTCAGCTTCGGCTGATTAATCAGCTGCGCCCCTACCTGGAGTTCGACTGCCTGGCGACAGTGACACACGCGCTGGTGACTTCCCGCCTAGACTTCTGTAACGCGCTTTACGTGGGGCTTCCCCTGAAGACAGTCCGAACACTTCAATTGGTGCAAAATAGAGCTGCCAGGTTGCTGACGGGGACGGGGCGTTATGCTCACATGACTCCAGTCCTCCGTCAGCTTCACTGGCTGCCCATTGAAGCCCGGGCCCAATTCAAGGTGTTGATTATGACCTATAAAGCCCTAAACGGCTTGGGTCCGGGCTACCTGAACGAGCGCTTACATCCGTATATGCCCGACCACCCTTTGAGATCTGCGGGAGAGTCCCTTCTCCGGGAACCCTCCATGAAAGAAATTAGGAGAGTAAGTACTCAGAGGAGGGCTTTCTCTGCGGTGGCGCCCAACCTATGGAATTCACTCCCCAAAGAGGTCCGCCTGGCACCGTCGTTACTGGTTTCTCGGGGCCAGGTAAAGACCTTTTTATTTAAACATCATTTTAATTGTTAAAATATATGATCTGGCCAGGGCAACTTCTTCTTCCTTCTCTTTTCTCCTCCTATATTATTTATTTACTTATTTTATACTGATAATTTTAATTTTATATTATTATGTTTGTAACTCAATGTATTTTTTGTATTTTTGTATTTAATGGTAATTTATTATGTGCTATTGTATTTCAATGTATTTTATTGTGTTGTAAGCCGCCCTGAGGCTTCGGCAAGGGGCGGCATAGAAATGTTATAATAATAATAATAATAATAATAATAATAATAATAATAATAATAATAATTTCATCTATAATGTTTTAATACTACCAAAACTATCTCTATAATGTTCAATTAAAGAACATAAAATGTAAGGTAAGACTAAAACAGTAACAGTAAAATAATTCTGATGAAAACAAGATGAAGCAGTCTTTCACATAGCCTTTGGTTCCAAGCATTCATTTTTTCCAGATGTTACAGCGCTCAGGAAACATGTTGTGTCAAAATATGTGGCAATTACCTATAAATGCCTTCTTCCTTCTCCTCTAAGTGCCAGGACATCATTAAATAGATTTCCCTATGTAAGTGTGCGTGTGTATAGACAGAGTACCACTTTTATTTGGCATCAGTGCCACAGCAACAATCGGCAGACCTTGTTGTTGTTGACAGTTCATTCTGTATGCTAGTCAAAGGTTGCGGCAAAAGAAAAAGAAACGATTAATGTCACATCAAACAATAAAAGTAGTGCTTTAACTTCAAAAGTATGTATATTTTCAGTCGAAACATTGTTTTTTTCTATAATAGAATATGCTCTACATGATTGATTGATTATATTTTATATCCTGCCAGAATGTGTTATATAACCCCCCTTTCCATTCTATCCTCATAACAACCCTTGAGATAAGTTAGGCTGAGAGTCAATAACTGGCACAAAGTTAACTGGAGAGTTTACATAATTGAGTGGCCTAGAAACCCAATCTGGTCCTCAGAGATTCCAGAGATGTCTATGCCCACAATCTAGTCACTGAGCATTTGATGGTTACCTGGTTTTGGTGCAGCTTTCCCCTATTCTAAAAGGTTGAAATACCCCTCTTATGACTTAGTTACCAGCAGTAAGACTTACAATATAGCTACGGCATGCTGGTACTTTTTGCATTTTCACACCCAGTCAGTTTGCCTTTAGTCCTCAGCCCCTTGGCTTTGCACATGCCCACTAAAAGCTTAGAATCATAGAACAGTAGAGTTGAAGGGCCATGAAGGCCATCAAGTCCAGTTCCCTGCTGTTGTAGGACACCATGTTACACCATCCCACTCAGATGGCTGTCCAGTTTCTTCTTGAATGTGTCTAGGGTGGGAGAGCCCACAACCTCTATGCAGCTGGTTCCACTGTTGTATTGCTCTGACAGTGATGAAGTTTTTCCTGATGTCCAGCCTGAATCTGGGTTGTCACAACTTGAAATGATTATTCTGTGTCCTACACTCTGGCATCAGCAAGAAGAGATCTTGACCTTGCCTTTTTTGACAACCTTTGAGGTACTCATAGAGGGATATCATGTCCACCCTCAGTCTTCTCTTCTCAAGGCTAAACAAGCCTAGTTCTCTGTCTTTCCTCATAGGGCAGTGTTTCCAAACCCTGGATCATTTTTATTGCTCTCTGCTGGACCCTTCTAATTTACCTGCATCTTTCTTAAATCTTGGTGCCCAGAACTGAACACAATATTCCAGGCAAGATCTGACTAGTGAGGACTATAGAGGAACTACTACTACTTGTGATTTGGAAGTAATACTTCTGTTAATGCATCCCAAAATAGCATTTGCCCTTTTGGTGGCTGCATCGCATTGTTGGCTCATGTTTAGCCTATTGTCCACAATTACTCCAAGATCTTTTTCTTTTTCAGTTCTGTTGAGCCACCTATTCCACATCATCTAAGCTTATCAGGTTTTAAACCACCAAGGACCCTATTAGAGCTAGATGCATATTTATTCATTATTATGACCATCCTCTTAAATTCCTGCCCTTTCAAAATCTACAGCTAATGTTTATTTGCAATGCAACACCATTTTCACATTAAAACATCCTCAATCATTTTAGACTCAACAAACCAAATGATTACATTTAGGATCTTGTTTAATGGTAAAGTCAATCCAGCTTTAAAGTAGCCTTTATAATTAAATACTTAAAGAAGAATGGTTGCTGTGTTGTTCCAATTTGATTTAAGGTCTGCTGCATGAGGTTTATTTACATGCCAGAGGCTGTAAACCAGGTCCAAAATATGGTAGAAAGATGCAGTAGCATTGTCTTATGTATTTTTGTGTTTGCAGATTTAAAACTATTTTTCAACCAGAAATGGAAGTCCACAAAAATAAAATATAAATTACACAACAGCATGTTAAAACATTTTAAAATGCACATGGTCTTTATTTAGTGGGAATTGGTGTGCATGTAAAGCAAACTTATGATTGTTATGTTTTGAGGGATGAGGCCCATGTATCTTGCTGCAGTCTAGATGCTCACTTGAACATGCTATGAAACAGGTCCTTCTCTGTTGTGGGACCCAGAAGAATGATTAACCCATTGAGCTCAGATAGGCAACTACTACGGAGTGATTCTGGAAATATCTGCCTTAAAACATATGTGCTTGCCCAGCCTTTTTTTCTGACAACTAAAATTGCCAGCTATCCCTGGTTAGGTATGTTCCCTGTTTATTATTGTATTAATTAGCTTCATTACATTTTGTTATAATTTCATATTTGTCAATTTGGGGATTTTTAGAAAGAAAGAAAGAAAGAAAGAAAGAAAGAAAGAAAGAAAGAAAGAAAGAGATGGGGTATGAATAATACAATAGCAAGCAAAAACAAAAACAAACAAGGAGCCTCTTGATTCACCAGGAGACAGTCTTACATTAAAATATATAAGAAAGACTAACAACAGAGTAATTTCAAAATATATTTAGAGCTAAAAATTGAAAGTTCTGTACTCAACAATATGGATACCAAGACTAGTAATCTGGAGTGCTGGGAGATGAAAGATGCTAAGGAAAAATAAAATAAAACTTATAAATTATCCACTAGATATATGGCATGTGGATTAATAGTCCTGAGTTTGTAGATACATTTTTACATCATCATTTTTCAACATTTGTTCCTTATGAAGATGTGATGGGCTTAAAGAACTTCCCTAGTAATTCAGATAGCCTAGTTAATAGTTAGGAAAAGTGAGCATCGTGATATCCAGGGATACCCTTCTTTAGGAAGCAAGGGAGAACTCTTTGAAAGAAAATCGCATTCCATTTCTTGTGGGATACCATCCTGCTGTCCCTAATTATCACCAGATCATGAAAGAGAGTTACCTATTATACCCTATTATGCTCATTGAATAGAACTCATTAGTTCTTCACCATGTATCGCCTTTAGAAAACCACCTATTCTGTGCACATGGTTTATAAGCAGCACTTAAGATATTTGCAGCCCAGAATCTCTTGTGGCATTACCTGTAATCTCCAAGAAGCTACATGCATTAGGCAATCGGTAACAGGCACTTTGCTAATGAGTGCATGTATAGAAACTATAATGGACCTAGGAACATGAATCTATAACCATTAATATGCGATTCTTGCAAAAATAGCAACAAAGCTAGAGCAGCCTGTTAACCAACCTACATGTTCTCTGTACTAAACAAAGGGCACTGACATGCTTGTCAGTAAGGAAGACTTATTTATTTATAGATTGAAACATTACGCTTTGCTAGACAAAACATCTAGGCTTGTGCTTGTGCTTCCTTACTCATGGTTGTTTAGGGGGTTGTGATCCTCTGCTCCTTTTTCAGAGCACTTAAAAAAAACAAGAGGGAAAGTAATGCTGTTTTTCCTTGTGCACTTGAGCCTTTCCCCAACAAAATACATCTACTTAGAGGTTGTGTGGTAGAAAAGAAGGAAAGGGAAGAGTTCTTGGTGAGAGCTCAGATCTCAATGATGTGTCATAACTGAAATCACTTACTGTGATTAACAACCTCATGCAGAAAAACCCTTAGTCAATATAGGCTTAATCTGGAAAACAATTCATAAACTTTATACCAGACACACCAATGTTTATTTCTCCTTAGGAATGTCCAGCTCCCTGAATTCCAAACTAACCAGTCTTGGTATCCATTCAACATCACAGCTACCAATGAGGGTGAAAGCGGAAATGTTTAGTTCTAAATATATTTTGAAATTATTCTGTTGACAGTGTGTCTATCTTTCATGCACATACAAACAGAGCAAGAGAGAGAGAATGAACAATAAGAATAGCATAATACATACAAAACCAGTTAATCTGGATTTCTGGCTTACTAGGCATGTTTACACAAAAGCAATACCACAGAGTTCAGTGGGGCTTACTCCCAGGGAAAACTCCCAAGGTTATGGCATTATATCCTAAGGGTGCATTCCTACATGTATTTTGATGGTTGCAATAAATAAAATAATAATAATATCATCCAGGTCCAGGTAACACTTTTTAAAAAGTGATCTGATTACCAACTCCTTTAAAGAAGCTGGCAGCACTCCCTTTCTCAAGGAGGTGTGTATAACATCCTGGATCTGGCTGGAAGCCCCACTTCCCTCCTAGATGTAATAAGCCATGAAGGGCAAGGGTTAAGCTCACAGGTGGTATCCTGTTTCACTATGTGTTAAGAACTGCAATTGTTTGTATTTACAGAAAATCATTGACTCACTCACAGATGGATGAGTTTACCAGATGATCTCCCTGTTGTTGGGATGGGAGCTTTTGACAGTTGGGTGGTATTTAATTTGAGAGCTACTGGGCAGCATCCTTCCTGCTCTTTTATTGATTTGTTTTAATCATTCTTAGTGCTGCTGTGAAACATCTGTGGCATAAAGGCTCAGCAGATATTAAACTGTAACAGGCCCCCAAGCTGACTGTATATAGGAGGATACAAGAAAGAATACTGTAGTGCTAGTTTATCATCCAGCTAGCTGAGGCTGAGACTGGTGCAGAAATTAAATGCACTTCTGCCTTATTATTCATCAACAAAAGGGAGTTGCAGGACAAACCGTCAATGTTAACAGGACTGTGGTCCCTTGTCTATTAACCCGCAGTAATGAAATAAAATCCATCACCTTACATGTCTGTAAAACGGATAGTGTACTTGAGTCCCGTATGGACTTCTCTGAGGCATCGAAATTCAAGGTAACTTGAAACTGCTTCCTTGGGTCAATTCGGCCTAGTATTGTTTCCATCTTTCTTCAAATGCTCCTTAAGTTATTTTACATTTTAGCTACCACTGGATAATCCAGTCAAGAAAAGGCAGGGGTCTGGGAAAGAATACTGTGCCATAGATGCCCTCAAGCCTGGAACCAGCTCCTGCTTGAGTTCAGCACTGCTGGTAGTCACAATAAGAGTCCCAAAGTTCTTATTCCTCTTGGTGAAGTTTCATTTGATGTTCTCCCTCAGTTACATAACTGAAAGACATGTTGCACTTGTTGAGATGTATTCTCTGCATAGATCCTCTGAGTGAAAGTGGATTCCATGAGGAGTCCTTGCTATATGAAATCTATTTGTTTTTCAAAGCTAACATCTCTATAAGGCTGTTTCTTCTGAAGCCCTGAGTGTGCGTGATGTCTTTTCTTTCACAATCCAGTCCCAAAGGCTTCTAACAAGTCCCACTGTGAATTGTGACATTATTACAATTTGCATGTAGAGGTTTTACAAGACAATTAGTGTGAAATATATGGATGGTTACATACTGTCACATTCTCAAAGCTTTTGCTGCTGAATGCTCCAACTCAGTTTAAACTGCACTGGGCCTATTCATAGCAGCAAGCTGTTTAAATGATCTTTAAATGAGCCCACAATGTTGTCAGCAGAGAAAGTCTGTCTCTGCAAGTGCCAATTAGCCAGACTGAATTAATGTCTAATAATAATATCCTGGGTAGGGACATGGTATTCCCCTCTTCCCATTGTAGCTAACTGGATTTATTCTGAGTCAGGCAATAATATTTATTTATTTATTTATTTATTTATTTAGACACAAGGAGCAGTATTCTTGCTTGCACTGTTAACACAAAATGTGAATGCAGGTAATTGTTAGCTTGACCTATGTAACTGAACCTCATTGTAACTGTCATTCAAATATAGATAAGCATGTCTGAGAAGGAGAAGGAGGAGCAGCATGCTAGAAAATAAATTATTCTAGAGAATTTGCTAAATCTGTGTCCAGGCTTAAGATAAGCGGATAAGTTCAGCCCTAGCCAGAATGGCTAAGGATGCATTCTTATTCAGCAGCATGTCTTGGCTGATGGCATAAGATGAACAAAATTGCCAGGACATCATCTGTAACTGGACTATTATCATTTATGAAGCATCACAGAGAGGCAATGTTTATGTGAGGTTTACAGCTGTTACTCACTGGGAATTTGCTTTACATGTTGTTCCAATATGATATTAGGAGAATGATTTCAACTCTGTTCAAGTTTATGTCAGCTCAGCTTTGTTGCATTACAATAAAACCACCTTGAAAAACAATACATTATTTGTAGGACTACTATTTAAACATTTAATGTTTTGCCTTATATTGATCACATTGATGTAGAATTTAAAAGTGTAGTAAAACATACTCCAGCCTTCTCTCTTTTCTATATGGCAGTGGATAATTTTTGAGAATATTGATGAAGGACTGGCAGTGCAGCACCAAAACAAAAATAAAAAGGAAGAAAATATATACCACAAAGGCAGTAATTTAGAATTAATTGCATCTTATTCATCATTAATTTAGAGGATCAAAATGATTCATGGATTGTTGCAATTCTGAATGACTCAGGCATGTTTCAACCACACTGGGAGGTTTTTCTACACTCTGGGAATGTTGAGTGAGATGTTTTGGCATTTGAGCCCCCTGAATTTCACACAAGATGGCACAGAGAATTCTGGGTGTCTTTGAGAGCAATTTTTTCCGTGCTTGAAGATGAAAGAGAGTCATCGAAAAGCATGTTTCTCTGTCCTAATCCAAACACTACACTGGGGGGCAATACCTTTCTTAAAACATCACGAGAGAGAGAGCAAGTTTCTTCAGACGCTGTCATCAGGTGGATGCTTGTATGTGCACTGCTTATTGGATCCAGGTAGCAGAGGTAAGAGAGACGTACCTGTGTGAGAGCCACACTGTGCAAACACTGCTTCTGGATGGCTGGAATGGGACAGCTTATATGAATTTATTTTCACCACTTTACATGAGTTCACAGCCCCCATGCTTGGCTGATCTTGGAGCCACATTCCCAAGATCCCTAGTAGGAATTCCCACTGTGGGGATCCATCCCAATGTTTGTCATGCCTACATGGTTGTGGCAAATGTGATAGAATGAAGAATCCACAATTGTACCAACAGTCCAGATCAAGTTATTTACAGCAGAATTAATCTTGTAATGTGTAAGGTCAAAAAGGGAGGATCCACCCCGACACACATACTCACTATTTTCCCTAAGGCAAAACATGACCCAGCCCAATATGCCTGATGGTTATTATCCTACCATAGATTTTGAATATCTTTTTTTAATATGGACCAGCAAGTATATTGAATTTTTTTGCTATTTCAGACTTTAACAAATTTCTTGAAAGGTATTCCTGTTTGTTGTACGAAAAATTAATCTTCAAGTCTACTCATGTCAGGATTAATCTATTTGTCTTTAATGTCAAGTCAATTCAAGTTTTATAGTATTTAGCCATAGTCCATTACAAAATTTACATAGTGAAAATTAGGAAAATTCATTAAGAACAAATGTTTAAATTGAAAAAATAATTCTAAAAGTAAAATAAAAATGAGTTTAATTGCTATCAATTAGCTACCCATTTGATGCCACCTTTGATCTAATCTTCATAGCCGCCAAAGTATTCTCTGTAATGTGTTTCAAGCTATATTGCTACAGCAACTGTTCAATAACTTTTAGAATATTGGTTTGTGGTGTATTGACTTTACTGTTGCTGCTTTGATAACATATTATGTTTTATAGCATGGTATGTCTTAAGGGTCTGCAAAGTTTAGAAAAAAAGGTAAATAATGAATGAATTAAAACATGCAAATATCACAGCTCCCAATAATGTGAATAGTGTGCTCCAAGCCTGTGCTTGTTACAATGAGAAGTTGTTAGTGGTCCTGCAAGTAGAGGGGAAAGTAAGCAAGATATTTTTTCTGTATCTGACTTGGTTGGTGAGAGAGGGAGAGAGAGCGAGATGGTGGCAAGAGTGCTTGCTTCACAGTTTCAGGGTACTTCCAGAACATTAGAAAATCAGTTCTGGCTATGTCCAACAATGAGGGCACTTGTGGGTTGATTTCATGGTTTATACAAACTGTAAACATGGCCATGATGAAAAACTAATACTTAAAACCTCAAGAATATTTTGCATTTCAAACCCCATCTGCTTTTTATTTCCTTTGTTTGTAGTACATAGTAGATGCTAAGTTGGAGCTAGCAATACTGCTGAGAAATCAATTGTTGAAGCTTTCAGCATCAAGGCAGAATGTCAAATTCTGTTATTTCTAAGCATACTTGTGCAATCTCACATCTCCTGACATATCCCAGTATCATCTAATAGCACTGGCATATTATTTTTCTACTTTTCTGGCAACAGATTTTCAGTTTCCCTATAATCTGTTGTTTGAATTATTTGGAACTAGTCGTCTGTGGCCTGTGGCATATGGTCTGCTGGATTACAAAGGTTAACCTGTTCAGTTAGAAACATAGAAACATGATTATTCTTTGCATATTTATATGCCACCTATAACTGTCAGAAGGGCCTCCCTAGGCAGCTCACACAATAAAACAACATAAAACAGATAGAAGAATAAAATCATAAGACATAGAAACAAAACAAGTCAGAAGGGGTCTCCCAGGCCATCTAGTCCGACCCACAGCTCCAGCCAGCTCTGCTCATGTAATCCCCAACATGTTGTCCAATCTTTCCTTGAAGACCCTCACTAATGGGTCCTCAACCAGCTCCCTTGGAAGCCCATTCCATATCTTAGAGGTTCTAACTGTCAGGAAGTACTTCCTGGCAACCAACCAGAAGCCTGATTCCTTGAGATTTACCCCATTAGAACACATCCTGCCCTCCACTGGAGGGGAAGAATGGCCCTTCTCCACATGACATCCCCTAACATACTTATAAGTTGCTAAAAGATCCCCTTGGAGTGTCCTCCAGGCTGAAAAGACCAGTTCCCTCAATCTATCTCCATATGTTATCCCTCCCAACCCAGCTACCATTCTTGTGACCCTGTGCTGAACTGCGGTTCTTTCAATTTGCAAGAAGTTATTGAAGATAAAGACTGTTGTTTCTAGTGTGACACTACTATTGCACACTAGTCCTAAGCACATGCCATGTTGCGTCAGCTGACCAACTTCAGCCCCAGTTTCGATGAGCCTACTCTAAATATAGCTAAATATGGATTAGAGATGAATGTCTGTTTCTTTTTTTCTCACTTTCCTTTTATAAAATTTCAAGTTTATCCACTTCTGTATATGAAAAAATCAGTGAAATTTGATACATTTGTATTAAAACTGAACTGCAATGAAATTCTCACATATCTGTGCCAGCCAAGTTCAATACACACCTTATTCCCAGCATGGAGAGTACAATATTGCATTTGCCTGCCATAAAGCTGTTAAAGATAAAGTTTCTCTGAAAAAAGATGTGGAAACCTTGATTCAGAAACACAAAATGCTTTGAAACACTAAGCACTCAAAGTCTTCTTCCTGGATGAACAAACACATCAGTTTCCGTTTCTTTCGATCGTGTTTATGAAACAATACAATGTTTGTATGTTTTCAATTCTCAGCCATCTGTAGTCTGGATCAAGTCCAGTATTTGTTAGGTTGGATGCAGCCATCCATCTGAATCATCAACAGAAAACTTTTTACTTAGGGCCTTTCTACACAAGGCATTTGTCAATAACAACTCATGGTTATTTATGGGTTATTTAGATGATGTAATGGCTAGGAATGTGTGAGGACTCTGTTTTGTACAGAAAATCCACCCATTTTCCTGGTTGTGGCCGTCCCGACTCAGTTCACTTTCCAACAGCCCAGAGTCCAAGTTCCTGGTGAATCTGTGATGGAGCAGGTAAACAGGTGTGTTCTCAGGCTGGTGTCTTATGGTGACAGTTCTTCAGCTTGATATTGTACTCCATTTTGCTGCTATTAGCAATCTAATTTTGGGGGTTCATTCTTATTGTATGTTTGTTCTTGTTTAGGCAGGAGGAAAATATAATACTTAGCCATGAATCAACCAGTAGATTCGACAAAAAGGAATAGACATTAATATTTGTGAGGCCAAAAGGAATGAGAATCATCAACAAGAGATCTCCATAGGAAACTGGGGGGGGGGGGGCTGGTTGATTAGAATTCAGTGTGTAGAGACAGTACTATTTAAAGATTACAATTTAAATTAAAGTACCAAGACAGTACTATGATAATTCCATGATTTGAAAAAATGTAGCTAATCTGAAAATGTCTATACAGTACTTGGTTAGGTAAGATTTTCTGCAGCTGAAATAATATCAAATTGCTATTACTTCAATGGGTTTTTTTTTTTTTTGAGGGCTGCTAGATTTATGACAAAGTACACTCACAAAAAAAGGCTTATTTTCCTTTCCTTTTATAGATTTTGTATCTGCTACCAAATAAAATCAGTTGTTTCCTTTTTGACCGCTGTACTGAACAATACCTTCCATGCACCAGGCATATCTCAAACACATCATTTCTCTGTGTTAGGAGAATTGCATAGATCATTGTTGTATTCAGAGTTACAAGAGAGATTTGCAGGGATGCTGAACAACCATAAAAATAATAGTCATTCAAGCAGGATGTTAATAATAGTTTCCATTATCTTGACTTTCTGCAACCAAATTGATTCTGGATGTTCTAATCAAACAAAGCAAGAAAAATCCATCTAAAAAAACAGAATTTTCTTTCTTCCGGAATGCTTTCTTCCCCATTTTTTCCTCAGATAAGACTGCAAACAAAGAACCTTGATGTACAAACACTGGAATAGAGAAGTAGAAAAGTATGATTAGTGAAAGAAATCTAATTTTGATGACACTCAAAACACTGAGGTTAATTTGTTTTGTACCTTGGGGTACAATATCAAGAAGAGCCAGAATATTCACTACAGAAGCTTTTGAAATAAGCTTCTTAAAGGGGAGAAGAACCTCCAAGAACCTCATCCAATGAAAACTATGTATTTATTTAAAATAATTACATATCTTTCAATAGCAAGTGGCTCTCTGAAATGGTTCACAAAGCATTAAAAAAACTACAAAACATCTGGAATAATCACAGAAGAATAACTCTCTCCACATGTATGAAACCTATACAGTTTGCAAGACTGAAACATTTTGGAGACTTTAAAGGTCAAAACAGATACTAGCTTAAAGAAACAGCTGTTAGCTCTCATTTATTCTGTTGAGGTCAGTGCCTGATCCAGATGGAGATCAGCATTCTACACCTGCAATATCTCTTGGCAAATAGTGGTGCCTTTGCACCAGAGATCACAACATTGCAATGGACACCGCAAATTCAGGGGGCCTGATCCAGATTTGGTCCATAGTGGGGAGAAAGGGTTAGAGTCCCTTAAGAATGCTATCCTTACAACTAGTATCCAAATCTGAACCTAGAGTAACTTGTCAGTCACTTTATGCTGATGTCAGTGAGTCCTGAAAAAGGCTTCATCATACCTAAAATCAAAATGTTCATTTAATAGATATTAGTAATAAATTGTTCCATGTAAGATGTTTTTATGTTTATTAAGTATACCATCACTTTGTCACTACTTGTTCAAAGCAAAAATGAAAGAGGAATTATAGAATCGTAGCAATTTTAATCTGTGAGAGTAAACATCCCAACAAATACTCAAGATTTAATGGGCTACAGCACAGACGGAAAGGCAAACAGACATGATAGCAGAAGAAAAAGTTTGCAAACAGTGGGCTCAAAAGAAAATGAAATGCAGAAGCTAACAACAGTTAGAAGTGGCTTCCCTGCTATCATGGCACCAACCGCATGTTTAGCAATTCAAAATGCAAGGTATGTTCTACTGGGTACAGAAAGAAGGGATATGTAAAAGGGATGGATAGAGATTTTGTGACTTAATGATTCTCTTGTAACCCTGCATAAGGGCCAAATAGTGACAGAATCCAGGACTGTTTTCAGTTTGTAGGATTTCCTTTGGATACGAAGTATTATATTAGCATCCATTCTAATAATAATATAATCCACAACACTGCTTAAGATCACATTGCCAACTTTTTCTGGCAGGAGTGTTGTTGTGTCTCTCATGGCTCTTTCAGGGACAGGGACTCAACATGGTGTATTTCTCATGTCATGGAGATGTAACAAGTGGAAAGCTTTTCCTAATGAGTTTGTACTCTTCCAGAAACAAAGATGGCAACCATAATTCTTGGCATCAATTGGGGATGGGTGGTTCTTCTTGCTAATTTCTCCCAGGGAATTTTAAGAAGCAGAGGAGAGTTTAATTCTCATATCCTGGAGCATGGTTGGCATGATACAAAATGGAGCTGTATGTGCTTGTTAGAGTTAAACTCTATATGTAGTTTCGATCTTAGGCCTTTCTCATGAAAAGACTTGATAAGAAAGTAACCCTGTTTCTGGGTCTACCAGTAACTTTAGGTAACAGATGATGGCCATTATTGTATTTATATGCTGAAGTTCTCTGGGAGATTCATAACAATTAAAACCATAAAACATAACATAACATTCACTATAACAGGTTTAAAGCTTAAAACTATAGGATAAAATAGAAGTAAAAGCCACAGTAAAACCTGGCAGCAGTACACAGACTTAATAGTTAGCAAAGATATAAAACAACAGAGAATGAAAGTCTATAATTAAATACTTTCCAATCAATCAGTCAATAGCATCCTTATCCATACAATACCAACATAACAGGGAGATAGGGTAGCCTAGAAACCCAAGAACTGAATATACAGTGGAACACTCACGTCATTTGAGCCCGCCCTTGCAGTCTGAAATACTCAGATGCACTTCATGAGAACTATGCCTGAAGTGCAACAAATGGCAAAGTGCAACATTTGTCCTAATAACAAGGACATTTGCCCTAATGTCGTTAACCATGGCACCCTAAAATTTCATGACAAATTGTGATCTTACACATGTCTTCTTAGAAAGGATCCAGGGGAGGGCAGCAAAAATGATCCAGGGTTTGAAAACAGTGCCCTTTGAGGAGAGACTGAAAGAACTGGGGATGTTCAGCCTTGGCAAGAGAAGACTGAGGGCGACATGATATCCCTATATACATACCTCAATGTCTGTCACAAAGAGGAAGATCAAGATCTCTGATGCCAGAGTGCAGAACACAGAATAATCAGTTCCAGTTGCGACAACCCAGATTCAGGCTGGACATCAGGAAGAGCTTCCTCACTGTCAGAGCAATACGACAGTAGAACCAGCTGCTTAGAGAGGTGGTGGGCTCTTCCACACTAGAGACATTCAGAAAGAAACTGAAGAGCCATCTGAGTGGGATGGTGTAAATTGGTGTCCTGACACAGCTGGGGGTTGCACCCAGTGGTCTTCTTGGCCCATTCCAAATCTACTATTCTATTATTCTTTTTCAGATGTGATCCTATAAGTTGTCTTCTAGAGCAGACCTCACTAAGTTCAAAGACAGTTACTCTCAAGCAAGTAAGTATAAGTTTACAGCCTTCAAAAGTATTTCCTAAGGCTGAATAAAATCCCCTCTGAATTTCACAGTCCCAACCACCATCCTGTACTTTCAGTCTTCCCAAACATAAGCACATTTCTAGTAAACCCAGAATAAAGTTCACTGTACTAATAGCCTAAATGTAAGTTTTCCACTTAACAGAAGGGAGGATAACTCATTCCAGTTTCCCCCAAGACCCTGCACAGCAAAACTCTGTTGGGGAAAGGGCAGTCCTAGTCCTTCCTTTTGACCATTTTGGTCTATAGGAGGTGCAAAATTGAAAGCAACACCCTATTCTTCCAAACAGAGAAATGGGTTGAAACAGAGGAAGGAATATGAGAAACTCCAAATGGCAAAACTGGGACCCTAGGTGAGCTGGAATTGATCCATAAACCTGAAGTTCAATACTCTTGCCATGTGGTCACAAGTCTCTAAGGCTGAAATAGGTTTAGTTGACTGTTTCCCATACTATAGACTTCTACAAGTTTCTGGGAGAATAAGTGTCATCACTTATTGGAGCATATGCTCCAATACTGGATAAGATTGCCAATCATACCATTTTTTTACCTGCCGAAGCAAGTTAGACAGGAGAGAAGGCACACCACACCGGATGTAAGAGTGACCAAGAGCAAAAAGGTAAAGTCTGCATAGGGATATACATATAAGATGAAGAGAAGGGGGAAGGATCTCATTTTTCTCAGAGCTACTGAATGAAGAATTGCATTTTCATACATTTGGGCAGATGGCTTCATAATCTGTAAAAATTGGGCCTTATGAAATCCTTGCATAATGAAAAGTGCATCTTCTATGATATCAATCTATCCATTTCTGTGCAGTCCAAGATCTTTCTTACAATCAGTCCATCGGTGGGCAGCGCCTCACTTTTCCAATATTGAGTAAATGCAATCCTCACCACTGTAATTAGGCGCAGCATCAGATACATTTCCTGTCTGTTAACGTCTTCCGGCATGATGCTTAACAAGAAAACTTCGGGTTTAAAAGCAAAGGGTTTTTGTAATATTTCCTCCATCCATCTATGTATTTTAATCCAATATTTTTTTGTCTCATCACAAGTCCACCACATATGATAAAAAGTACCCACTTTATGTTTACATTTCCAACATCTATTTGACATATTGGGAAACATCTTAGCTAATCGACTTGGTGACAAATACCATCTATAGAACATTTTATATAAATTTTCTTTATACGAAGTTGCTAATGTTACCTTAATGTTTCTTTCCCATAGTTTTTGCCACTTTTCTATTTCAACATTTTCTCTGATAATTTCCATTGCCCTTCTCTGTATTTTCCCAATTCAATAATGTCCCTATTCAGGTGCAGCAACCAGAATTGGACACATATTCTAAGTGTGGTTGCACAAAAGACTTATATAAAGGAAGTAAGTTCCAGTTTTTATTCTTTTCCTAATTATGCCTAGCATAGAATTTGCCTTTTTCCACAGCAGCCTCACACTGGGCCAACACTTTCATTGAACTGTCCACAACTAGCGAAGACCCCTTTCTGGCCCAGTCACTGTTAGGTCCACTCCCATCTGCATATACTTATAACTGCGAAGTTGTGCTCCAACCATATATTACTTTACACTAACTTATATGGAACTGCATTTGCCATTTTGATGCCCATTTTCCTAGCTTCATGATATCCCTTTGGAGTTCTTCACAATACCTTATGATTTTGGCCATCCTAAATAGTTTGGATTCATCAGCAAACTTGGCTACTCTACTACTTACTCTTAATTCCAGAGCAATGATAAATAGGTTGAAAAACAGTGTGGCTCTAACACAGGACCCTGTGGGATTCCACTGGTGACATCACTGCATTGGGAAAAAATACCATTTATTCCCACTCTCTGACTTCTGTTCTCTAACCACTTAGTGATTTAGAGGACCACCCACCTCTTTTGTTCCATGACTACCTAGTTTTCTCAGGAGACTTTGGTGACGGACTTTGTCAAAAGCATTTTAGAAGTCCAGGAAAACAATGTCAACTGGATCATTCATGTCTGTGTGCTTCTTGACACACTCAAGTCCAATAGGTTGGTGAGACAAGTCTTCCTCTTGTGGAAGCCATGCTGACTTTTTTCATTAGGGCTTGAACTTCCATGTGCTTAATTATGCTTTCAAGCTGTTTATCCAGAACAGATGTTACACTAACTAGCCTGTAGTTTCCTAGTTCTCTTCCTTTTTTAAAAAAAATGGAATTACATTGATTATTCTCTAACTCTCTGGTACAAGGGCTGGTTTTAGGGACATAGTAAATATTTTGGTAAGAAGGTCAGCTATTTCATGTTTTAGATCTTTAATAACTCTAGGATGGATGCCATCTGAACCAGGTGATTTTCTGACTTTCAGATTATCAATAAGGTTAAGAACTTTTTTCTGTGACACTACCATCTGCCTTAATTCATCACTCTCCCTTCCAGAATATGTATGCTCAGGGACAAGAATATGGTCTGGAGTCTCTGCTGTGGTAACCGATGCAAAAGATTTCTTCAGCTTCTCTGCAATCTCCTTGTCCCCGCAAAGTGCATCTTAATTTCATTATTTTCCAGTGGTCCAACTGCTTCTCTAGCTGCTTTCATACTTCAGATATATTTAAAGACTTCTTTATGGCTACCTTTGATGTACTCCTCAAACTGCTTTCTTGATTCTCTGATGGTATGCTTGCATCTCCCTTGTGCAATCTTGCAGCCCCTTCTATTCTTTTCATTTGGGCAAGACTTTCATTTCCTGAAGAAACCTTCTTTTCCTCTAAAGGCTTCCTTAACTCTGCTTTTTAACCATGCTGGTGATTTCCTGAACTTTCCTCACTTGGGGTGTGCATATTATCATGCATCAATGCACGAAATAATATATTAATAATATGTAAGGAGCAACTGTGAACTGGAAAAGAACATGGGTAAGATTATTTAATAGAAGATTTAATCTATTAATCTAAGTTTTAATCTACATACATTTCAGTTATATCAATGTTAATAAGGGCAAATTCACTTCACTATATTGGGACACTACTGGGACACTGACAGAAGTCAAACAACATGTTCCTGTTTTTCTTCCATGTACATATGATAATTGTTTTATTTTATTGGTCCCCAAGAAGGACTATCTTTATATAATTTACCTTCTTTCAGAATAAATGTTTCATCATCTTGCTTTTTTATTCATTACTCCATTTTTGTTTCTGCTCCCTTTTTCACCTATGCTTATGAAGACGTTTAAATTTCCCTAAGAGAACATCTTCCTCTGAAATATACAGAAGCAATCATATGCCACTGTGACTGTCAAATATTAAAAATTAATAATTTCTTTCTTTTTAAAAAATCATCAACAATAATGCTCCACTCTGTTCCAAGTGCTTGTAGCAAGCAGAAGGACATCTCAATCTCATTTCATCCTTATGGAAACCATTTGGGGTAATTTTGGCAGTCAGAGAGTAATGATACAATCCTAATGCATATTTATACAGAAAAAAGGCCTACAACTCCCATGCTGGTGGAGGCATGAAGGGAGGTGTAGGTCTTTTTCTCTGTCTAAGCATACACAGGATTGTCCCTTTAACTTCTTCAGGCCCACACAAGTTTTACTATCCATTTACTCTTACGAATCTGTAACTCCAATTACTGAAGGAAGCAACAACATTCAGGATGCTTCCCTTTCACTTCTGGTGCACTGATGGTCTTTGCTGGAATATTTTAATGAATTTAAGTGAAAGTGTGATTCAGGAAGACTGTCTTCATATCTTTAGGAATTATACATTGGCTTGTTCTCTCTTTAAAAATTTTATTCTCTCTTTGACAGAATTTACAGACAACTTCCACATATTACCAAGTATCTTCATAACATGCCTCTCTTGGCTCACTTGAAAACTTTATTCAGGCTTAGTTCAGGATGCTTTTTGTTCATCCTTTCTGCATGGTGCTACTTGTGGCTTTTATGGGGTCTTTCACTATTATCTCCAACTGAGATCCAACCTAAGTTAGAAATTGAAAAGACTTTTCTCAACTTGCTCAACATGCTCATGTACACCAAATATCGACTGTTGCCACCTTTCTGGTTGAAGTTTCTCTTTTCTCTGGATGCTGAGAATAGCTACGTGTTCTTGTGGTCATATCAGTGGGAAGAGAGAGATCCCCTGGAATTATCTTCTTGTGTCCCATATCCCAGCATAGTAGGAACTTTGGGTATGGGCTAAGAGGAAGACTACATTTTTCCACACTCAAATCCTTCTAAATCCTACAGCTGATTAAATAATTCACACCTTATAAAAGCAATTCCTGGTCTTTCTAACAGCAACAGAGCTACATAGGGCTATGGAATCTTCCAAGGGATGTGTGGTGTATGGGGCTTAGAACACACTACTTTGCAATGGGTTCAGCCCTTCAGGTCAGCTCAAATATAGAAAATTGTGCTGGTGGACTGCTGTTCAGCTCCAAGGTCATTGGTCTTTGATGACCCATATGGTTCCAATTTGCTGCAAGCAGTCAAATCCTTTGAACATTGCTTGGGTTCAATATGGGATTGCATGAGGAGAAACAAGTTAAACTTGGACAGTTTAGCATATTTTCAGTGTTTCTGGTTAACCATTTCATTTCTCCTTTGGGTCTTTCTGCATTTAAGCTTTTTAAGTTCAAAAATGTGGAAACGTAAGAAAGGTAGCATCTGTATTTTTTATGTCTTTTATTTCAACACACAAGTGACTTAGAGATATCTAAAAAAAATTGGAGCAAAGACATGGAACAGGCAGAATGTCTCCAAAGTTATGAAAAAATCAAAGTAACAGCTCGCTCTTGACCAATTACTTGTCATCAGTTGACACTTTGACAACACTCTTGTATCACAAAGCCAGTTTTATTTTCTGTTCCTCATAAACACCCCATTAATGTTCTTACAACAGTTTTTTATATATACACTGGAAAATAAACACAAATGGTGTTCTGAGAATCTATTTAGGATTCACAAGGAAAAATAAATCAGGCAAATAAGATTCAACTTTCATATGCAGAGAAATAAGATGTAATATTTCACAATAGCAAGAGTCATTAGAATAAAACTGTCATATAATTGGGAGGAATGGTCTTGTAGGAAGTAAAAAAAGTGGAATGACATTTCCTGATTCAGTGGCAACTAGGCCTTCTTTCCTTTCAGTTTTGATCAAGGGAATATCAGTAGGTATACTGAGAGGATCTGTGAGTGGATGGCAGGGTGTTTGCAATGTTTACATGATTCTTCCTCTAATCTTGTAAAGTAAACCTTGCAATGACCATGTCTAGTCAGAAATAAAGTCCAGTGAGCAGGACCACTACAGCAGACAAGAAGAAGGCAAGTAAACCCTTGCCTACCCAGCAATAGGCTATCTTTAAAATGTCATGGTCCTCTAGGTACCATGTATTGCAAGCATTTTTATGTTATACACATTTCAATAATTGTGTGCTCCAAATGCCATTTTAGATGTTAACAGGATTCATATACAGGCACAAACACACAAGTACACACTATGGATAGTAAAACCTCCCTTGTGAGAAGTATCATGTACTGTTCTTCGGAAAGTATCACAGAAACGTGCAATAGGCTATCTCCATTTTCACTACTGCAAAGTAACCTCTTGGAAGATAAATTGTCAATTTAGATCCCTCCCAACATTTTTAAAGACTTTTAAAAAATTATATAAAAACCTCAGTAAGTAGTGCAATGCATGGTTGAAGAAAAGTATCTTAAACAAAAGCTTTAATATAAGTGTAAAGGTTGGTAACACTGATAATTATTACATGGCTTTTTTTCCTCCGGAGCATTTTTGAGTGCTAATTAGACTGTTCAATATTTTGGCAAGTGCAGGTTCATGTCTTGTTCTTTTTTGGAAAACTCTCCCATAAGGCTTGATGAGTCAAGAACTGGAAAATCATAATTCTAATGTGTTGGAGCTACAGCCTTATCAAAACTTTACCAACAATTCTCTTTTCATCATATGCTATTGAAAAGTATTTGAATGTATTCTGTCAGGTATTTAAAATTAAAAGTCAGCACAGCAATCCTCCAAGTTTGTTGATTTGATAGAATGTACAGCAGAGGAGGTTGGTCAGTCCACAGTACTGAAGTTAAAGTGTATAAGTTTGTTTAAAGCCACAAACTTGTATGACTTTCTTTTACTCTAATATACATGCCACGTATTAGCAGTGAAAGTGACCTTCTGCTATTAATCAATCAATCAATCAATTAACCATGCCCAGATAGTCTGCATGGTCTTTCTGGGTGGTGTACAGTTTCACTATAAAATCAACAATAAAATAGATAAAATCCATAAAATAATATAACATTGACATCTCTATAGATTCAGCTAATATTGTACAGGTATATTAGCCTGAAATCATTAACTAAAATTCACAAAAATATATAAAAATCAATAGCAATCAATTTAAATATCTGGAAAATAGAACAGTCTTCACCTGGCACCAAAACCTATTAAACAGTACCCTATTACTGACCATATAATTTTCAGAAACATTCTCTCCCTCAATCCCTCTCTCTCTGTCTGTGTCTGTGCGCACGTCTGCGTGCTTTTGTGTGTATGTGTACATGTATTTGGTCAGTTTAGTGAAAAGGAGGATCATAATTTTACAGGACTTAGCTTGCAGGTCCACTGGTACAGCTAAGGCTGCAACTTGTGGAATATGTCTAGAGTCCCACAGCCCAGCTGAATCTCCTTGTCCCATCCAGTCCTGCGCCATGACAAGCTAGAGAACAGCATGTGATGGAGCATCAAAAGAAAACTCCATCTTATCCCTGCACTCTTGATGGTGCTACAATTTCAGTGAGTTTAAAATATCTATCATCTATCTTTAAATATCTATCATCTTTAAAGCTTTAAATATGTATCATCTATCTATCTATCTGTTTAGTTAGTTTTATCAAGCATGGAGGACAATTGTATTGTTGTTCTAACTTATCAGATTCAAGAATCAGAAGTCAAGAACCGGGATTAAAGCAGGATTAAAGGTGGTAGAGAGGAAAAAGACAAATGTGAATTGTGTGGCACAGGGTCCCCTAAAGAGAAACCCCCATGAATGTATTAAGTCTAGAAGCTAAGTGACCTAGCTGCATCACTCTTCAGGTCTAGGCCCCAAGTCAGAGTCTTGTCTCAGTGGAATTTAGGACACACAATACTTCTGTCCATACAGAACAACCTACTGGTCCCTGAAGCCCACTAACAATAAAGGGAAATTATGAGTAATAATTAAATCAGGTCAGCGAGGTGACTGAGCTTCTAGGAAATACAAAGTAAGATGCAAGCACAGTTATTACAAGCATGACTTGGGACTGCAGTACTTGGTGGAACACGTCTCTGCACACCACAATCAACACCTTAGGTCTTCCTCTGACAAGCAACTCCAAGGGAAGCTCAGCAGGCCGCAACTTTTCTCAGTAGCAACTCCTTGACAACAGAATGATCCCTCCACTGAGGCCCATCTTTCACTGCCAAGCCAAGACAGATTTCTGTACTGAGGCATTTAAATAAGTAGAAAGTAATTTAATGGCTTGAGTTTACAAGAACCAACAGGACTATTAAAGGCAGGGCACTTTGGCCCATTCATTCAAAAGGTGCATAAGTCAGAGATGACTTGACTGCTCATAACACAAAAAACAAAGTTATCTAACAGCTTGATAGAAATAGCCATGCCTAGTTTTTACCTGAGCCATAGTAAATACTATTTCAGCTGTGAACCATTTAAAAATTAGATTATCTTTTAAAGAAAATGTACTATAAAAAACAATAAATGTTATGGTATTTTTATTGTATCATAGTTTATCTGATTATTATAAATCAGAATATATGTTTTGATGGGGTTTATTATTGTAGTAAACCATCCAGAGCGTTATTATTTAGTTGTATAGAAGTTAAAATAATAAATAAATGGGTAAAATAAATCAACAAGGTCACCAACAGGTTGTCAGTCAGAAAGAAATGCTGGGTGTGCATTTCAAACCATAGTAAGGTAATGACTGTAATAATGCCTAGTGCCAAGTGGTTTGGGCCACTGTGTCTGGAATGGCATGACACCTAGAGGAGCAATTTCCCAAGAATATCACATCCAAAATCTAGGGGGGAAAGCCTGCCTGCAATGTTATATACCCTTGCTACTATGGGAAACAGAATTTAATTCTATGATTCTTTTCTGATCCATATCATAGAATAGCTGCATTGCAAAGCTTTGCAAGTGACAATAGTGACATAACCAGTTTCAACGGAATAGTGGAATAGCTTGGACACTGAATTGCTCTTGGCTGCAAATATGCAGTGATGTGAGTTGAATCCTATTGCAAAAGACATGAGATGTACTTAAGCCCAGCTGAGTACATCAAACCATCTTTGAATAAGGTGATATATGTCAGCGGTGATGCCGAAATCATTTTTTGTGCCAAGCACACACATATTCAACAATGCGCCCCAGAGCAGGTGGCTTAATGAGCTGTATCTTGCAAAATCAAAGCTTGCGCACAGTTCCAGATAAGACACTTGCTAGTAAATCAATTTTAACATACTGAGTGCTTGTTTCAGCTTGCCTGCTTTCCTCTCCTGTTCATGGGGCAAAAAGCATTCCCTAGACAGTATCCCCAAATGTATCCAGTCACCCATTTGAATAACTGCACAGACATTTTGAGCAGTGCAAATCAAAATTAAATATTTATGTAGCGTGCATTCTGTTAATGAGGGGTTGCTGAGCTTATTTCACTGTCTCAACTAATTTCATGCGGAAAATATGAGGCACATAAAATAACTGGTGAAAAAACAAACTGGTCTTAAAACAAAATTGTTTGGAGTCACAGCATTTACGCAGCAAAGATAAAAAGCACTGAGTTATGGGCAGGATGTAAATGAAATGTCAAGTGAATCATCACAGGACTACTCGGAACTAAATTAATTCTAAAGTGCTGAAGATTTTTATCTACTTGACTGCCAATGGCGGTAGGCTATTCATTACCTGTCCTTATGTACTGATTTCCATCTGACAAATGATAACACACCATCTTTCTACTGCTACTGTTATGTGTGCAAATATTTACATAGTGCTGTCAGTTTGTATGGGACCTTACTAAGTATTAAATGGCATGTCCTTGCCCCAAGGAGTGTACAGTCTAAAAGTGAACATGGGGAAATACTGGATTAAGATGTGGGGCATTCAGGCAGGGATAAACAACAACAGAAGGGAAATCAGGGTCCTTGTTTAACATCCTTTTTGTCTAACCCATTTTTGATGCAGTTTGGTGGTCTCCATCCTTGTCACATGACAAGGATTCAGGTCGCCCTGGTGGGGACAGGTAACTTTTACCAGCTATAGGCATTCCTGGGCAAGGATCACTTAGTCACGGTGGTACAGGCATTATTCCTCTCAAAAGTGGATTCCTTTACTCTGTGGCGCTATCAATGGACATGGTCTGGACACTGCAGCTGGCACAGAATGAAGGAACAACAGCAAGTAACACTCTTGCTGAAAACAAAAACAAAACCCAGTGCCATTCTGGTACCATTACACTCTTGCTAGAAGAATATGAAAAATGGCTGGCCCAGAAAGAGGGCTCATGGGGCATTCTTGTTAATACAGTTGCATCATTTCACCCTTGTGAAAAGAAGCACCTGTCAGGCCAAGTTTAAGGTGTTGTTGTTGACATGTAAAGTTCTAAACAACTTGGGACTAGCTTATATGCCTATCCAGTACCTGCAGCAATGACAAAAGGCATTTCTGAGGGTGCTGTGTGTCGGGTAGAGCATTTTGAAGGAGGTCCCACCTTCTGGAAGCTGCCGCTTTGCCACTTGACATTAGATAGCCTTCACTCCCATAGTTTGGGCTTTTAGGAATCTTCTTAAAATTCATTTCTTCAGACAGGCTTTTCCTGATGTGTGACACAGAGGCATTGCTGCTGGTTAATTTTGTATTCTGCCTTTTATTGTTACCCTTTCATTGTTGGTCTGATGGTGAAGCAGTTCATGTTCACCAGTTTTATGCCTTTATGAAAAGCAGTGTATAAATCATATAACTTTAAGTAATAAATAGTAAATAAATAAGCCTCATGAAAAATATGTGGGAGACATTTGAAGGAACCAAAAGAGGTGGAATCATGCATGTGTTCTGGGAACCAGTATTAAGCAGCAAGCGAGAAATGGGAAAGTCTTCTGAGAATGGATGAATTCATTGGACTGTGGAGGCTGATGGAGCAGGAGTTGCAAAGCTCATGGGCAGGGATATATCAGGATATAAGCATGGAGAGATAAGGTGAAGCAGGGCCATGAAAGGTTTTATAGGTAAGGATAAAGCTCTTGGGCTGCATCCAGAAGCAAGAAGGGACCTGTATAAGGATTTAATGAGGAGTATTAAACCATTATCCTTTTTAATAAACACGAGGTATAATGACCAGAGAGGAAGAAGGTAGTAGCCCTGTGCTTTTACAAGTTGAGTAGCAAGATGAAATTTGGACAGGTAAACCTTTTCACACAGACGTGACTAGAGCTTAATTCTTTTAAAAATATCTGAGTCTTGCCTTTGTGTATGATAGGCATTTAGTATTATTCCAAGATGAACCTCAGGTAAACCATACCAAGAATGGTAGTTCTTATGTGAGCCATGCTGAATATAGTGCTGGGTTTTGATATAGGAGGCCCTGGCTTACAACCTTGCTCAGTTATTTAAGTATGAGGACTATATGTCCTATTTTACAGAGGACAGTCCTCTATTGAAGGTAATTGATCCCTTTTTTCCTTGGTGAAGCTTAGTGGCCACTCTCCATTGAAATCCACTATAGGCTTTAGGCACTAACTCATCTCAGAATGTTTAAGTGTTTAGAGCTGAGCTGTAGGTCACTTATCCCTCTCGGAACAGGGATAGTGTGGGGTGACCTGTCCCTTCAGCTGAAGAAGCATCACTTGGCACCATCAGGCCACTAGTGTGACTGTGGATTGCCTCTATAAAACTGTTCTATCATACGCCAACCTCTTTTGCATTGTGTTTCTCAGCCATTCCTTAACAGTGTTTGGTGGCCAGTTCCCCTCTAGGACTGAGTAAGATTTGTACAGACACAGAAATAGCCTTGGACATACCCTTTCTTGCCTGCTTCATTAACATTGCTATCAACTGGGTATGCTGCTAGTGTTTAATTTTGCCATTTTTCCTTCTTCCAATACCTCAGTTAGTAGATAACACAGGCCAAGAGAAAGCATATGCAAGGAACCTGGTGCTGTGCAGATATTTAAGATTATACTTCCCACAACTGGTCATATTAGCTGAAGACATAATCCAATATGTCTGGCAGGCACCAGGTTGCCTTTCTCTGGTATGGACTGTCCTAGTGAGAAGGATGATGGGAAACATAGCTAGTCTAGCTCTAATTTCCTAGAGACTTCAAGGGGAATCAGGAAGGAGCCTCTTGTGATTCTTTATTGTTTTCTTGTACAGGACAACTTTTCAAACAGAGGATGCCTTCAAAGCAGAGGACAGTCCTCTGGCAGCACTTCAAACAGGAAAGGCCTCTCTAACAGGGATATGTGGCCAAGCTAAATACTGTGTAGAATATAAAAGCACTGTGCTGAATGGCTACCTGCTTTGAAGCTGGTGCTATCTGTTCCCTTTGTCTACTTACAGAGAGAGAGAGAGAGAGAGAGAGAGAGAGAGAGAGAGAGAGAGAGAATGAATGAGAATAAATCCTTCTAAAGAGTAGATTTGATGTTTAGGTACCCTCTTCACCCCTAGAGGTCATGGAGATTACACTGCAATCCCTTCAGACTGTGAGTTACCTCAGGGTTTACACTACAATTTAAAGACTCTTAAGACAGAGGGCTTAAAATCTTTGTCAATGTAAAACTTTGTCAATGTAAAACTGCCAACATGTCAGTTTTATTCCCAGAGCAGCTGTTTGGCATCCACAGCAAGTCTTCAGGTGGCATGTGCAATAAATCAGATCGACCCAAGTCTAACACACAATTGAATCTGGAAGTGACACTGACTCCAACCTTCACAGATTGTTCCTAAGATTTGTGCCAACATCATTATATCTGAAATAGCACCATGCTATTTAGAAGATGATTTCTTTAAAGGCTGATTCTTCCTGACCAGAAAGATGTGAGGTCAAGTTGAACAAGTTTAGCAACTTACCTAGTACCCTATTGACATCCACCTGAACAAAAATGAATATGCTGTACAAACACAGGTTTTGCTTTGTATAGAATTATGCTGTCTGACAGATTGTTAGAATCACTGAAAATCCTTGGTATATTTTGAACACTGTTACCAGCCATATCATGCTGTGCACATTTTAGTACTCCACAAGTAAATGCAGAAAAGCTAGGAAAGTTCAATGAAACAAACCTATATGTTAGGAGACCTACCTCACACTTTGCAATAGCAAGCAAACAAACAATGAAATTGTAGGGGGAGAAAGTTTTAGAACAATTTGCCAGTCTGACAAAAAGTAAGAAAATTTGTCTGCCAGTTATTAACAGCACAAGTCAAATTTCTTGCAAATGAGATAACATTCATCTTTCATATCTCAGAAGTCAACCCCCCAGTATATAACAAGCTAGGTTATAGGCTATCATGGAGACAGCAGATGCACATGCCAACGTCACATGAACTGGTTAAAGGCTGTACCTGGAGAGGAAGAGTTAATTTACAAGAGGGGCAAACTGTTAATTGCCAGGTGTTTGCTTAGTGGGATGCTAGTACCCATGGTCATGGGAAGACCAGATAGGCTCTTGGTATGCAGAAGGGAGAAATACTGTAAATTACACCCAAGGACAGGACAGGAGATTGGAGCAATAGGGCAAACGGTCTTCCCCTGGGATCCATCATGTGCTGTTACACCATGAACCATCTGACCTGGGTTAGGGAGAATAAAAGATGAGAGCCTGAATGGCTTCAGGGTACCTCTTTGAGGCAAGGTTCTGATCTCGCCAGACTGCCTGTTGAAGAAAACTGTGCTACCTGATGTCATTGGTCTCCATGACTGGTATAGTATCTATGTGTATAGCTAGGCTAGGCTGAGCTGTGTTATTTTGTGTGTGAGGTGGCCAACAAGGCCCAGGGTTCTGGGGAGCTTTGATTGGCTGTGAAGTGTATTAGTGCTGCTCTCATAATCCCCTTTTCCTTCTCCCCACCCCTTGAGCATTATTTGCCTGAGTATTTTAGCTGTTTTATTGCCCTCCATCCCTATCTCCTAGCCTTTTCATAAAGTCCTTTTTCCCAGGAAGGTTCTTAAAAGAGATTAAAGCCCAGTTGGATGCAGGAGTAGAGAATCCTGGGTGGCTGTCTGCTACAGTCCACACTGCAATTTTAGACTTGTTCACTTCCTTTTAAAATCCATGAGTTTGCTTATTTAGTTGTCCTAGGCAGACCACTCAACAATGCCCTTCTGAATGTATCTTAAACATAGGTAGGCATCTAATTGTGACATTCAGTTTTGCAGATGATGCGCTAACAGAAATTACATTTCCAACTATGTGCAAGGAGATACTCAAACTAACACTCCATTTGTTCCACTTTCAGGAGTGAGCCAAGTACTCCGCTAGTGCATGCCCTACTAGCACAATGTGAAAGCACTTGCACAACTAAAAGATTCATTTGGACTTTGTTCTCACTACTTGAGTTTGCCAAATGACACCATTTGATACTACCCTTGGTGTATAAGTAGAATCATAAAAACATAGACTAGTAGAGTCAGAACAGCCCGGTAAGGCATCAGCTACAACCCCCTGCTCAATGCAAGACTTCAAATAAAGCATCCCCATGAGAAGGCTGTCCAGCTATATCTAGGATGTTTCCCATGTGGAAGAGTCATCTATTCCATTGTTATACTGGTCCAATAATCAGGAAGTTTTTCCTGATATTCATCCAGAAACTGGGATCCTGTAACTTGAGCCTAGTACTTCATGGGCAATCCACTGTGCTTAGCTGTTTTACTTTGGTCTTCACAGAAAGAAGATGAAAAAGGCAAAAGGTTCTGCCTTCATATTTGCATGTATACCTTTAGCTATAGATTCCATTGTCCTTCAGTTTGGAAAGGGTGTCTTCTCCACCCTTCACGTTTTCAAAATGCACATAGAATTCTTACAAACAGTACTTTACTGATACATCATTAACAGTCACTGTAAACACAGTGCTACAGTCAGTGTGAATCAGAGAAACACACTCTCCAAACCCAGCTATACATCATTTCTGCTATCAGAGACACTATTTTAAATTTCTCTTCACCTATGGAAATGCCAAACTGGCAAAGTCTTTTAAAAAGAGGAAAGAATGTCACACGGCTTTTACATCTAGTTAAAGCCAACCGAAGCGTGATGCATATAAACACCTCATTTAGTGAGAATACCAGCATAAAAAGTTGACAGGCGAGAAAAAGCAATTGAAAAGATTAATTCACTAGGATGTGGGTGCTGAGATAAGCTCCTGAGATGCAGCATCTTGTTTTCAAGGATATCTCAAGCACAGCTATGGTCCTAAGAACATTTAATTATGTTTAAAGGAGCGAAAGAAACAGCTACAATATTTAAAACGATAACATAGCTAGGCCTTTACACACAAGCCAGTTCATCTTTTCTTTGAATTAGGATGGAACCAGATGCTATGGGAGACACAGCTGTCCTTCAAATACTTTCTATTTATTTATGTATTTGTTTGTTTGATCTAAAGAAAAACAAATGGACAACAGTACTCAATATAGTTCTCTCATTCACACACACACACACACACACACACACAGAGAGAGAGAGAGAGAGAGAGAGAGAGAGAGAGACAGAGAGAGAGAGAGAGAGACAGAGAGAGAGAGAATGAGAACAGTTACAATGAATCTTAAGAGTCCTGGATCCAACCTTGTCATGACAGACACAAGTAGATTCACTGGTGCATAGCGCCATTTATCAGCTTATGTTGATATATCCACAATATTGATATCTGGACAGAGATAGTCAAGCTAGTTATTCATGCTCTAGTAGCTTCTTGCCTGGATTATTTCAATGTGTTTTACATGGAGCTGCACTTGAAAAATATCTGTGGGGATTGATTTGAAAGCCGTCTGAAAACTTTGGCTGGCCCAAAATAGGGTGGTAAGATTGTCAGTGGGTCACGTCATGCATAATCATGTCAGTTTCCAAGCCTGATTCAAAGTATTGGCATTGACACTCAAAGCCCGAAACAGTGTGGGGCCAGGTTACCTGAAGGACCGTCTCCCATCATAAATACCTGGGAGGATCTTAGCCATCCTCCTCTGGGAACCCCTACTGCAGGAAGGGAGGTAGGTGTCTATTAATAACTTTTTTGCTATGGCATAAGCTGTAGCGCAGGTTTCTCAGCCAGGATCACCTGTGCTCTTTTTACTGCCATAAAAAACCTCTTGTTATTCCAGGACCAGGCAGTTTTACATTTTCTATTTTAAATCTGTCACTGTATTTACAAAGTTGCGTTGCTGGTAGGTTTTACTTTGCTTCTATTCAATACTGTAGTTTTAAGCATTTACAGTGTATCATAGGTTGCATTTTACAGTTTGCCTGGAGAGCTGCAGCTATTGTGTATAGAAATGTAATAAATAAATAAATAAAATATGAACTGCTTTGGTAGAAAACAACAGCTTCAGTCAATAGCAGTGCAGCTTGACTGCTGTTGACTACAGGTTGTTAACCTTTATGTGCTTCACTAAGATTTGGCCTATACCTGGTGGGCCATGGCTCAGTTTATAGATGTTATTGTCACATATTGTTACCGGTGACTGAAGCTAATGCTTTAAATATGAAACATTTCATATTTTTAATCTTTCTGTCTTTCTACACACATACAAACTGTCATATTGCTGGTATTATGATGGTCACATTCATACCAGTTTATTTATTACAAATAATATCTACACTAAACTCATTAAGATAGAGTTAAGGCGTAATTCTATGCCAGTTTAGGAGTAAAAAAAAAATGGCTTATAACCCCCAGCATGTCCCAGGTGGCTGAACCATGCTGGGAGTTGTAGGCCACAGTTCTGACTGATCTTGCATATAGTAATTAAGGAACCAGAAAAGATGGAAAGAAGGTAATAACTGGGTATCATTATGAAGCATCATTAAAGACCATATAAAATAAAGTTTTCCGCCTTAAAAAACATCAGAAATGAAGCTAGCCTATCCTCTTTTGGGAGGGAATTCCATAATCAATCAGCTATCTTAGAAAAGGCTGTCTTGAATTCCAATTAACCAAACCTCATTAGGTGGTGAAACATAAAGAAGGCTGACTCTGAAGAGTCTTCTTCAAAGTCCCATCCCTCCTCCATCATGGAAAGTTATTCCAAGAAAATCTGCCCTGCATGTTCAATATATACATTTAGATACCAGGTTAGACTTTGTTTTCTAAGCAAGCATTTACTCTTTAATCTGTTGTTTGATTATTGATGTTACTGCTAAGCCCTCAGTGTTTTAAGATTTAAATATTTTAATGTTCGATCTTTTAAAAATTTGTCGCTGTTTATATGAGATTATTGATCTAAGCAGCAAGGACAGAAGATGAATATATGGTAGATGTCCAGTTGAGATGCAGAAATGAATTAACCATAGCTATGTAGCTCCTCATTTTAACTGAACATACTCACTGTAAATCCTGAGGGCAGACAGTATAAAAGATGAACCAGCAGCATAACGATTCCTTTCCAGGCCAGAACGCAGACACCAGAGGATCTTTCATAAAAAGAACATTTGATTCTATTTTCAAACAGAGAACCAACATTTGGATACCTGAGTGTCCATGATGACTATTCCTGCAGACAGACTAAGTAGAGAAAGGAGTATGACCAACCTCTGATAACCATCCTGATAATCCTCAGTGCAGTTCTCTGAACAGTTCTGCTCCTTGTAGCATAAGATAAAGGTAAAGGTTTCCCCTTGACGTGAAGTCCAGTCATGCCTGACTCTAGAGGGCGGTGCTCATCTCTGTTTCCTAGCCGAGGGAGCTAGCTGCAGACAGTCTCCATGGTCATGTGGCTGGCATGAGTAAACACCAAAGTGCACAGAATGCTGTTTACCTTCCCACCAAAGTGGTACTTTTTTATCTACTTGCATTTGCATGCTTTCGAACTGCAAGGTTGGCAGGAGCTGGGATGAAGCAACGGGAACTCACCCCGTTGTGCAGGTTCGACTGGCGACCTTTTGATCAACCAGCCCAGCAGCACAGCAGTTTAAACCACTGCACCACCTGCATCCCTGTGTAGCATAAGATAGGAAGGAAATAAAGATGTGTTTGCAGAGTCAGGCACATCAATGATCAAGTGTGTTTGCAGAGTCAGGCACATCAATGAACAAGAATCAGATCTCCAGATGTTTTGGACTTCATGTCCCAGAATCCCTGCTTACATGACCAATGGTCAGGAATGCTGGGAGCTGAAGTTCAAAACATCTGGAAATTTACTTTTTTACTCACTCTACTCCTGGTCTAAAAAGCCTGAAACAAAAGCAAGCAGTTGTTTGCTTAGTTTCTAAAAGCACTAAACAGAACCAAATGTTCTCCTGGTCACTGCATTAAAATGTTGACTAGGATACAAATGTTGTGATAGAATCTGCCAAGGACACCGCAGACTAATGCTGAATTTAGTTATATATGAGGAGGGTTCCAGGTATAGGAAGAGGGAACATCTTTCCATGTTTATTGAAGTAGGAATAACACAGGTGAATGTATGTGGAAGGCATTGCCACAGCTTGACTTTAGGATCCTAGCAATTAGAACTATCTGGGAGCTGAAATCTCTAGTAACATTCTAAATATGGACAAAACTCTGTGTGTTATATTATAAAATATAGACCATTTGATCCACCAAGGAGACTTTTTAAAGAATACCATCTTCCATTTTCTTTCCAGTACTAGATAAGTAACTATTTCTTCTCCTGAGGTACAAGCAAGTGAGGGAGGGAGGTAGAGATGTAAAGTGACACAAAAGCAAAGCCATTGAATCCACCATGGATGCAGCCAGTCTTAAGTTAAAACATGTAAGATAGTTAGATAGAGTAACAACAGAGTAGTTTCAAAATATATTTAGAGCTACATGTTTCAGTTCTGCTCTCACCCATCTGAGAGCAGAAGCCAAAACTTTAGCTCTACATAAATTTTAAAATCACTCTGTTGTTAGACTGTCTTTCACATAGATATGTAGATAAACACCTTTCCATTGTGAACAGAAAACCTTGGTGGTCTCTTCATCTACTTATGCATCTCAAGCTCTCCAAAATATAGCCAGCAGACCTTGTAAATAATAGCAACCACGCCCTTATGCACTTCAGATATGACAAAGAGTGTATTGTTGAGGTGCATAAGGGAAATTAGGTGTCTTGCATGGCATAAGAGAAGATAGCTGAATTGTTTAATGGGAAAGGAGATACCAAGGGTTGAACCAAGCCCCCATGGCATCAGTTGCTTATCCCTGCTCATGAGACAGCTACAGAGGGAATTAAGAATTATTTCAACAAAACCACATGCTATTATATTCCCATCACTGCAAATGATGCAACATGTTCAAGAGCTTGTTACTGTAATTGTGAACTGAGTGATTCATTTTTCAGTCTGAAAAATCCATCATGGCCACATTATCTAGAGACATTTAGAGAAAACTCTTCCCAGACTGCCAGCACTTTGGTTGTTGTGCGATTTTAAATAAATTACATTTTTCTTAGAAAATCCAGCCACAATTGGTAAAATAATCAGTGTAGTATTTTTGTTGAGTATAAAAGTCTAATTGAGTAGGAATGATCTAGCAAGAGACTGTCCTAAGAGACTTGCTCAATCACAAGCTTGCAGGTTATCTGATGGTACCAGGGCTGCTTCCTGTTTCACAGAGATGCTTCCTATATGCTGAAGGGAAAGGTACGCTGATGGATTTGAATGCTTCTCACACTAAACTGCCATAACTGTGAGGAGTGAGCCTAACACCTACTGTATTTACCATATTGTTTTCTTCCAACCATCACCAAAGGCATGCAAAACCCAGCCATACTCTGCTGTTTAGCTAATGTGGGAATTGCCCCTAATGCCTCCATACCAGCAAACATGTGTTTATTTCCTTGAGGCACAGTCCAATTGGGATGCCCACAAACTTCCAGAGCTGCAGACAATAGGCAAGTGAAGCAGGAGAGGCAGTCTCATCTCCAGGGTCCTCCTTCTCTGTAAGTCAGGTAGAGAGCTGATTTCTGCCCTCTGGCTGTAGCACTTTGGACAGTGAGGGAAGAAGCCTAGAGCACCATCAGGATTTCTCATATCCTGGTGGCTCTGGTCTTCTATGGTCTCCTCAGCTCTCCACCCCATTTGATGTCTTCTTTGCCCCTCCTCTGAGAACACTGTGGAGAAGCAGTTGGCATGACACCTTCTGTGCTGCCTACAAGGGTGGGAAGGGCCATCTGAGTGCTGACCCCCAGCTCCAATTGGAGCTCTGTCTGTGATCTCAGATCTGGGAATCTGACAAATCCAATGGCTCCCTAGATGTTCTTTAGGGACCACGGAAATAGTTTATTACTTTTTTAATCTGAAAGAAGAATTTGTTAGCATACAAGATTTCTTGCCACCATTTTAAAGACAGATGCAGCATGTTGTTCTAGACACAGTACTACATGGGGGTAAAGCTTCATGATCAGATTTTTGTGGTTTTCATAAGGCCAAAACCCTTTCCTCCAACCACCAATCATTTGTCTGGCTTTTGTGCAGTTTTCCTCCTTATTCTGAATGGATAAAATTCCTCTGCTAAGGAGAAGTTAAAACAAAAGTTTTCAACTAAAATATGCTGTTATTTGCTATTTTGACATCACTATTTTCGCCTTTAGTCCTTCCTTGTTCGCATTGAGCCCTGCCCACTTCTCCATAAAGAATTTCTCCATACAGGATTTAGCCCTCAGCCTGAAAGACACTCTGTACCCCCACTTTACTGTATCTTGGTAGTAGCTCTAAATAGTTCTCTGTATATTTGAACCTAACACAACCCTGTACAATATCAGCACTTAGATGGGCATCTATAATCATAAATTTATTCAACAAGATTGAGCACCTCTTTCATTTTCCATATTCAGTGAGACAACAGCTATATTCAGGAATGTAAAAATACCATTTAACATGGGATGGCTAACCTGCACCATCTCCAAAGGCAGCCTCACACAAACCACATAAGATCTAACATGGAGGTTGCTAGAGCACAGCAACTGAAGTCATGTTATCCTTGTCCAAATGGTCATAGTTGGATTTCCAACTGAAGATGGTAGAAGACACTTCATGCCACTGGTGTGACCTGAGGCTTAAGTGATGAAGATGGATCCAGGAAAACTCCAAACTATGAACCCATCCTTTATTGGTAGAACAAGTTGAACAGCTTCCATCCAGTCAGAGGAACCACCCATTTAAAGCATTTCTATGTCCCCTGGATTGAACTTCTGTTTATTGGTCCTCAGGCAGTCCATTGTTGCAGCCAGGCACTGATCTAGCACACCGTCTGGTGATAAGCATGCTGATTATAGCACTCTCCAAACTTCTGGACAAGCACACTCGCTGCTTTCATCTAGATGGTATATAGCAATGGACAGAAAATCGCTACCACTGCACTATGTTGCAGACACATGTTGTGAACACCTCTAGGACTGATTTATTTGCAGATTTTCTTATTCTACAAAAAACCCTGAATGGAGCTCATGGTTTAAAAAAAATTACTGGGAATTTGGCTTGACATTTAAAAATAAAACCCAGAAAGAGAATACAGCATGTATGCAGTGATGAAAGTTTTCCTTTTCACACCAGATCCCCAAAGCAATTGCCCAAAGATATGTATGGACAGTTTTCAAGCAGGAAAAAAGGAGTAAAGTTTGGGATCTTAGAAAAATCCTATGTGTGGGTGCTTTTAGATGGCAGGAAAAGGCTTTCTCTTATCTAGCTGTTAAAGTTATCTTTTCATTCTGTTTTTGTTTTGAACTGGGATATTGCTTATGGATATCCCAAAAGGATGAAATAAGCAATAAGCAATAGACTTTATACCTCATTAGCAGAGCTGGGCTCAGTAGATTTTGAAATCTGCATGCGAAATCTTTTGTGTTTCTGCTAGTACTTGTTGCTAGTATGTCATGAAGAATGAGCTTGCTTATTAATTTGGAATACTGAAAAGGTCACATTTATACCATACTAGCTGATATTTCATAAAACCAATTTGATATGCAGCTGTTCGTGGCAACAGGGTAAAGCAGCACCAAATTAACAGAGGAAAATAACTGACGGCAGAAATGTTGTGACGCATTAATTCTTTAATCCCATTTAGTACTATGTGTGTTTCTTTCAAGACCCCTAGTGGAGCAAACTATTAATTATGTTCATAATGGATTTCCATACTTAGGTCCTTTTGGGCTGCACAGTTGATACCCTTTTTGTAAACTTTTAAAGTGATTTATCATTATGGTCTCACACCACGATCACTTTTGTAGTATTTCCCTATTAACAACCTACCACGTAAGCAGAATTGGATGGTATATTCCTGGTAACTAATCTTTTCAGCACCTAGACGATAAGAAAAAGGATCCTAAAATGGAACAGTTCTTCTACCCTGCCTTTATCTCCTGGCTCTACCCATACAGCCTATTTAGATTACCCACAACCTTTCTATCTGTTTCCCTGCCTTTCTAGTCCAGATAGGGATCTCATGTCACCTTTCTTCTGTAGCTAAAACATTCTGAAAAGTTTGTCTTTTGCTGAACAGAAGATGAAAAGCAAAACTCGAGGAGGAGGAGGAGGGATCCCAAAACCAGATCAGTGTATGCAGGAGGTGAGTTCATGAGTGAAGGTAATACTTTATAGCTCGGAACAGGATTCTGTGCTGCAGGTTACCACTACACTTTCTTGCACCTGGGGTACCCGTCCATCTGTCCAATATCACTGGTATTTATGGCTGCTGTTGCTTTGCCCCAAAGAAGGGAAGGAAAGTTGTGTTTCCCATTCATTAGGATATTAAAACATATCAAGTAACTCTGGCTTGAAATGCCAGTGATGACTCTGAAGCCATTTCACTCACATCCCATGTTGTATGTTGAGTGGAAATGAAATCAAGGCTCACAATGCAATGCTATGCATGTCTAATCAAAAGTAAATCCCATCATGTTCAGGGAACTTACCCCCAAATAAATGTTACGAAGAATCAACAAACTGAATCAGCGGAACAAAGATATAAAGGAACCATTCAATGAAACAGTTTCCTTTCAAATTACTGGGCCGATTCCATGAATTTTCAGTGAAATCACTGTTCCTCACCAGCTCTAATGAAAGCCTTGTTCGATCAAACCAAAAGCCTTCCTACTAGCCCAGCATCCTAGCTCTCATAATAGCCAACCAGTTGTCTTTGGGGAGCCTACAAGCCAAGCATGAGGACAAAAACTCTTATTCCCTTTTCCCAGTAATTGGTAGTCAGTTGGAACTCATATGGCCTTGGAACTTGGCAGTATGTGTGTTGTAAGCATATCACCATTGGCATACCTAGTAGAACTTACTTTTAGATAGAGTATCCATCAGCAAGGGGGTTAAAACTGGTAACTCTTCACACTTGACCCTCTTAGCTTCACTTACTGGAAAGAAAAGATGAGTTACGGTGAAGAAAATAGCAGTGAACTGTAAAATCGAGTAACAAAGAAGCAGAACCATCAATCTGCTTTCTATTTTGTCTATATCAGCAATTAAAAAGCATGATTTCAGTTAATTTGCTGTAATTAATTAGTCAAATGGTGAAGATAAGTAATGTCTTGTTTCCCAAATAGTGTTGATACGGGGAATGGCTAGTTGATTTATGTATTGATTAAAATGAAAAAATGCTAAGAGGATAATGCTTATGAGAAAGAATAGACTTTAAATGGGTTAAATGAAATTACAGAAATACTGTTCATTTGATATTAAAAGTTGGTTCAGTTTCCTGCTGACTTTGGAGATGCTTAAAATATAATGTACTGATTGATGGGCATCACTTTTCACAGTGGAGCACAGAGGTTTGTTTTCAAGGCTCAGCATGCCATCCTATCTTGCAGTAAACAAATGCTTGTTGTGTCTGCATGATACACTTACTAGAGTAGTCTCTTGAAGCTTTATAGCTGCTTCCCCCCTCGTGCTTGCACATCATCAGCTATGATGATTAGTGCAATCAGCTCCAGCTCAATAAGTTAAATGAGCCACTCAGCTGTCACTCTGCAAGCAAACCTTTTCAGCATGCATCCAACAGAAGGAACTGAGACTTGGGAGAGACCCATATTAATGCAGTCTTTCCCATTCTGGTGACAGAACTGTGGATCTTGCTTATTTCCCCCACTTGATATTTTAGTAGCCTGAAGTCTTTGGTGATTGTTCTTCTGATTTTGATGCTGTGATTTTCAACATTACAGATGCTGTGATTTTCAACATTACAGAATTCATCTTCCTCAATTCCATTCATCTACTCACACGACTGGGTTCCACTATTTTGCAACATGTAAAGATTCCGAAAGCACACTTTGCCTCACCCACAGGGATGATGGTGGATACCAAAAAGTTCCAGGCAGACAAAGTGCCTCCACCTGAATGTTGGCAATGCCTGTTTCCTCTTCCATCTTTTTCCAGTATTCACATACCCTCAGAAAGGGCTTTTGGAAGGTTACAGAGCTGATAGGGAAAGGAGGTGACAAAAAGGTCACCTTCTGTCCACCCTCTCATACCTAAATTTGTCTGGATCATTTAAGCCTGGAAGCTAGAACACATCAATTAACAAGGCCAACTGATAAATGGGAAGTTGCCACTGCTGAGTTGTGCTAGAGCTACCATAAGGTAGAGTAAAGCAAATGCTGGGAAGCAGAAGCATCCATAGAAACATAGAAACAGAGCAAGCCATAATGGCTCTCTTGGGCCATCTAGTTGGTACCCCGGCTCCAGCCGGCTCCACTCACGACATGCCTACCATGAAGTGCTGAATAACAAAGCTGTGTGTACAATCTCCTTCAGAAGCAGTGGAAGATACTCTCCTCCTGACACTGTGGAACAAAGAGTGTCTGTAATGCCAAGCAGTGTTTTTCTTCTAGTCTGAGTGTCTGTATTGGAGCTAATTCAGTAAGTCTCCATAAAAGATTATTTAAAACATTACATGAAAAAAATTGTAGCTAGCCGCTGTAGCATTTATTGGAAATGATCACAAAGTGAATAATGTCTAAGCACCTGAGTATTAAGCTACAGAGAAAGAAGCATAATAGTGGCATTTCCTTTTATTTCCCTCAAGAAAGAGAAAATTGAAAATGAATGATTTGTTAAACCTTTTTAAAAGGAGCATTTCAAATATAAAAAATTATATTAGCAAAGCCAAATGGAGCAAAAGCCCAGCAAGAAGCATCAAGTACCCTATCTCTCCCTGCAATTATATACTCATTCAAAAGATACAACATGCTGCAACTCTTTAAAACATACACGCACACACAAAACCAAACTAAATGCAGTAAATACTTTGATAAACCTTTGCTATAATCTCTTTAGCAATCTTTTCCACAAATTAAAAAGGCTTCTTACTTTTAGCCTTTCTCTGTAAATAATGTACTTTTGCATTTCTCTTTTCTCTACCATGCCCATTTTCTAGCCCTGTGAGCTCTCCTACCATAAAGGTGACCAGAACTGTACTATACAATGCTATATATGCTAACCTGGGAATAAGCTTCACTGAATGCTGCGCTACTTAATTTTGAGCAGACATGTGCTATAATATTTGACACGATTGCAAATGACTTTACTCATCGTTGCTAACATTGAATTAGCCTATTTCACTGCAGTCATGCAATGAGCTGGTACTTCCAATAAGCTTTCTTCTGAGACTTCTTTCCAGTGTAGCTGCAGGCGATCTGATAAGTTCAGTTGGCATCACTTAAACATCCGCTCATACATCTTACATGCACTGGCAGCCCATGAAATCCCCTTTAGCAATCTGGCATTTTAACTCTTCATGTCCCAGTCTGATTGGACTGCAGACAACATCTTTGGATATGTTGCTCAGGCAGCAGGTCAAGACCCAGGCACTCAAGCTTCAAGTCAGATATCCAATCAAAGTTGTCTGGCGTGTGGATGCTGGCATGTGGCTTTCAACTGCATCTATAGCCAGCTTACCTGTTGTGCAGGATTATTTAAATCACTCCATACATGGGCTGTTACCTAACAAAGTTATTTGCATGCAGAAATATGCTCTGTGGCCTGAGCGGATATTATATTTTACTAAAGCCCTGTAGATGATTTGCCTCCTCCTATTAATATAGCACAGTAAGTGAAAGACATGTGCTATCAAAACTTGGCAGGCAAAGGAGTTTCATTGGTTCTTGCTTTTTAATGAATAAAATATTCCTATGGAAAATAAACAATCTCACATCTAATTAAGTCATTGTTTAAACCCAGGAGCAAACAAACTCTGAACTATCAGTATGAGCATATGAAAGTTCCTTTCTCTTTGTCCCTGTCAGATCCTTTACAAATGCAGTTCTTTAAACTGCTTCAGTCTCTAATTCTTAACCTGTTCAAAATGTTTACCTGTTGCAGAAGGAAAACAGCCCCTGGTTATTTTGCTGTTCTTGATTTGCATCTGAAACCTCAAGATAAAATAATCACTTAAGCAATATCATAGCAATTATCTTAAGTATCCAGAAATCAGAATTCTTTAAGAACGCTTCTCCATTTGCATATTTATTTATTTAAATTATGAATAGCACTTTCTGTCCAACCTCTTCTGCTGACCTATAGTTAATTCTCAAGGAGATTAGTGTTGCTTGAAACTGCTGCATTTGATTCTTAACAGTTGTTTTAAACTCAAGTTGTACACTGCCTTGAGAAGTTAGGATAACAGTCTTTTGAATGAACAGTATCCACATTTTGACCTTCCAGCCAATGGCATACTTGTACATGTGAGCATGAGCTTATGTGTATGACGAAGAGAGAGAACAGTCCAGGCCATGAAGAACTATTACATTTTAACTAATAAAGCATCACTCAAGGGCCTATATTTGTTCCTTTATTGTAACTACTGTAGCTTGGTTATATGAGTTAATCCTGTTACTAGAACTGTTTTGAAGTACCCCTGTTTTACCATACTTGGATGGAGCAATCTAAATGGTTAATCATCTCAGTGGCCTCATGACTTTCTGGTGCATGAAATATAAACTCCTCTTGAAAAACAGACTAGAGAAAATCCAAATAGCCAGTAACAGTATGGTTGTGTTGAATCAACAGTGATGCATCATTTGATACGCATGCAGAATCAAGTTTGCCTCTTGAGCTGGGAGTTTAAACAAAGTTCATGCCAGTACATTATTATGAGATAAATATCAGATTCCATAGGTTGATCATGCAGGGATGAGCATGGAGTTAGGGATGTTTGAAAACTTCTACCTCTGAGGATTTTGTTTTGACATGTTCTGATTGACACCTCTCACACTAATGTAGAACCAGAGGTAGTGGGGTATCTACCATCAGCTATATCCACAGTGCTTTTTACTTACTGACACTTTGATACTTGACTCATGGCTTTGTCATATGACCGTAACCCCAAACTTCCCTCCGTGTGCTATTTCTGCCACTATATCTTAGATTTCTTCAAGATCAGTTTTATCATGACTTTTTAATGTGTTGCATTCCCCCCCAGTGGCCCAAGGTACCTATTTCAATGTGTGCTAAATTTGCAGTACTGTTCTGTGAAGGAGGCAGAGAGGCTTCAGTGGGCTGGTAAGCTGTGGAAGACTGGTAGCACAAGAAGTGTCCTAATGAGCTTTATTCTTTGCCTTTTGGAAGTATTTGCTAGTACACAAATGTGGAGATGTGAATCTATTAATAGGACTAATCTTTGTCATCTTACCTCAAGAAACAACCAGTTAAAAATGCACCAATATGCATACATGTCCACTAGAAGGAAATCAAATTATCTCCAATGGTGCTTACTCAGAAATAAATTATACTGCCTTCAGTTGCACTTAGGAAACTCATCACAGAAAGTGGCTGCACTTGCTTCTGGGTAGAGATGAACAAGTCGATGTGCTGATTCTTCTGGATTTGTCCCATGGAAGGTGGAAAGGTGGCAGCCAACAAACACTCCCCCCCTACCCCATCTACTTCTTCTTTTCCATTATTTTTTGTGGGAGGGCAGAAGGATCTATTAATCATTTTAAATGCTCTTTGAAATAAACAAGGTTGTTTATAATTATGTTAACAGTACTTTTTCAAAAAGTGAATTGTGCAAGCATCTTGATATTGATGGAGGAACATAGGTGTGTTCCCATACATCAGCCTTTTCCAAGCATGCTAAATCTCTGATACCAACAGAATGTAGAGCAAGAGCTCAGTTGATCACAGGCATCTTATAGGGGAATATTTCTGCTCCTAAGCTTTGTGAGTAATAACCAGCATTTTGAATTCTGCTCGGAAGAGATGACTGCTGTAGCAGTCAATGTAAACTGAATGAGAGCACAGTTAAATGCTGCAGAAAAACAGGCCAAGACAAAATCTAGTTCCAGGTGAAATATCCAAATACTCTGCCATCCCAAGGCTAAGTAGAGTGCCAGTTCACATGTTTACAACAAGCCACAGCAGCTTTTGCAGCCACAGTATATTTTGAATGTTATTTGCTTAATCACTGCCTGGCCACAATTTAGCATGTCATCTAAACCTGGATGACATGGCATACTGGAGGATTAAACACCCCTACAACAACTCATGGGTTATTAGTATTAGTGAAATGAATTCTCTATATTGCTATAATAATGCTATATTATTACACCCAATGCATCAATACACACGGCTCTTGTGAGCCATGTTGGCTGCATGGTGGACCAGTTAAAAGAGATAATAATGATGATGATGATGTTCACAAAGATATTGCAATGAACTCTGCCACTGGAATACCATTTTGCCATTGCTTGGAAATTCAGAATTTCAGAGATGCATTGACATAGATGGAATCTGTCCCCCCCCCCCCCAACATGCACAAATAATCTCACTGGTGTGTGTGATTCTTCTACCAGCATCTGTACTGCTAAAACAATAAAAAAATTAGTTCAATATCTGCTTTTTCATGATGTTCTAGTACCCCCCTTTTTTGAAATGTAATAAAATACATGAACTGTGCCTCAGGATGACAGGTTTATTATAAGTAGGCAGGTGAAGACAGCTACAGAGAAGAACTGCTTGAGTCAAGTTCATGATAATTAAACAGCTTCTTTCATGTTCTCCCATTTAAGCAATATTGGAAGAATCTACTACCTATAAATTGTATAAAATGCTTAACACTTGCAGGGATAAAGGAACTATAAATGTGCAAAAAAGAAAACTCATAACATAGTTCAGATCTCCTCCTTTTGTTCATGTGTTTTCTATATACAGAAATACATAATATAAAGGGGAAGGGAAATGCACTGGATATTCTATACATTCTTCAGTGGTGACTTGCTATTTCTGAATCATCTGCACATCTCATGTGTAGATATGAATGCCAAAGGCTACTTTCATGCATTGGATGGCATGAAGAAACATGGGTGTGGAGGGAGTACATGGGGGAAAGAAGAGGAAATATTCTTCTCCATGACCTGTTTTCACACACTCTTCCCCTGTGTGCCCCTTGTCCCTTGTGGGAAGGCACAAGAAGAGCTATGAGTATCATGCGCAAAGTGCAAGCCCTTTTTCCCCAGGTCTACATTTGTCAGATAAGACTATTAACCTCTGTCTTACATCAGAGTTGCCACAGTACCCTGGCTAAGTAGCTGAGTGGGAAAGAATCTTGATCATTATAAACAGCATTTTCTCAATTAAAAATAAGTGCATCCATGATTTAATTTAATTGAACTTTCATTTGCTGTTGCATTTAGAATTAGGAATAAACATATAGATGGCAAAAGTAGTCAATTCCTGTTCCCCTGGCTAGAACAGTTTCCTTTAGTTTTGATGTTTCCAAGCCATAGACAACAGGTATTAGATACAGAAGCAAATTGCTATAATGTGCCTCATACCTCAAGTGTAATTCTTTTGGAAGGATACTTGATTTTTTCATTACCTCTTTTGTTCAAAGAGCAAGCATTCTGAAAACTTTTAGGACTTCAGGTACTGCTTTGCCTTGCTTCTTGTTATTTAAAAATAGCCAAATGAATTATCTTTGGGGGAAAGAACCATACTTTGGTTGCATATTTTAATCCCCTATGCAAGTATGAATTTTGTTGAGGAAGAGAATGCATCCTCAGCATGAATCAGCACAACAAAATTATATTCCACATTTCTGCCATTGGAGATTGCTTTTGAATTCTTTTTTAATGCAAACCAGATATCTGAAGTCTGACATTCTCCAACTACCTCTGTTTATTTCTTCTTCAGTTGTCTGCCAATTGCCTTCAGCTTATCCCAGAGCAACTGAAGGGAAGTTGGAAAGGGCATCCACAAGGCCAGTACCTGGTCATCTGTAGAAGTTAAGAAGTACCATCACAAAAACAAGAGAGTAATGGAACTGTTGTAGCACCTTGTTTATGCACTGAATTTAATGGATAAGGAGGTTTGGAACTATTTGCACCATGATGTTGTACGCCAGAAGTGCTCTAACTGGTTGTCTTCTTCTTCTAAGATCTAAAACAGGTTTTCCATGGTCTACTAATGTGTTTTAAGGACAGAACCATTTGCAATTATTTACAGAAAAAAGGCCCATGATAACTGAAGAATGTTGGGAGCTTTAGGACCCATTTTCTGTCTAACCATTCATAGGTTTGTACCTCAAATAATGTATGTGTAGGATACATATATACTCATGATCTCATAACAGTTTTGGCTATCTAATAAATGTTAAGTGACCTGATCATGCTCTTTTGTTTAAATTCCTATGAAGGATCAGACCAAGATCTGTGTAAATTAGCATGCTTTGTAAAAATTTACTAATCAGTTGGTAAAAAGATTGTTCACTGAGTAAATTCTGAATGAGTCTGCAATAAGTGGGTGAATGTTGGTTGTTTTCCTGACAGTACCTCTTGTATCTTTATGTCTAACACACAATTCTGTTCAATCTCCCAGTTTTCCTTGCTTTCAGGAACTAAACTATTACACTGCTTATTTAGTTCAACCTGGATGGTGCCTATGCAGGAAGCAAGCAAACATTTTGTTCCCCCCAAATACATAGATTTTCTGTGCAGTGGGCTCTTGAACAACCTATCACCAGGCTGTTCAGCCCAGCCAAGAGTTGTTTCAGCATTAACAATGCATGTACATGTTTCAAGTCTTTCCCAAGTCTCATCTTCCTTTGCTCCCCCTTTTTGCTTGTCCTTCCATTTGCCTTGGTTTTTCTCCACTATAGTTATCCTTCCCCTGCCCTCTCCCAGGTCTTCCTTTTATCCTCCCCATTCATTCCTCACTCCCTTTTGTCCCTGCTCCACTTCAGGTGCTGCTCATTCTGACTGAGGGAGCCAGCTGCAAGCAAGGGAAAGCAGGCGATGGCCACCTTGAGGCCGTGCTCTAGCCTTGCCAATTTTGGTGGTCCGGAAGCCTTTTTGAATGCTGGAAGTAAGCCTAGGTGCAATTTGTTGGGTGTCTGGGGAGCCTCACTGACTTTTCGTAGACCTAATGACTGTACCCTAAAACAGTCATGGAACTGACTAGAGGAGAGCAAACCCTGCATTTAATCCATAATGGTTTCACACAGGAACTAGCATAAGATGTAACCGTTGTTGGGCCACTTGGAAACAGTGAGCACAGCACAGTCAGATTTAGCAATATTTAAGTGTAAAACGGACAAGAAGTCCAACACAGTCACATTTCAAAAGAGTAAATTTTTCTAAATCAAATGAAAAGGAAAGGAAATTGAAAGGGGAGTCAAGAGAGATAAATTCTCTCCAAATGCATTACACTGACCCACAATTACAGAATCTTTACTAGAATGCATCCCACAGGTCTCCAAAGTAGCACCAGGTCCAAGAGATGACCAGCATGAGCAGTGTCAAAGAGGCATATGAACAATTTGTTCAGAAAATGGAATTCTTGCCCACATAAGGAAAACAAAAAGGAGTACAAGATTGCACAAAGGAGAAGCAAGGAACAAAAAAAATGTTTAAAAAAGTATTTGGAGGAGCATATTGAGTATATTATCCAGGCCAACAGCACAGAATTCCTTAAATATATCAGGAGCCAGAAACTCACCTCTGTACTTCACCCACTCTGTATGAAATGCCCATAATCTTCCCAGGTCAGAAGGTTACCGCTGCCTAGCTCTTCTTGCAGTCCTGCTATGGAACTTCTGAGTTTCATGAATCTCTTAAATGGACAGTATTCCATCTGCAGTCTTGTTTCTGACCTGATAATCAATATGTGTGTGATCAACATTCATATATTCTGCATGAGCAAATATCTTGCACAACAATGAAGGAAAAGTGAAGACATTTCAACTCTCCATATTAAATGAAGTTATACAACAAAATCCAAACCTTATTAAATGAAAAATTGATTCAGACTTTGGACATTAATATAATAAGAATTGCCTTTTGATTACTGCAAGCATGGGAAAGTATAACATAGTCTGATCCATATTATTGATATACATATTAAGAGACTGGAAGAAAATAATGGCTCCTGCTTAATGAAAAATGGCAGTATTTAAAGAAAACCGTTCTATGAAAAGGATGTTGTTGAAGTCAGTAGGCTGTGCACTGATTCCCCATTATTCTGTTTTTATACGATCAACTATAAATTCATAATGCTGAGTTGGTTTTACTGTTATCTAGATATTGCAGAAGATGAGCTAACTATGATAACTAGGAGAAGTGAAAAGGGCATTAGGAAGAGTGTGCGATTCATAATATATTGGATGAATATAATAAATATATTGCAATGAAGGGTAACTGAGAAAGACATTTTCCCCCTCAGTATAGTGACTCCAAAAAATTTGATTAAGGTGACATGTTAATGAAATTTCCATTTATTTGCGCCCCATTCCTCACATGATATTTGCTCTCTCTGTCTTTTTGTCTACATCTGTCCTTAGCAAATTGATTATCCACCAATAAACCTTCAAATTTGCTCTCCAAATGTGCTAATATACATGATTCCAGAGAACAGAGCTTCTAACTGAGAACTTGGAAAATAGAGCTCAGAGCCTGAAAGGGTGTTATCATTCTTGTTGTTGCTATAGTATCCTTTAAGATTTTAATCCAAATGCATTGGGCCTAATGCATTATAAACTATCCTGTCTTCTCCCCTCCTAGAAAATAGAACTAGTCAGAAAATAACCTTCAGTGGCTACCTTCTTCAATACAAAGAAGGAGGAACACACAGTTTAGCTTCCAATCCAGTTCGATATAACACAGTGCAAGCCAACAGCCATTTCACACATTTCAACACAGCAACATATCTGGCCTGGTTTGCTTCTAGGTAGGCATTCCAACAGAGCCAAGATTGTTCCTAGTTTTCTGCTGCGTACACCTGTATGATCCATATATTACAAGTACTTGTTTCTAGTCAGACTTTAGATTTCTACATTTAAAAGTCTGAAGTTTGTACCTAAAACTATGTGTAAGAAGTCCCCAAGATTGTGATAGCAATATTTAGGAGTCTCTTATAATATCACAATTGTTTTTTACCCCCAGGATCCTTTTTAAAAAGGCTTAGTCTATTATAAGTGATCTTGTGGCAATCTGGCAAATACCATAACCCTTCCTATTAATAATAGTATCCCATTTTTGTTATCATTTTCTTTGAATATTATTTTAAATCAGTCCATTACTCGAGTACATCATATCAATGCAGATCTAGTGATTCTGCTGAGATCAGAATGAATGGAACATATATCACAAAAAGAATAACTCATTAAAAAATTAACAAAACACTATATTCAAAACAATGAAAATTAAAGGAATAAATCACCTACTTATTCTAGTACGAGAGTATCATGTAGTGTCAAGAGAACACTGATTACTGACCAAATTATAACAATAATAATAAATAAACAAATATTAGACAATTTATTAATGTATAAATAATAAAGCATAAAGTTGAGAAGCCTAACTTGGGATAACATATTGTAGTCTAGATATCACAGTTAAACCTCACATTAGATATCATATTTCTTTTTCTTTTTTTTTACTATATCTCATAGGTGCAGCTTGAACTTGTTGTGAGCCGCCCCGAGGCTTTGTTGTGATGGGGGCAACATAAAAATGTTTTAAATAAATAAATAAATAAACTTCGAACAAAGAATTATGTTGAAAATGAATGTACCAAGTTTTGTTATGATGGGTAGTATTCAAATACAGCCTGAAGCTAGAACTAATGTTGAAATACCATAAACCACTGCTTGTGAAATATAACTAGAACCCACTCTAGAAATAGGAAAAAATGGAGGTTTGCTGCTGAGGTTCTGCCTAGAAGCAATAGCTATGTTGCACAGAAGTTGGTTTATGCTAGTGTAATTTGAGGGACCGTCAAATATTATGCATTATCACATTATAATATGATTTATCATTTCCAGGTGCTTCTAGGAGTCAAGCAAACGTAAAATGTAAAATGGTGTTCTGACTTTTTTTTTTTTTGCCTTCTGATGTTTCAGTTGTATAATTATATTGTATTACAGAAGGCTTTTTATATCATAGATTGGAAAACAAGTACAAGAACCACTATGGATTCAAACTTGAAATATAAAATGGTTTAACTAAAGATGTGCATCAACTCTTATTCTAATATCTAATACATAAAGCATAAGAAGCTATTATATTATTATGTACCCTTTGAAGATGGGTACAGAAGCCAAGTAAGTATTCACATTTTAATCACAGAATTCTCACTGGAAGCAGGTATCAAAATTTATTCTGAATGTTTAGATCTTCAAGGAAGTTATTGTGTTTCTTACCAACAAAGACAACACCCAACAGGTGAGTTAAACCAAAGGTCTTACTTCATTTGGCCAAAAAAGGCTTCATGTGCAAGCAAAAAGCCCTGCCAAAAAATAAATGAGCTATTGATTAAAACTATACTGAGATTAATTAGGTTTGTTTAATCATTATTTGCCTTTTTGTTGCCTTTTCCAGAGAATCTAGGTAATCAGTAAAATAGTTCAGCCCAGCGCTTGTTTTGTTTGAAGACAATTGACTTAGTTTCCCCTTCTTATCACATAGAACTTTTCTGTGCTCATAGAAAACAGTAAATCATTTGAGACCTACAATCTAAAGCAACTGTTCCAACAAAGAAGTACAAAATGTACAGTAGATTATATGCTGCTTATATACTAGTGACCATTGGGACAGCATGAGTGACTGTACAGTTCCTTTCTGTGTTACAAAACTGATCTCAAAGTACAATGGTAATTTCAGTAAAAGTATTTACCTGCAATGCTCTTTTATGTACCTCTGCATGTGCATAAAAAGGAGTTCATCTGAATTGGATTTTTAAGTAGAAATCTCAACAGTAACATGTCATATTGCAAATGTAATAGGGATTGAAAGGTACCAGGTACTCATGGAGCTGCCTCTGAATAAACAGTAATAATCTTAAATTAAAGCCTTCAGACAGTGTACCAGTTGCACTGTTTCTACAGTTTGATATATTGCTAAATGTGTGTCAAATCACTAGAATTAATTTCCTGGGGGTTGTAAAAAGAGTACAGTGAAAAATAGAATGAAAGGACTTAGGGTACTTCCACAAGTAAAAATAGGTCAAGGGAGCTGTCCAGTGAGATTTGACATAGGGCTTTCAAATCTAATTTCATGTCACATAAATATGATTTCAGAAACTTAATGTTTTAGGCTGTCCAGTCCTACTGATTCATGGTGGGCAGCAACATTTTATGTCCAGTTCAAAAAGCTGTTGATTATTTTAAAGCTCTAAACACCTTGTAGCCAGGTTGGATAAAGGAATATCACTTCCTATCTGAATTTACACTTTCCATATGAATCCACACCAGTGGTACAAATAGGTAATTTTAGACTCAACCCCAAAATGGAGTGGAGGCCCATTTATGCCATTTACACAGGTCACATTTGTTGATTGTTAGGCTCCTCTTGATGTCTGAAGGTTTCCTCCGATGTTCTACTGAAATTTATTCTCCTGTAACTTAAGCTGATTAGATGTGGTCCTACTCACTGGGACAGCAGAGAACAAGTTTTTGCTTTCTTCTGTGTTCACAGGCTGTTAGTAGGTTGGTGGCCATAAAAATCTGTGACGCGCTTCAACCTTTGTTGAATCACAGGTTGGGGTCAAACTGCATATCACAGTGCTTATGTAGTGTGGTGAACCTCTCTCTTGCTTTATTACTCATGAGTAACTGATTTGGGTCAGTACCAGTGCACACCAGGAAGGATAGCTCTTGATTTCTGCTTCTTATATAATTCTTATTTTTTAATTAACTGAGTTTGCTGCAAAGTAAAGTACTATTCTCCAGAGCCAGCTCTGTGTTTTGGATCTCAGCTTCTACCTTTGCCTTGCAGCTAACTTCTTAGGCAAGTTACTTTTCCTTTAGTTTCATCAACTTGGCTTCTTGTAAATCAATATTCTGTGACCAGCTTCGGCAGGCATTTAAGAATGGGCAAGGTGCCCTCATGGCACCCAGTTTGTGCAATGACCCATGATGTGCTCAAAATTCCAAATTTGGTATCTGAGAACCCCACCAAATATTGTATAATATCATAGAACTTCTACTGTTACATCACAAAACTTTTAAATGCTGAGGTGATAGGTACTTCTAGCTGCATAGCAATTGTGTCAGCTCAGCTCTTCTTCGGAATCTGCCAGTTTGAAGGAGATACATAACTTGAGATTCATTCATATATTAACTATCTTAGGTGCAAAGATGAGATCTGATTGACTGATTGATTGAGTCTCAGAAGACATTTGTATTTATAAATGCATTTTAAATTCTCACGGATTTTAACCTCTGGAATTACTGATTACTCACAATTTGCAACAGGTATTGTCCAGTATTCTAACTGAACACCTTTTTCTTTAGCCAAGCAAGTGAGATGAACTGGGTAAGAGACTCCATCTTCTATTTTTCTTAACTTCTTCACAACTAATATACCCCTGCTAACCCTGATGATGTACCATTACTATGGATGCCATGTGATATGTTCAGAACTTCAGGTTAGTGAAGTACCTATATTTCTTTTGCTATCTTGGCAAACTCAGGGTTAGCCAGGTAGCCCATCTACTTTCCTAACTCTGTATACCCAGCCTATTCACGCATTAACCCAGATTTTACAGTGCTATGATTATAATGGTGGGACCTACTTTCAAACAGGACAGGTGCACAAACACCATTTTAAAGACAATAGATACTGAATTTGGCAATCAACATTGGCAAAAGATACAGGACGTGGCAAGGTTCTTACCTTTAGTCTAACTTTACAAGTCATTCATTTTCACCTTACCTATGTTCCTCTTGTCTCCTTTCTGGTCTGGTATTAATGACAATCATGGCGTAACAACAGTCATCTCTAGCAAAGCTTTATGCCAAGGATAGCTAATCTTAAAAATACCTAGCTACATGTCCATGTAACCCTTTAGGTCAAAATGTCTTTACATCTTTATTGTCCTTGCTAAGCACAGCTGCATTTTTTATCTAATGCAGAATTAGATGGGCTTAGTGAGCAGGTGTTTCTAAAGGAAAACATTTTTATCTTCCAGGAAAGCGAACTAGATCCTGGGAAAACAACCTTGATTTATAATCCAGTAACTGCTTTTCACGTTGTTGTCATCCCTGACAGATGCCCAAAATTAATGAACTATAGACTTGTCTGTATTTTTGTTTAATGTGGATGAAGGCCAGTTTGCGGCTGCCTGAGAACAAATCTAATTGGGCTGGCTGAATATTTAGAACCACTTGGAATGAGCATGGCTCTACCATCGCCCTGGGATGTGGCAGCTCTCTGCACTACAGCCCCTTCCATCTATGAAGGAACACAGTTGTGGTAGGTATGCAAAACCCATTTATGAGAGTTGTGCATATGCTCATGAATACAACATACTAGAAAACATCACATGCAAATACAATTGCCAGAGAAGTCATAGGAGTTGGAAAAGGAGTGCAGGCAAATGGCCCTTTACAGTTCCTTTCTTTTTGTGTTTGCTTTTAAGCTCAATTAGCTATACAAAGGTGTGAAAGAGCAGAGCTGCTGCTGCTTCTTTAAAGAAATAATTGACAGCACTTCCTGTCCCCTCACAAGAAATCATTGAAAAGGAGAAAGGATGATGATGCTTGCTTTTGCCCTCCCAACACCCACAGGGTAAAGCTAGTGAACCACCATTCCCATTCACTCAGCTCAAAAACAAGTGCAGCCCTTCCCCTTATGGAATTTTCCATGAGGGAGTTCCATTGACATCCGTTTGATTAAACTGTGAGTACAGTCACTGAAGTAAATCATGAATCTGATTCACCTCCAGGTAGACAGTGAGTTCAGCTAGTTATCAAAAGGATAAAGTGGGACAATCAGAAAGGCTTAAAAAGATCCTGTAAAGTGTATTATTCAAAGGAGACAGGAAGGGAGGAGCATTTGCACATCAGAGAAAGAGAGAAAAGGTGCGATGGTGGGGTAAAAGGAGGCAGGAAAGGATCTCCAAGTTGCAGAAACCTCGTAAGGTACTTCATCTTCCCTTATTTTCTCCATCCATCAGCCAAATGCTGCCATTCCTCCAGGACCAAGAACAATACCAAAAACTTAGCATGCAGGGATATGCATGCACGCACACCCCTAAAGAGAAAAATGCAACATAAAAAGACCATGTGGTAACAGGTCTGATGAAATTTGAGATATAGTGGCAGAAAATGCATGATGGGGATTTGTTGAGGTGAGCATCATGCCAGGCATTACAATGCTAGTTTATTTTTTATTTTATTTTTTAAATAGACTTAGTGTCGATTTCCCCATGGTGGCAGGAGTAAGGCAAATTTATCTTACCATACTTAAAAATAGAGCATGGCCTGAAATTCCATTTATCAGAAAATAATGTTTCTGTTTATTTCGTTCTCTGAATGAGATGACACTCAGTTGAGTCCCCTTTCCCATTACTGTAACTGTAAGGTAATGTCCTTTTATTGCCATAGAACATTCAACACCTTGCAGTGAGATGACCTATAGTGTGGTAGGAGGAACTGCAGAGTAAGTACGCCTTTTCAGATGTTATTGTTTGGTGACTGCAAAGGCTGAATAGGCAATGGCAGCTTGATACTGGGCTTCCTGTACAAGCTATATGTTTCCACTGTGTAAAGAAAATTAGGAACATAAAAAACTGCCTTGTACTGAGTCAGTCCATTGGTCCATCTAGCCCAGCATTGTCAATACTGTCAGAAAATCCTGGAATTTCAATTCGGAAGAAGGAAATAAAACTTGGGTTTGTGGGAAAGATCAAGCGTCCAGACCATCTGTGGCTTTATTGTTTGGCCCAGGTTCCCGCAGTAGACTCACGATAATGCATTACTGTGCAGGCAGAGGTAAACTCGCTGCAAAGTTTCAATACAATTACAGAGTATTTTATACCCTCCTGGTCGCGTACACAGGTATAGAGCAATTGATGACAGAATGCAGACATTACAATAAGATGATGACATCATCATATACAGAACAGATAAAGGAATGTCAGTCAATCATACGGTGACAATCAGATTCCAATATTTCTAATTGCAGTGTTGGTGTTGTTAGTCGCAAAGTCGTGTCCGACCCATCGCGACCCCATGGACAACATTCCTCCAGGCCTTCCTGTCCTCCACCATCTCCCGGAGTCCACCCAAGCTCACACCAACTGCTTCAGTGACTCCATCTAGCCACCTCATCCTCTGCCATCCCCTTCTTTTGCCATCGATTGTTCCCAGCATTAGACTCTTCTCCAGGGACTCCTTCCTTCTCATTAGGTGGCCAAAATATTTGAGTTTCATCTTCAGCATCTGGCCTTCAAAAGAGCAGTCAGGGTTGATCTCCTCTAGGACTGACTGGTTTGATCACCTTGCGGTCCAAGGGACTCACAGGAGTCTCCTCCAGCACCACAATGCAAAGGCCTCAGTCCTTTTGCACTCAGCCTTCCTTATGGTCCAGCTTTCACAACCATACATTGCAACTGGGAAAACCATTGCCTTGACTATACGCACTTTTGTTGGCAGGGTAATGTCTCCGCTTTTTAGTATGCTGCCTAGATTTGCCATAGCTGCAGTCCCCGTCTGCGGTGATCTTGGAGCCCAGGAAAATAAAATCTGTCACTACCTCCATTTCTTCCCCACCTATTTGCCAGGAAGTGAGAGGACCGGATGCTATGACCTTAGTTTTCTTAATGTTGAGTTTCAAGTCAACTTTTGCTCTCTCTTCCTTCACCCGCATCAAGAGGCTCTTTAGTTCCTCTTCACTTTCTGCCAGGAGAGTGGTATCATCTGCATATCTGAGGTTGTTGATATTTCTCCCAGCAATCTTAATTCCAACTGGTGATTCATCTAGCCCCACCTTTCTCATGATGTGCTCTGCATATAAGTTAAATAGACAGGGCGACAGTATACAGCCTTGCCAAACTCTCAATTTTGAACCAAATCAGTGGTTCCATGTCCAGTTCTCACTGTTGCTTCTTGACCCGCATATAGGTTTCTCAAGAGACAAATAAGATGGTCTGGTACTCCCATCTCTTTAAGAACTTGCCACAGTTTGTTGTGATCCACACAATAAAAGGCTTTAGCATAGTCAGTGAAGCAGAAGTAGATGTTTTTCTGGAACTCCCTAGCTTTCTCCATGATCCAGCGTATGTTGGCAATTTGATCTATAGTTCCTCTCCCTCTTCGAAATCCTGCCTGTACGTCTGGTAGTTCTCAGTCCACATACTGCTGAAGCCTAACTTGTAGGATTTTGAGCATAACTTTGCTAGCATGTGAAATGAGTGCAATGGTGCAGTAGTTTGAACATTCTTTGGCATTGCCCTTCTGTGGGATTGGAATGTAAACTGAACTTTTCCAATCCTGTGGCCACTGTTGAGTTTTCCAAATTTGCTGGCATATTGAGCGTAGCACTTTTACGGCATCATCTTTTAGGATTTTGAATAGCTCAGCTGGAATACTGTCACCTCCACTAGCTTTGTTGTTGCTCAGACTTCCTAAGGCCCATTTGACTTCACATTCCAGGATGTCTGGCTCGAGGTCAGTGACCACCCCATCGTGGTTATCAGGGACGTTAAGCTCTTTCTTGTTAGTTCTTCTGTGTAAACTTGCCACCTCTTCTTAATCTCCTCTGCCTCTGTTAGGTCCCTGCCATTTTGGTCCTTTATCATGCCCATCTTTGCATGAAATGTTCCCTTCATATCTCCAATTATCTTGAAGAGATCTCTTGTCCTCCCTATTCTATTGTTTTCTTCTATTTCTTTGCACTGTTCATTTAAGAAATTGCAGTGTATTGACACTCTAGTTGAGTAATTTGAACCCATCTCCAGGTCTGCTTAGACATGTAAATTCAAGCTACTGAGAAACTATTCATGAACTCATAAGTTCATCTAGACTCAGACCCTAAGTAATCCATCTGCACCATTCCAAATGGTCAGGGCCCATGAAGGCCTCTGGGCTAGCAAAAAGATATTTCCTGGTAAACTGTGAATTCCAACAATGATTATTATTTAATCATTGTGAAGGTATATAATGTATATTTGGACTAAATGGCCTGTCTACTGTAGCTTACAGCTAAAGGTGAGAGAAAGGAGCGGGGGAGGAATGCCATTTTAAACAGCAACTTAGCTTGGTTTGAGAAGGAGTACAGGATTGATTCCACAATGCAAAAGCACACAGAAGCAATGTTTTTCTGACAGGATTTATCCAAATTTTCCCAACAATACCATGCTTCTACAGGATTCCAGGGAAGAGTCTTCCTAGACCTACCTAGAGATACCAGAGATGAAACTGAAAACTTTCACATTTCCTGGGCACACAGTAAGGAGTATTTTATCCACATACCCAGAGATCCAGCTTTTACATGCCTGTTGACAAATCATATGCACACCAGATGATTGGGTCACCAAATAGGCTTGGTTATTTCATTAAAATAATCACTAATCAAGTTAACCTCTGATAATCAATTAGACTATTTGGAGAAACAGGAGGAGGATGTGACCTCACATGAAGTATAGTACCTATAGGCCTATCTTTTTTTTTAACAACAGTACTACCTGCTTAATTTTAGTATCTTGATATTTGTGATTAAAAATGAGATCCATTGTATCTCAAAATTCTATTAATATTCTCAGTCTAATATTTTGATGTATCTGTCATATAAATTTGTTCATAAATTGTTAGCAAGGGTCATTCATTCTAACACCATCTGAAACAGTGTTTCAGAATCCATCAAAAAGTTGATAGGAGTTTGCTGAGTAATTTCTACATTACCAACTACATGGGAAAGGGGCTTCGGAGTTAGGGCAAAAGAAAAAGTTGGATGCCAAACATGCAGATGTTCCATTGGTGTCTCCCTCTAGAAGAAACTGAATTGTGTGCAAGATATATTATAATTAGAAACGCCTGTGTTCTGTGCAGGCCTGAAGGAAACTTACTCAATTGTCCTATTCCTGTTGCTAATGGAATTATTTCAAAAGTGGTAACAGACCAAATGTTTCTAATGAATATTTATTGGAAATTTAAGGCTTCTTAGAACCACCTTGAATACAGAGACATAGATCAGCACAGTGGCTTAGCAGGAGCTTAAATCTGTTGATTAAAGTAGAACATCCTATGGGGATAAGTGCCTTATGTAAATTCCAAGAGCAGAGAACCAACTAATCTCCAAATTCACTTTTAAGATACAAACTGTTCCATTAGCTGCTTGTTAAATACCCCAAATTCTCTTTGGATGGTTCTCCAGCAGATCCTAGGGAAGCACTTCTGATCACTTATAAATAAATAAGCCACAAGGACATGTTTTGCTTTTTGCTTCCCACTGCTGTAATGTTTCATCGGCATGAAGTCAATTCTTCTCCCAGTCACAAATTGCCTGAAAGGGGTGGAGCAGGGGGATAAGAGTATCTGAGTGTACATTTTGCTTCATCATATACTCTTACTTTTCCATTGATACATAAGCTCTGCTTCCAGAGGACAAGAATAAAATGTGTCAAGACCACCTATACTAACCACCTCCCATCAGAAACATAAAAATGCATTCAGAGTACACAAGTTATTGTCATGGCACGAATTATATTGTAGCCTGTGATATTTTAGTAACACTGTGTGGATGTGTGTGGGCATTGTATGCATTTTGTACTTAGATCAGGCAATTGCTTTTCATTATTATGGGAATGTTCATTCTAATACCAACAATGAATAAGCCATTGTCTCTACATACTAATTCTTCTCGTGTTGCCATGCTGGTTATGCAATAGAATTCCTTCCACCATATATTTTCCCATCACAGTGACCCTGCTATCTGTTTCTATGTCACTGGTGTACTTTGACTCCCCTAACCCCAAATTATATATTTTATTTCACAAATCAGAAGTTATTTCATGAACACTACTTTATACAATCAAATAAACTGCCCCCATAAATCATTCAGATTGGTAGCAATTCCCAAACCAGTGGTTTGACACCCACCAGAAGTTCACAAAAGTATTAAAGTTCAGATGTGATAACAGTAGGTATTTAGTAGGCAGTAACCTACAGCATCCAACAAGCTCAAGTTATTTAACAAGAGTTAAAAACTGGGAATTAAAAGAAAATAACTGATCACAGCAATAAAATCAATGAAATAGATGGTTCACAAATTGTAATATCCAGGACTGCCACATTGTACATGGCATGGACATCACAGCCAGAACAAAAAGAATTGCAATCGTCCACTGTTGGGAATTTAACCTCAGAGAGGGGCTGAAAGGGCATTACAAATGGGCAGGGAAGGGAACAGACTGTTTTCTGCAACCTCCTTCCCTCCCCCTGCAGAAATGAACCTAATGGCTACCCAGTGAACATGCTGAGCAAGACAAGCAAGCCATGATCTCTTCCACCTCTCCAACTCTGCACTGGATGACCACAGTCCTTCAAGTTCAGAGGCTGACGGGCATCTCAGTTGGATTGTACCATTAATACAATAATTTTCTTCAAAGGCATTTTCATTTCCAAATACATATATTTATCACTGGAGCTATAACAGTTTTACAGTCAATAACACCTACATGAGTCCTGTTCTCCATAATGCTCTTGAATAGCTTAGCAAATAAACAACTCATCAACAGACACTTAAGCATATGTCTAGATACTTTGCTGACTTGTGATCATTTCATTATATCACAAGAGGCATTGTTCTGAGTTCCAGGGGAGAAAAATACTGTTATATTTTACTTATTTATTTAAAACATTTCTATGCCGCCCCCATCACAACAAAGCTTCGGGGCGGCTCACAAAAAATACAAAAAAAAAATACATAAACAATAACAATATAACAATTTAAAAGAAAAAAGAACATTTAAAATGTATTCTCTTGTATTCACTTAATGTATTTCGAAGATTTTGGTTTTGCTGAGCACTGAAATGTGATTAAAAACAGTTGCCTACAAGTCAGAGATGGAGAACCTGTGGCCCTTTGGCTGTTGTTGGTCCCATCACCCCCAATTAGCATGGCCATCTTCACGGAAGGTATGATTTGTAGTCCAATAACATCTGGAGAGCTACAGCTGCCCAGCTCTATTGTAAACATGGCAATACTCTTGGATCATCCAGAAAGCTATCTCTAGCCATAGCACCACACAAAAATGGCTTATCCATGCAGTTTATATGATCTAGCATACTCACTATATATGATCATACCTCTGAACTCACTCCATAGACTTTCATGCCTTTTGATCTGCTGCACACATTTCTCCTTTTTCAACTTCATAAGGACTTCATTTCCTGATTCCCGAGTCCTCTTTGCACTCAGCAACCTACATCTCCATTGTCTTTCTGACCAAATCCATTCCTCAAGTTACTTAAAGGTGTTTCCAAAAGAACTCTTCCTTTCTCTAAAACAAAATTGCTGCCAGCCCTGCTGAAAGACCTTCTCATCCACCCACACCAGTCACCAGCATGCCAGTAGGCTGGGCTGAGAAGAAGAGAGGGAGAACTTGACCACTCCACCACCCCCCCCCCCGGAAAAAATTGATTTTCTCTGCTTCCCTATCTGGTGCTTTCGCCTTATGTATTTCATCATTTTAGATTCTGAACTTGCAGGCACATTTGGAGCAGACAGACCAAGCTCTGGAAACCTATTCAGTGAAATTCACCCTAAAATAAGAATTACCTATAGGCATACCTCATTTGTTATGAGAAGAATGCTGTTGAGTATTATATTGGTGCAAGACACTCTGAGTTATGCAAACCATTCCCTTTGTTTCTGACTCCAGTCTTCCAGTGCATGTGTAGCTGCAGCCAAAACAGCATCACCCATGCACATAATACCTACTGATGCCCCAAACACTTTTGGAATCTTCCCTGCATGGCATGACACAATGGCATAGAATGACATGGGAAGAAACTGACAACCAGGTAGGAAAAGGAATAGAATAGTTGGCCAAGGAGGAAGGCATAAAGGCACACATCCATCCAAAAAGGGCAGGATGTTCTTAGGAACAAAAGTGAGAGCTACCTATAAACACCGATGGAGAAATCCAAGACTTCAATATATCTGGGATTAGGCACATGTGCATCCACCTCTTTATCCAACATCCAAAAATTTGAAGGTGGAGAAAAAATTCAACCAGTGAGAACTTAGCATATGCTAATTTGCAATGGAATGTGACTTTTTATGAGAAATAGGGGAAATTGGAGAGACAGATGGAATGAACTGTCTTGAACCCTAACAGGATCCCTCCACTGAGGTTGTATTTGGGCTAGGCCATGTTTCTGGCCCCACTGAACACACACTTGTACATGGTCACACATATTCTCTTCCTGGCCTATTTGCACTACTGAAAGGGGTGACCAACAATGCAGGATGCCAGGTTGGCTGCACTTCTTGCATTTCCTCCAGGAATGGTGGGAGACGTCTTATATACAGAAAATCTGACTACCACGAAGCTTCAGAGAATGGGAGACAGCAACAGGAGGGCTGGATTGCTGACCACATAATGCACTTCTAGGCTAGAGTATATAAAACTGGTGACAATCAGAAACTATCTTCTTCCGTCATTGGCTTTAATTACTAGAAGACGGCTCTGGAACAATACAAAAAAAGTATTTCCAGGCACTATGTAACAAGAAGAATTAATTAGGTGCTGTCTCTTTATCCCAGTTTGCATTACTGAAACAGCCTTTTTGTAAGCAGTGTCACAAGGGGAATGTATTTAGAACTGCTATATACAAATCTACAGTTACCAAAACTCTTACTCTGTACATTCACTGAGGAAGCCCTTGGTGGCTTGAGCCCAGATTACTGATACTCTACCCACATTATGTGCCCAGGGGTGTGAACATCTGGCCTGGATCTTGCCTCACTAGAGTCACTGGGAAGACTGTTGAGTGCCAAGCCACCCCCTTTAAACCAATATAAAATGTTTTATTATGAATTGCAAATGCTAATGATGAATAATAAGAATTTTAAATGTAAATAAGTAAAAACAGTAATAATTGTATTAAAGAGAAAACAACACAGAGACACAAGTAGGTTTACGGTGAATTCTGGGTAACTGGGATGGACGATAATGGTTGGTTTGACCTTGATAGTACCAAAGAGAAAATGCAGAGTTAAATCCATATCACTTGGGCCAAAAAGTTATTTAACAAACAGATGTGAAACCATATCATTATAGGTTGAAAGTGTACTTAAACTTTTCACTTATCATTTAATGAGCAAAAAATATTGTGCAAGGTATACAGATGAAAAACCTTGATATACAGAGGTCTAGGGAATGGATAGATGTAAGTTTAATTGGCAAATTTTGAGTAAGGAGTTCTTTTCTCAAAGGTGTATTTAAAACTGACCTTATCTAGTCTGAAAGATCTATGGGTAAGCAATTTTAGTATGTTCTTTTTTCTTTTCCCCTTTTTTAAAGGATTGTTTAATAACTATGATATAACTAAGACCATGAGTTCTAGTTTTGAGAGCTCTATGAGGTAACTTGCACACACACACACACACAAATAAAGGTATGTGTTGATGTGAGATTAAAGGATTTCTCATTAGTCTTCTTATCTCAGTTTTAAGCTGTTAGGAATAGAAGCCTAAGAAGAAGAAATATCTAGGAAATTTTGCTTTGTTGTTGTCATTAAACTATTAAGATCTGATCATTCTTAACACAGCTCTGTTTTAGGTTTTGGCTTTGGTTTGCTTTGCTCTGTTTTGGGTGCTCTCATGCAAGTTATAATTCTCCCTTCTTCACTCCTGCTCAAACGGCTTTCTTTACAGCAGGACTGCATAAGAGGGCAGGCCTTTGGCAGGCACTGGCTTGAGGTGTCTGGTGCAAAAGCAGAAGCAAAGTGGGCTGGGAGTTACCCCTTCTTCTCCTCAAGGCAGTGCCTCCCAGTTGATTCTTCCCCCTCCCACTGGTGCATGAGAGATTTTATCTCATGCACATGCATGGGAGAACAGTGGGAGCTGTTGCCCCCTTCAGGGCAGTGCCACTCGGCTGATCAGCCTAGCTTATGCCCCCTGAATACAGATGTAAAGGTCCCATGATAGAACAATCTCTGAGATTTAGTGAGATTAAATCCACACAGGCTAGAACTTTTAATTTATTTGTTACAATAGAATCATAGAACCATAGAATAGTAGAGATGGAAGGGGTCAGAGAGCTATTGGGTTCAACCCCTGGATCACTGCAGGATACCAAGTTAAGCTGTCCCACTCAGCCACCTCTTGAAAGCCTCTAGGGTGGGAGAGCCCACAGCCTCCCCAGGGAATTGGTTCCATTGCCATACTGCTCTATCAGTCAGGAAGTTCTTTCTGATGTTCAGCTGGAACTTCCTGTAACTTGAGCCCATTATTCCATGTCCTGCATGACTCATTTGTACAGTCTGTGTGTCCTAGGGCTAAATACTGGAGCATGAGGAAGGGGTATAAACTTCTTTGCTTTGCTACCAACAATTATATTTCCATGTATTATTCTTAATTAAAAAAGCAAAGAAGGGAGTTATTTAATTTGTCACCTGTGCCAGATGACAGTTGGCCAGAGGGCAAGAAATTATTGGGGCACAGAAAGCAGAGCAGGTAGGTAATTACTTGATCTCTGGAATTCACAGGCAATGAGAAACATTATACTCTGCAGAGGGTGGCTGGGGGCCCTTAGCCCCCTTTCTAGTTGTTCAGAACCTAAAGGAAAATAGTTCCCATGTAAACGTATCACTGGGCTACTGCATTCTTTTGAACAGGTCCAAGGCTGTAGCTAGATATTGCCTTAGGGTAACCCACACCCAAGGTCCTACACACAAACATATGCTAGGCATGCATAACACTATAGTTTGCACTGATGTTTTGTTTTTGTGGAAAGGGAAATACTAGCTATGCCTAATCCTTCAGTTCTGAGAAGCATATTTCTGAAGGCACAAATGTTTCATTTTCTGCTTGCAGCCTTATAATAATGACACCAAAAGAAAAGTCTTTTGCGCTAGAATCTTATAGATCTGATTGTGAGATCTTTGCTATGAAGGTATATTTAAGACATTGCTAAAATTTTAGTCTTATTAACTCCTTGGCTGTATAAAATGCAACAGTAATTAGAGTGCTCTGAATTTACCTCACAAAGCTGTTTTAGTGTTCAGCAGGGAGAATATAGAAAGAATATTATGGAAAAAAATTCTCAATTATTGGGGAACAATACTATATGAATCACTTTTTAACTAATCAAGCAATTACTTGGGAAATTCAACTGTGGGTTTCCTTACACAAAACATTTTGGATTTGGCATTATGTTGCTTTTTTTTCTGACACAGGTTAATTTTCTACTTTAACAGTCTTTATTCTCATGAGTAATCCCAAGGGAGGGCACTTACTGAAATGTGTGCTGAGAAGAAAACCTCCTTACCTTTCTTGAAATGTTCTATTAGAATCAATTTAACAGAAAATTGATATTTTAATTGTGAAACAATCACATGTTTAAGAATACTTTCATGGTATTGATTCTAAAATGGGTATGGTGTACGGATAAACTTTCCTGAGATAAAAAGCCCTGAAGTCAAACACTGACTGGTCTACCCATTCAAAACACACTGTTAACGTTACTTCTGCATAGAAGCAGGACTAAGTGGCGTAAGAAACACTTGCAGACCTTTTGCACTATAGAACTAATGATCCACTAATCAACTCTATCTAATGTTAGAATTGGAGAACTCTAAATGAGAACTGTCTATACTCAGTTCTCCAACTTTAACCAAAGGACAATGTCTGGAAGGTCTGAAGCTCAGTGGCAAAGTACCTGTTTTGCATACAGACAACCCCAGGTTCATCCCCAGGCTTCTCCAGGTACAGCTGAGAAGCTCTTGCCTGAAAGTTCAGAGAGCCACTGCCAGTCAGTGTCAACCACACTGGGCCTGATGGACCCATGGTCCATTCCTAAGACTGCACCGCTGAAGCAGTGAATGGGTTCTGAACCCCGGAAGCCAGGGCACAACTCTCCTTCAAACTTTCTCCATTCTCAGAAGACTGCATATTGCACCAAATTCTTAGTATTGAACATCAGTAACCAGCAACAGCTGCTCCATCTTCTGAATGTAATTGGCCTGCCCTCAAATGCAAAGGGTTTGTGGGTGGCCAATGAATAATTTAAGAAGATAGCTTTCACACAAATAAGCATAAAGCACCTCTATTTGAGGCTTCTTGAACTTTGGTTGTCCATTTCACAGTCCAGAAAAACCAATAGCATTCTCAAAACAAGTAGGGATTCTATGTTTATATAGAATTAAATAACATTAGCCCTGCATTCAAGAATCACTAGATTTTTTAAAAAATGATCATAGTCTTGCCATATTTACTATCTGGACAAAGTCAGTGCTAGATCTGTGTGGCACACCTTTTTCTGAGAGGCCACGAACTGGAGATGATTTTCTCCATTGCTTTCGACAGACATTCAGTGGCTCACTTTGCGATTAACGGGCCGCCCATTGTTACAAGCTGGCCTACTTCCTTGTTTATCTCTCAATAGAGTGTATCAACAGCACATTCCAGTCCATGCAGCACAGAAACTCATTGTGAATGGTAATAGACTCAAATGAAGTCCTTGAGTTCAAGCATCTCACACTGTGTAAGTGGTTTCACACTCAAGTGACTTCTGCACCATTATGGTCAGAAATACAGTGCTCTGCAATAGCAATTAAACTACAAGGCTGTGCAATTGTCAAAGCTTGCCTACATGAATGTCTGAATATATTCCGTATATAAGTATAAGGCATTGAAAGCAATGGTTATATTTGGAAAAATAGAATTGGAATAGACTGAGAATATAATGTGATTGTCTACAATCTAGCCAGAGGGAAGTCTTTAAAGGTTTTGTTGACTATAATGAAATAGTTAAGTGTATTTTTTTGGCTAATGAAAATTATGATAAATGACATTTCCTGAGCTGCTTGAAGAATAATGCTTTTGCTATAGAACAAAGGGAATCCTGTGGATCTGAGGAGGTAATTTTGTCAAGAGAAACAATGAACAAGAAAATATATCATAATAATAACCTATCAATGTGCGTACCAGCCTCACATCCAGACAAATCTCTAGCTCAAGTTGTAGCTTCCTGCACTTGCTTTGAGTTGAAAGAAAAAAGGGAAAACATTTGAGGGACTTTTGTGTTTAGTGTCAGTTGCATCTAAAAAGACAGTCATGTTGGCAGATAGTCTCCGAGAGATGAAGTCAAACCCATTAAAGAAGACAAGTAACACAAATCTTTGAATTCAGACAAACTGCCACAACAATGGAGCCGAAAACTGTACAAGTATACTTTCTCATTTTGCACCTTGTTGTCTTGCAATGACCCTTTGCTAAACCATTCTGCTTGTAAACATTATGGAAGCATCACTAGATCTAGTGGTAAAGCAAAGTCATGAGTCACACTGCAACATGAACAAAGTACGTTCTATGCAAAGCACTTGCTTTCACTTCCCAGCAGGGACTCAAGGTCTAACTTATTATACCATTATTTCAACCTCCCACCTATTGAGCTGCTGCTGGAATGTGTTCATCTTGTGTTCCCAGTGGCATTTTAGTTCACCATCTGTCTTTGTAGGATATGCCATTCCCAGAAGTTTAATAGTTAGGGCTGCCAGATTAAAACATCAGCCTTAATGGATATTTTGGAAACTAAGGCTGCAATCTTATACTCATTTATCTGAAAGTAAACCCTATTAAGTACAATGTTACTTACTTCTGAGTAAACAAGCACTAAATTGTGATGCGAGTGTGTCAGATAAGGGATATGCATCTTTATCCTTGTAAAAACCGATTCCATTGGAAGAAGTGATCCATTCTAGTAATACTTTTGGGTCCACTGATTGTGGCCTTCATTTTCTAAACATACACATTCTCAAATGCAAATAAAAATGATGAGTTATTATCAGCTCTTTGGATTTGGGCAATGCTTGGAGTGACCCCGACCATTCTAGCATCCACAGTAATCATCTTTTCAATGAGTTCTGGAAATCCAGTGGAAAAATGAGTGAAAAGTCTGTTTGCAGCAATGCCAGCTCGAGTTATTTGATGACCTTTAGGCAAGGGTGTTCCAACAGGATCCTCCATCAGTAAGTCTGCTTTCTCAGTACCACTGTAACCAGCTGCTGCTGCTTGCTTGGCAGGCAAAAAGCCAGTGAGAACGACGTAGGCAATGGCATCTAGTGGCCCTCCTTCTCATCACCACAAATGGCTGGGCCATGTCAAGGTGCAGGTGAACAAGCAGGAGAAGAGGAAGCAGAGGAATCGGTGAAGAGAAGGAGCAAGTCCAGGATGCATCCCCACCTCCCACTGCAGGTGCCCAATCAAGCCTACTATTGATGCCAGACCTAAACAATAGTATACTGTTTCTGTGCAAACTGCAAGAAATGTGCCTGTTGCCAGTACAGAGCCTAAAAATATGGGTATGTTGATATAAGGAAAGGGGCAAGAAGATGCACAGAGCATGAAGATGAAATGGCTTCCCATTTGGGGAGGGTGAATGTGTAGGATTGCTTGCTTGGAAGTATTCACAGATTGGAAGCTCCTGGATATGGAAAACTGATACATCAGGGAGAAGACTTCTAGCTTTCTATTAAGGCACAAGCCCATGAAAGTACTGTAGCATTTGACTGTGCATTTTGAATCACTTCTGTTTCTGAGAGTCTAAACTGCTGAGAATAGGATGTAGAGATTAGTATTACAATTTCAATTGTGCTATGGGGCACACTTGTCTCAGCATAAATCCTTGAACTGTTGTACAGGTTTTCATCAGCTCATGCATCACTTCTACAGCAAGGTTCAGTAGGCACAAGCTGTCTGCTAATACAGCTATCCCATGATTCATACAGCATGCTTGAACATTTTAAATTTTCCACTGACATGATGGCTAAAGAGCTGCTTGTTTAAAATGAAAAGTAATGGTGATTTCACACATACATTTTTCAAAGGCTTTTAAATCCAAAGTAATACTTCTATATTCAATCATTCTTATTAATGCATCCCACATGTGGCCTTAATCCATTTGTAGAATGAAGCCATGGTTTGCAATCAGATCTGACATGAGATCCCTCCACTTCACCACCCTCATCTTCTCTCATTTTGCTAACTACAGATTGCCATGATGACAAAAAATTGGCAAACAACCATTAGCACCTTGCCACTGAGCCAAATCACAGTTCATGCAGGTCACAAGAGCAATTTAGGGCTATGTCAGTAAAACCAGCACTTTGAACTGTGCCCAGAAAGGGAATGTAAGGCAGCTAAATTTAAGAACTGTCCAGATATATTCCATATACTCAGTCCCAGTTGATATTTATGCTGCTGTATTTTGAACTAACTATAGTATTCCAGCTGAGCTATTCAAAATCTTAAAAGACAATGCAGTAAAAGTGCTACACTCAATATGCCAGCAAATTTGGAAAACTCAACAGTGGCCACAGGATTGGAAAAGGTCAGTTTACATTCCGATCCCAAAGAAGGGCAATGCCAAAGAATGTTCAAACTACCGCACCATTGCACTCATTTCACATGCTAGCAAAGTTATGCTCAAAATCCTACAAGCTAGGCTCCAGCAGTATGTGGACCGAAAACTACCAGAACTACAGGCAGGATTTCGAAGATGAACTAGAGATCAAATTGCCAACATACGCTGAATCATGGAGAAAGCTAGGGAGTTCCAGAAAAACATCTACTTCTGCTTCATTGACTATGTGAAAGCCTTTGATTGTGTGGATTACAACAAATTGTGACAAGTTCTTAAAGAGATGGGAGTACCAGACCACCTTATTTGTCTCTTGAGAAACCTATATGCGGGTCAAGAAGCAACAGTGAGAACTGAACACGGAACCACTGATTGGTTCAAAATTGAGAAAGGAGTTTGGCAAGGCTGTATACTGTTGCCCTGCCTATTTAACTTATATACAGAGCACATCATGAGAAAGGCAGGGTTAGATGAATCACCAGTTGGAATTAAGATTGCTGGGAGAAATATCAACAACCTCAGATATGCAGATGATACCACTCTCATGGCAGAAAGTGAAGAGGAACTAAAGAGCCTCTTGATGCGAGTGAAGGAGGAGAATGCAAAAGTTGGCTTGAAACTCAGCATTAAGAAAACTAAGGTCATGGCATCCAGTCCTATCACTTCCTGGCATATAGATGGGGAAGAAATGGAGGTAGTGACAGATTTTATTTTCCTGGGCTCCAAGATTACCGCAGATGGGGACTGCAGCCAAGAAATTAAAAGACACTTGCTCCTGGGGAGGAAAGCTATGGCAAATCTAGACAGCATACTAAAAAGCAGAGACATCACCCTGCCAACAAAAGTGTGTATAGTCAAGGCTATGGTTTTCCCAGTTGCAATGTATGGCTGTGAAAGTTGGATCATAAGGAAAGCTGAGCACCAAAGGATTGAGGGCTTTGCATTGTGGTGCTGGTGGAGACTCCTGCGAGTCCCTTGGACCGCAAGGTGATCAAACCGGTCAGTCCTAGAGGAGATCAACCCTGACTGCTCTTTAGAAGGCCAGATACTGAAGATGAAACTCAAATACTTTGGCCCCCTAATGAGAAGGAAGGACTCCCTAGAGAAGAGCCTTACGCTGGGAACAATAAATAGCAAAAGAAGAAGGGACGGCAGAGGATGAGGTGGCTAGATGGAGTCACTGAAGCCGTCAGTGTGAGCTTGGGTGGACACCAGGAGATAGTGGAGGACAGGAAGGCCTGGAGGAATGTTTTCCATGGGGTCGCGATGGGTCGAACACAACTTCGCGACTAACAACAACAAGATAGTTTCTGAACAGGCAGTTTCAAACGTAGCTCAATGTATATCAAAGAGGTAGGTCAATTCTGTTCCCTCCTGGCCAGAGAGAGTCTGGCTGCAATCATCTATGCAGTACAGAGACTGGAAAACTTCCTGTAGGATCATACATTGGTATCAACCACCAAGTAAGCTCAGACACCTAAAGAAGGTGAAAGTTGAGAATGAACTGGCCATTAGCAACAACTTTGATGATGCAGCTCCTACCAGTGCCAAAACTGGTAAAGAAGATGCTGAGTGAGAAACCAATGAATTCCAAAACTAATCACTTTGATGAAGAAACTTGGCTGTAATAACTGAACTTTTTAAAGTGTAAACTTCAGGTCAAAGTTGCAGTATGGAAATTTTTAATCTATATCTTCAGTGCATGAAGCTGTGCTGAGTCAGAAGTTGGCTCAAACTTTGCATAGATTTTGGCAGAATTAGATTCAAGAATCATAGCAACTGACAGCTGTTGAGCATAAAGAGTGTGAAATGTTTCAGAGCTGTGTCAAAATGGATCCCAAAATTGGTCTCCTTAAAAGTTAACCTCAGCAGTCAAAGACAATGTCTTGGAAATGTTGACAAATTGAAAGATAATGAAATCCATGGCCTCGATAAGAAAGAAAGCACAGTTTCACCTGAGAAACTTCTAGAAGAGTTTTGTTTTATATTGATTTTTAATCTCAAGAGCCTTTATATACTATGACATAAACTAGTGAGATGATAAAATCCATTTTTATTCAAATATCATGCCTGTTTCATCTGCTTCCAATGTATCAAGAAACACAAACAAACAAAAGCAGTCCCTGGAAAAGCAGGAGATTTAACAGGTGTAATTAAGCATGCTTCTGAAAATCCATATAGGCCAGTAAAGAAACCAAACTAAGGTTTTTTAGTAATTTCTAGATTTCGGTGAACTTGCAAGCTTGTACTCAAGATAAAAACCCACTGATTGTTCCATCTAGAAATAAATTAAAAAATAACTTCACCCAACTGTTTAGCTAAAGACAATCAGCACACATCTCCGTTTCTATTTTTAGGGAGATAAGCATTATTGTTGAGGAAAAAGCACTGGAAGTATTGTTTGTAAAGCACTGTGTTATATTAAATGATCACATCCCTCTAGCATTTATTCAGCTTGTGCATTTTCTCCTCTTAAGTTGAGAAGAGCTGACTAAGCACCAATTGACATTTTCTGGGAGGTAGCACTCTTTCCTGCTTGATAGCTGAGCTTAAAAGAAATGTGAGGTATCATTCATCCCTGCATTTCTAGGAGTATTCCACACAATGTGGCACAAATTTGCAATGCTAGAAAGCTCTGCCTGTCTTTAAGCAGCTGCTTCCATCCTCAAGAAGCCAATTTTTCTATTGCTACATGAAGTAAAGTGTTGTGATTCACTGGGGCATGAAAGAATGTACTCTATAGGACCAGACTTTTTCACCACTGCTTTGAACTAGTAGTTGTTAAAATCTTTGATGCCACTGGAGAAATAAAACAAGGAAGATATTATCCTCAATCAAATGTGATCATATATTGTCCCCTGGCAGATGAATGTGTTTATTTAGGAACTAACATTTATACTGAATTCATTCTTTCTTATTTGGATCACAGTCCCCACCATCATCCATGCTCACGCTTTATCACCTCAAGGCCAGATTACTGAAATGCATTCTACATGGGAATGCTTTGGAGACTACACATGGAGCAGAAACTGCTGGCCCTCCACATAGGAGGGTTTAATTGCCAGAGCCATGCTGTTAGTGTTTTTGTCATGAAATGGTGAGTTGCAGGGTTATTGCTATAAAGCTGATGGGGGGTCAGAATGAAAGAGCACTTGAGAATGATCAGCGCTTTGCCATACTTGTTTTATTTACAAATAGCATATAGAAGAGTGCTCAAATTACAGAGAAGCTAGAGGGCAGTCACCACCACCCTTAGCTTTTAAGGTGGTCTGTTTAGCTACTGAAAAAATAGGCATGGGTATTTTAGCGAAGGACCTCTACTTCTCTTCACCCATAATCTGAGCAGAGATACAGATCATATGGGGAAGTAAACTGGCAGTCTAAGAGCAAGCAACAAATTTAGGGGTATCTTTTACACACAAGGCAAACCCAGCTGTAAATCTCAATTTCAGTCACTCTCAGTGACCATACAAACTGCAAAAAGGAAAGGTTTTCATCACACATACTATGCAGTCTTACTCAAACATTTCTGCAGTGAATGGCACATTCAGGAAACATCCACACTTATCAGAACAGGGATGGTTAAAATTTGGGCTTAAGAGATCAACTCACTCCAGAAATCTAAAGGCCTACAACTGGTATTGGCTAAAAACTGGTGGTTCAGTCAATAAAATATATGCCATAAATTGAGGAACAGTATGCCCCTAAGCACATGTGCAGCACAGAATATGTGATCATTATCTTGCAAAAATTACAATTCTTCCACATTAAAAAAAACTCGTGGTTTTCTCCCAGAGTTCTGTTTTACCACCATAAGTTAGGAAGAATAAAAGGATTCAGAGAGCAATTGAAGAGCTGCCTAGGAAGGATCTAGGTCAGTAATGGTGAACCTTTCAGAGACTGAGTGCCTGCACTGCAACCCAAAACCCACTTATTTATCGCAAAGTGCCAACTTAATTGAAAAATTAAGTGTTGGCATAAAAAAAACAACTCAAAGCCAGTCCAAGCAAATGTGTGTATATTTAAGCAGCAGACTGAATGGCAATACGAAAGCTGGGACAAGTCGCGGCTCATGAGTCTTGGCTCATGACAGTATCGCCTGGCGCCACTACTCCTTTCCAAAAATGCGCATGGCCCCTATGTGCATTGTCACCCGATGCACACCTGCTGGGGCGATGCTCGTGTGCCAATAGAGAGATCACTGCATTCTGCTGTGGCACATGTTACATATGTTCACCAGCAAAGTCCCAACCCTACCCTGGTGCACTTCACCAACACTAATATGGGGCGACGGTACCACTGAAGGGTGATTTTGAAAAGGCCTTCGTCGAGTAGCATTTTCTGCATGGATGAACATTTCCGCTCTATCTAAACACATTCCAACCATCAAAATAATGCCAGGACACCTCGTTTTTCTAACCCAAAACCTACCCCGCTGAACCCCCTAACCCTAATATAGAGCGAATGTTCCATTGTAAAGAGGGTAACAATGGAAAAGCTCTCCTCGAGTAGCATTTCCTGCAGAGCTGAACATTTCTCACCATTCTAAACTCATTGCAACCATCAAAGTCATGCCAGGAGACCTCGTTTTTCTAGCCCCAACCCTATCCTGGTGCACATCCTTAACCCTACCATAGGGCAAAAGTTTGATTGAAAAGAGGGCAATATTGAAAAAGCCTTCCTCGAGTAGAATTTTCTGCACAGCTCAAAATTTCTGCCCATTCTAAACACATTCCAACCATCAAATTCATGCCGGGACACCTCGTTTTTCTAATCCTAACCCTAATACTCTGATGATACCCAGCTCTACCTCTCGTTTTCAACCAGTCCAGGTGAGGCAGTGGCTGTACTGAACCGGTGCCTGGCCGAGGTAATGGGCTGGATGAGGGCCAATATACTGAAGCTCAATCCAGACAAGACAGAGGTCCTGTTGGTGCGTGGTTCGGCCTTCAGGGTAGGGGATCTGGACCTTGTCCTGAACGGGGTTGCACTCCCTCTTAGGGACAAGGTTTGCAGCTTGGGAGTGTTCCTCGACCCAGAGCTGTCCTTAGAAGCTCAGGTGACAGCAGTGGTGAGGAACGCTTTCCTTCAGCTTTGGCTGATCCATCAGCTGCGTCCCTACCTGGAGAACGATTGCCTGGCGACAGTGACACATGCACTGGTAACTTCCCGATTAGACTTCTGTAACGTGCTGTATGTGGGACTACCTTTGAAGACGGTCCAGATACTTCAATTGGTGCAAAACAGAGTTGCCAGGTTGCTGACAGGGACTGGGTGTTGTTCTCATATAAACCCAGTCCTCCGTCAGCTTCACTGGCTTCCCATTGAATCTGGGCCCAATTCAGGGTGTTGGTTATCACCTATAAAGCGCTCAATGGCTTGGGACCTGGTTATCTAAAGGAGGGCTTGTGTCCATATATTCCCTCCTGCCCCTTGAGATCGGCAACAGAGGCCCTTCTCCGGGAACCCTCCGTGAAGAATATTAGGAGGGTGAAACCCGGAGGAAGGCCTTCTCTGTGGTGGCGCCCCACCTATGGAATGCGCTCCCCAGAGAGGTCAGTCTGGCGCCGTCGTTATTTGTTTTTCGGCACCAGGCCAAGACCTTTTCATTTAAAAGTTATTTTAATTGTTAATTTATTGATTGTATTTATTGGGTTTTTATGTACGTGCCGAGATGTTTCCAGATTGTTAAGGGTAATTATGTAATTGTTTATGTTGTAAGCTGCCCCGAGCCTTTTTGCAAATGGGACGGCATAGAAATGGTTTAAATAGATAAATAAATAAATAAATAAATAAATATAGGGCGAAAGTTCCATTGGAAAGAGGGCAATTTTGAAAAAGTCTTTCTCGAGAAGCTTTTTGTGCAGAGCTCAATGTTTCTGCCCATTCGAAGCATATTCCAACCATCCAAATCATGCCAGGATGCCTCGTTTTTCCAAACCTAACCTTACCCTGATGAACACACCTAACCCTAATACACGGCGAACGTTCCATTGAAAATAGGGCAATTTGAAAAAGCCTGCCTCGAGTAGCATTCTTTGCATGGCTCAAAATTTCTGCCCATTCTAAACACATTCCAACCATCAAAATCATGCCAGGACACCTTATTTTTCTAACCCTAACCCTACCCTGGTGAACACCCCTAGTCCTAATATAGGGCGACATTTCCATTGAAAAGAGGGAGATTTTGAAAAAGCCCTCCTCCAGTAGCTTTTTCTGTGCAGCTCAACATTTCTGCCCATTCTAAATGCATTGCAACCATCAAAATCAATCCAGGACACCTCGTTTTTCTAACCCCAACCCTGCCCTGGTGCACACCCCTAACCCTAATATACAGTGAACATTCCATTGAAGAGGACATTTTTGAAAAAAGCCTTCCTTGAGTATCATTTTCTGCACAGCTCAACATTTCTGCCCATTCTAAACACTTTTCAACCATCAAAATCATGCCAAGACTGCTCGTTGTTCTAACCCTAACCCTACCCTGGTGAACACCCCTAACCCTAATATACAGTGACAGTTGCATTGAAAAGAGGGCGATTTTTAAAAAGCCCTCAAGTAGCATTTTCTGCACAGCTCAACATTTCTGCCCATTCTAAATGCATTCCAACCATCAACATCATGCCAGGACACCTCATTTTTCTATCCTGAACCCAGTGACACCTACCCTTTTAGAGACCGAATGCCCAAACTGCAACCCAAAACCCACTTATGTATCACAAAGCGGCAATACTGCAATAAAATCTGAAAACTGGGGTTTTACTTTAAAAAAAAAAAAAACCCACAGCCAGTGCCAGCATATATATATATATATCTCCTTGGCAGGACACTGACTGGTCATGTGAAAATTTGGTCGAGTCGAGTCACAGCTAATCAGTTGTGCCTTGTGACACCATTGCCCAGTGCTGCTACTCCTTTCCGAGCATGAGCATGGCCCCTCTGTCCTGTTATCTGATGCTCGGCTGCTGGGGCGATGCTGGGGTGACTTGGCTCATGTACCAACAGAGAGCGCTTTGCATGCCCACTGTGGCACATATGCCATACTTTCACCACCTCTGATCTAGGTGATCAGAGAATGCTTTGGATTTGGAAACAGAGCTCCATGACTTACAGAGAAAGGATGAGACTGAGACCACCAAGGTATGATTTATCCCGATGATGCTCCAGACTCCTTCCTTCCCCTTCCAAAGCACTGCAGTTGGAGAGCTGAATTCAGCCATCTAGCTGGTGCAGAGTAGGAGAAGCAGGAAGGCAGAGAACACTCCATCACTCAGTACTGAATGCTTATGAGCTTCCAAGTTTTGAGGCTTACTAGCACTGAAGGTACAATTTATTGGGATACAGCCTTGGTTGTGGTTACTGTTGGACAATGAAGAATTAGAAACCATGTTGAAACTCACAAAAATTCGGTCTCATTTTGGCATAAATACTGCAATGGAAATATCCATATTTTAAAGAATTTGGCATCCTTAGTTTGCTCATGTAAGCCTTTCCACACCTATGCCAGGCTATACATACATACATACATACATACATACATACATGCAATACAGTTTGGTTGTCATACCATACAAACAATACATTTATTTGTCATATTCCTTTTACCATGGAGAAAACAAGCATCTGCATGGAGGTGTAAATTCCAAGGATTGCTCTCAGTTGGACAGTCATGCCACAGCTTTGCTTCAAGCTTTAGGCATTTGCATCCATTTTTCAGGCATTTACATCCAGGCAGACCTCCTCCCCAGAACACTTCTTGTTCAACCATTTGTGCTCAAAGGGATACAGGAATGGCGCCCTACATACAAGGTGAACCTCCCCTTACTTTCAAACATATGCATGTGTTCCTTTCACAAATGGTAGGCTTGGTTTTTGGATTTCTTTCCTTTACACACATGTAAGTTAGGCACAACTCCCTTAAAAGACAGTTGAAAAAAGGAAAGACTGTTATATCTAAAATTGTAAAAGCATATCCTGGTTTCTGTTAAAACTCTTATAAATGATACATTATAACTAAGCAAATTTTCCTCAACCTCAAATGTTCCTCAACTATAAATAAATAAAGTGTAGCTAGCACTGCCCTTGCTCCTGAACAGGAACAAAAGCAGAAAGGTTTAGCAATGCTTCATTGCTAATAAGTTTTCTGTCTCCTTTGGCACTGCCAGCCACCTAACCCATACTTCCTGCAAAGGTCTGGAATCTCCTGTTTCCCATTTTTATTATGACAGCACCTGTCTCTGTTGGTATTGCAGTTAATCCTATGGAGTGTTTCTAATATTGCATTATTACAATATTAATATTAATAAGTAATACAATAATTAACACAATATTAATTAATAATATGGAGACAATATTGTATTCACATCACTTGCGAAAGTTCATTTGATTTTTCTAAAGGTAGATTTGCAATTTGGTGAACAAATCAAGAATTATGATAAATTGGCCCATCAGTTGTGTGTGTGTGTGTGTGCACGCGTGCATAATTTTCCATTGAGGGGTTTTTTGTTTTGTTTTGTTTTGTTTTGTTTTGTTTTTTACAATAGCTTCATAGCAAATATGGGCTCCAGCCATAAGCATTCACAGACACCTTCTGACTTTATCTGATGTAGGAGTTTGCATTCCTTTGGATAATGTAATTTAAGAGAGATCTTTACCAAAACGCTGGAAGTGGATTCAACCATAAGACAAGCAACAACAAAATTTAGAACTTATCTAAATCAAATTTGCCTGGGAAATAAACTCAAATATAAATTTATACTGTAGTTTGCTAGTCTCAAATGTTTACCATGCATAGCTCCTAACAGACACAATTTACTAGTCCAACACAGCCATGCTAATGATATATACTTAATAAGCAAACAACTTAAACAGAAGCACCACAACCACAATAAGCACATTCAGACATCTAAAATACTTGAAGTTTGGCCCAAAGTGGCCTAAGAGGATGTTATGATCATCCCCAGCTGATATGTGTCTGACAGTTAGCATTCCTTCTTAAACAGGCCCATTAATTTGTTCAGCAGATGAAACCATCATTCTCCTTTTCTGTGAGGAAAATTCTACATTGAATAGCACAAAGAAGTATCTTGCTTCAGCTGGAGGGCTTTTGCCCTGCCAATTCCAACAGAATTTACACTGACTTGTCTCCCACAACACTTTTTGTGCTGTTGCCAACCTCCCCAGGGAAGTGAAATGACAGTGAGTTTCACACTCAACGGAGAGACACCTGCTCTCCCATCATCAAGCTACTTGTCTTCTATAATAGCCTCCCTTATGGAACCGTTTCGCTGTGCTATATGCATTTGTTTCTGTCACTAAGTGTCTGCGCTGTGACAATGCTTGTGGTATCTTCCTTCCCAGATGTGCCTTGAAACGCTTTAACAACTTGACTAAAGTTACCAAGCAATAGATGAATAACTGCCTTTCCCGCATTAGCAAGCTATAATGTAGCAGATGAAAAGAAAGTTGATGAGCTCTTTTCCCTAAGCGACACCTAGAATAATAAGAAAGCATGTATAATAATGGCAAAGGCCTTATACTGGTAGACCAGTGCTGGTCTGTCCTACTTATTCCAATGGAAGCAGCTCTCTGGGCCTCCGAAAAGTTATTTCCTGGTCCTGCTTCCTCAGCTACTTTTAACTGAAGTTTGTAGTGATTTAACATTGTTCCTTCTGCCTGCAAAGAATGTGCTATATCGTCTAGTTGTAGTTCCTCTCCTGAATCCCATAAGAGGCACTTTTTCTGTTGAAGGTAGCAAATCTGACTTTCTATGGACTCTGAGTTTAGCATTCAGGGTTAAACTCATTCATCAAGGCTAGGTATAAATGGGCACTTGTTGAGGTCCCACAGCAAGTGTTCATGGGCAGAAGTCAGTGGGACTTGCTCTGTCTCTTAACCACTTCAACTTTGCTGTTCACTCATTCCTGCTCCTGGATCAGGTACCAGTTATGGGAAGAAGGAAAATCAGTAGGTTTATTTATTTGGGATATTTCTAGCCTGTCCAATCACTTTTGTCTCTGAACAGCTCACAGCTCTGCCAGTCAGGCAAGCAAATGGTAGCAATGGTGAGAAAGGGGATGCAGAGCCATCAAGTTACAAGAGCTGTGAGAAGGGAGATGCACTGAGGGGGCTCATTAACGATCTCTTGTCCAAGGGCCTTCAAAGTCCAGGGCCAGAATTATGAATAGCAATAAAATAAATAGCAAGCCCTGAAGAATTATGGGTGTGTAATAGAAATTTTAGAAATAAAACCTTCTGCAACAGAATGCAGAGTGCTCATATTCATCCATTTAATCCTTCTGTCCCCACACCACTCTCTGCCCCCATAGGATTCAACTAGGAGTCCATGCCACTCCATGAGGCTGGTAGGTCCAATATCAGTAGGACAGTGTATCCACTTGGAGTTTCTGTTGAAACCTTAATGGAGCTATCCATAGTGCTGAACCTATCAGTGGGCTACAATTCAACACCATGGGTAGCTCCTTAGAAACTCAGGTTAAAAGACAGTGGAAACACTGTCCTGATGGAAGTGAGCCCACCAGCCTGCACTGTCCCAATCCATATGGGTCTGCTTGGGGGGGTGGGTGTAGTTCCCTTAAGGGACCCTCTGCTTTTTGGAACTTTTTATGGATTTCTACCTTTGGATTACCCCCGCCCCCCAAGCTTGCTACTATCTCTACTTTGTAAGTGCCTGGTATTTTCACTACATAGGAATCATTACTCAAAGAAATGAGTATACTGTTGTACATATAGGTAGGGATATTTCATACTGTGCAATCAATAGATCTGTGTGAGTCACAAAAAGTATCCACCTCTCATCTCATGTAAGTTTTATTTGGACATGCCTAGCATTGGTAAAAATTTCATGCATTATTATATATTCTCTATAATTTACAATGATAGAGCTGTTGATATGAAGAAGCTTGAAGGCATTACATACTATCTATTCTCTGTGTTGTATGTTCATCGCTCCAGAACAATTCTTTTTTTCCCCAATATATCTCATTTTTTGTAGAAAGAAAAGCAAACAAAGAAGAAAATGCAAAACAAAACACTTATCAATCTGACTGCGATGTGGATCCCAGTCTGCAGGAAGAGTTGCCCACTTGCCTCCCGCATTATTTGTCTGTTGTGCACCCTCTTTGCTATGAATGCCATCCATTAATTTAGCCATTTCAGTTATATCTAAACAAACAAGCAGAACATTATGTCATTCAGTGTGTGCCCTCTCTATAATTCATGATTCTTTGTGGTTAAAGAAAAGCTGAGATCATAGCCGTTAATTGTCCCATAATTGTATATCCAAGAACAAGTTTCTCCCCCATTCATTAAAGGGCCATGAACATGGTCAAATCTACAGAAATAGGTTATCATGACACAATAAACAGACAAGAACCAATGAAACAAATTTCTCCCTCAAACAAGTTAATTACCCTCTGAAAAAGGGTAATTTTTTTGCATCTTTGCAGAAGGCATGCTCAATTCGGGAATAAAGCAAGGGGGCCCGCCCACTGAGGAGGAAGTGAGAGAAGGCGATGCCACAGCAATGCATCATGCAGAGGTGTTGCTTCGCCTCTGGGTGGGTGCTTTTGGGGTTGGATGAGCTTCTGTTTATTTATGTATTTCCAAACATTTGTATCCCTCTTGACCTACCTCAAAACAGTTCATGGTATCATACAAGCAATGAAAAAAATAAAAAGAGCAGTGAGTTGGATCCAGGCTCAGTCAGATTTGCAGTAGACTCAGTGAGATATAAAGAACTTAAATTAGTCATAAATCCCATTAAACTTAAATCCCATTGTTCAATGGATCTGGTCTATATAGGATTAACCGAGATCAAACCCGAAGTCATACAAATGGGGCAGTGAAATGCTGAATTGTACCTTAATTGCAAGTGACTTATTTTATTTTATGTGCAGCATTGAAGTCTGCCTCTGAAGACTATTTGGAAATTACTTGTGCAGAAGTAGAACATACAATAAAATGTTGCAGTCAGACTGCTCCTGCCAAGGGTTCTGGCTTACTCACCAGCCACTGCTCCAATCAGCCATACTCCCACCACGCCAGCTTTCCACTACCCACAAACCTAAAAAAACCCAGCCTGTTTCTTCCATGGTTTTAACACAGATGCAGCAATGCATTCTATGGGCCCAAAATCTTCAGTGTGACCATCCATTGCCACATCCTCCAAAAAAAGAAAAATAGGCCTGCTCTGGACTGGAAGAGCTTAGCCACAGTGATCCATGCACTGCCATCCAATTATTAGACTGATGCACCCTATGTGGGACTGCCCCTGTGCCACATCTGGAAGCTGCAGCTAGTGCAAAAGGCAGAGGGCAGCATTCTCAGCGGAGCACCAGCCGTGCATTTGCATGAAAAGAACTGCAACTGCTCTGGCCACCTATTAGGCACCAAGCCACATTCAAGGGTTTGCTGCTGACACTCAAAGCCCTAAATAAGTCATGGCCCTGGAAACCTAGTTGATCATCTTCCCTGATACACCTTAAATCAAACCTTTCAAGGAGAGAATAAGAACATGGAATCTGTGTCTAAAAGCAGTCTAAAAGGACATGGAGATGTTAGTCCTAAGACATATCTATGGATAGTTTGTCTCCAAATCCTCATCTTGGTAAGCAGTAGGTCTATCCACTACACATAGCACATGACAGATCTGGGGTTCATATAACCATTACAGCTCTAAATGCAAAGAACTGAAATTAATTACTTTTTTTTCTCTCTTCCAGTGACCCATCCATGCTTCATTTAGGTTTATCTATCAGATTAATATCTTCTTGTTCTTTAGTACTTGGGATTGTTTTTCTTTTTAATATACCCAGAAAGCTGCTGTTAAATAAATTACTAACTTCAGTGTGGAAATTTCCATTACTCACTTGTACACTTCCAACACAAGGAGAGAATGAAAAAGCACAGCTCAACAAAATAGATGGCTGCCAATGGGCTATCCTGTTTAAATAAAAACACTCCCCACCAAACAGAAAAATCAAATCCTTGCTAGTTTGCATTGAACACTAACAATATTGGTAAGAGGAATCCCAAGGAGATAAAAAAATGGATCAGTAAGGAGGGGCTGGAGTATGCCCCTCCTTCTAGTGCCAGGAGTCTTTATACCTTCAGGAAATGTGCTTTCAGTCAATTGAAGCATGTTCTGATTGTTCCCATCCTGGGTTTCCTCACAAATTCTATACTAGATCTTGTACAAGAGATAACACTCTCTCACTGGGTATCTTTGCTTTGTTTAAACTGAAAAGTAACCACAGGAGGCTACTTATTTTAACTTGGTGGTTCTCTTGCATATTCAAGAGAAGACGTGATTGAGAGAGGCAAAAGAAGGGAATAAGCATAAATCTCTATAATATTTAAAGCACTTAAAAGAGACATTCATGTAAGGGATATTCATGTGCTGAAATGTGAGGATCCTGTCCAATTTCCCTCCGGTATAGGTTGCTTCCCAGAGGATCATGAATAAACATACAGCATTCCCATACATTTTGTGGATTGCATGCATACCTATGTACAGCACCAATGTTAGTGGTGCCAATAAAGATGCACTGCTTGTGTGGGAAGTTTCCATATGATCCCTCACACTGCAAAACTTCTGCACATTAAGATGAAAACTGATGATGGTGGAGCACCGTCAAGCTGAAAATGGAGTGTGTAAACTGGGCCTTCTCGCCAAGAACTCGAGAAGAACCATGCTGGAGCCGAACAAGGCTCTATCTAGTCCAGCATTCTGTTCCCACAGTGGCCAATCAGCTGATCTCATTTTCCCAAAACCAAACAAAGAATAAAAGTTGTCCTGCAACTACTGTAGAATGCAAGGAAATTGTGTATTTTATTTACAGTGCAATCCTATGCATGTTTAGATAGAAAGAAATCCTACAACTACCTTGTACAACTACAACTACCTGAAAACTGCTGGGACTTTTAGGACTTTCTTCTTTCTAAACATTCATGTGGCTTTATTTATGGAGAATGATAAGCAGAAAAATAGCTAGAATGCCTCTCCAACAGATGCTGTCTTTACATTTGTGCTACTAGTCCTTTAATTATTATAGATTACTGATTCAGCTAACAACCCCAGATAAATCTTTTTTACATGCATTTTTGATTATGAATGTAATGAGTGCGTTTTGCCAAAGGAGGCATAGGCTAGTACAGACAGGAAGCAATAGTGACCCATTAAGGCGGGTCACAATTGTCCCTTTTCTCAGGTCATTTGAAGACATCACTGGAGTTGCCCAAAAGAGCATGAAATGAGTGAATCAAATTGCAGCAGCCACTTTGCAGAGAGCATGGATAGCTTACACAAAGCTATTTTCCACCTTCATTGTGCCACTGCACCGTGTGCTTCCACTGGATGGTTGGGAATCTTCTCTGGATCTTCTTTCCAAATATATTAGGCTGTCGGTATGTTAAAATGGAAAGAGTTCCTCCAAGTTACAATTGCTAGATACAATGCTAGATATCAATTGCATTTTGATCCATTTTCACGTACTAAATTACCCTATGGCAAATTTCAGATTTAAATATTGAACAGGTAAGTTGAATCTTTCCTTTGGATCATTTAGTGGGAGGCGATGATAAGGTTTTGTTGTTTTTGGATGTATGTGCCAAACATGTTGCCTGCTATATCTGAATAGTAATATTTGCAATTGCAGTATGGATCAGAATCTAGGTATGGCCTTGCTGTTTTTACAGCTTCACAGTCTCCTCCACTATGGAAAGATTTATTGAGGCTGACTTATATCAGCCCACAAAAAACCCATGTTTATAAATATTTATTACTGGAGAATAAATATGATAAGCAGAATTTAAAGTAGGAATGGGACAGAAAACTGAAATTTCCTATTCACTCTGCTTTCTGGAAGTTAACACATGGCCAGCTTAGATGGATTTGTCATGCCCTTTTGCCAGCTAAAAGATTATTACAACATGGAAGGATAAATCCTTATCTGCTGTAATGCAATTGATTGACAACTTGTTCCTCATCAGAATTGATAGCATGCAAACACTACTCTTAAATGTATATATCAATCAATAGATAGATAGATAGATAGATAGATAGATAGATAGATAGATAGGGATATTTGGTCTCTCTTTTGTGAAGTTCATGTCCAACTGATATATCCAAATTTATGTAGTTATATGAGTGTGCATGTGTTCTTATTGGTTTATTTTGTTGAACCTTATAATAAAAATAACTTAAAGTCTGAGCTACAATCAGTTTCACATAGAGTATTAAAACAGAATGTACCTTTACATAGTCCCTTTTCACATTCAAGAACCCCAAAGGAAAATTAAAGAATAATGAAGCAAACAGGTTGAAATGTGTTGTCCGTGTAAGGAAAATGTTGCTTTGAACAGCTAACATAAAAGTTGCTTTAGCAATTGATCCAGCTTCTCACACATTTATTTTTATTTTGTTTGTTGCAATTATAAGAGAGACTGCTTTATTTTTTGTTCCTTTAGCCAGGCCACTAGAGCTTTGCCTCCTGCTCTGACCAATTTTTCCCCTTTTGTATTGGAATATGGTGTTCCTCATAGGAAAAATAAAAAGAACTTCTTTTTAGTATCTCTGAATCCTGCATTGAGTATCAAGTGATGTGCCTGGTTGCTGTATTTGCCCTGTTCAAGCATTATGCCTGAATAGGGAATTGGAGAACATGCAGGGGTGTGAAGCCACACATAGTAGCTCTGACACAACTGTTCCTTTGCACTCTTTTCTCTGTCACAAACCTTCTCATACTGAACAGGAGTTTCTATGCATGTTTGTTTGACTACTAGGAAAAATGTATGCTCAATGTACTGTATGATTGGCTCATCTTAAAGTAAGCATGCAGAAACCTCCTTCAGACTCAGGCTGTGTTCACACAGTTTGAACCCTACATGGTTACCCTGTTCACAGTGTTTTACCATGATCTACCTAGCAGACAATCAAGTGGTTTCTACTTTATCATAGTCCCCATCTTCCCCACTCATTATTCCCACTGTTGGCATACATTCCATCAGTCACTGAACTGAAATTCAGTTTGAAGGGGCATCACTCCCTGCCTATCCCCTCTGCTTCTTCCTTATTGATCCACACATAGAGGTTGGATGGCCAGAACAGTTGCTGAATTTGCTACTCTTTCTAGGACACTATGTGGTAGTTACATACCAGGACTGTGCAAACCATGCTCCTGGATTCAGACAACAAAACAACCCATGGTGGTACAAAGAAACCATAGAACAAACCATTTTTTCATATTGCAGTCTCTAAAGAACAAACTTACCATGGTGAAATACCATGACCAGGATCAGACAACACAATGGACCACCAATGGTAAACACACACACACACACACACACACACATCATGCCATGTTGCGTTGTCTGAACCCAGCTTAAATGTGGAATGGTCAGTAGCAGAGCAGGCAGGGTTGGAGACATTGGGATGCGACTTGCATATGGAGTCACATATCTCCTGTATGTGTCACAATTCCCTTTTCAGCAAAGTCATTAGATTCTCTTTATTTATAAACTTTAGAATATTATACCTTTATTTCTTCTAGATTTAATTTGGGATTTATATGCTGTTTTACCTTGGTTTTATTACGAACTGTTTTTATTGGTTGCTTTATTGTTTGTATTTTAGGTTTTAACATATTGTACACTGACCAGAGAGCTTGGGTTCTAGGGTGGTTTAAAAGTATAATAAAACTTTTATAGCCATAGATGTGAATGGAGAAACAAATTAAAGCATTCATAGAAGAATGTGAGTGAATTAATTAGACCAGGGTGAACTTTTCCAGACATTATCAGACTACAATGCTTAGTCCATCATTCCAGCACATGCAGGTGGCCATTTTGAATATCCAAGACACAATCACAGCTTGATGTGTCATCCAGTCCTTGCAGAACCTATGACCTCTTCGGGGGTTATATGAGATGGCTTAACACTCACACAATCCTCCCTTGTCATGTTCTGACAGCATGACAATCCACCTTTTTGGTTTCAATCTCAGGATGGCACCCATGGGCACTACAACTTTTTGTGGCTTGAATAAGCCTTGATAAGCCATGGCTGTCATGCAAATCTAGTCAATATAATGGCATTTTTATGCCTTTCATTATTCTTTAGAAAAATGAACAGGCATGAGAACTTTATATGTCCATCTGTCCATGCGCCTGTCTGTCTGGCTATCTACTATAGATGTAGATAGACTGTTACAAAGAAGCTGAATGCACCACAGAAATGTGTTGGCTGGCTGATACGTGTAGTGTGCTATGAATGTAATTAGCATTGCCTGATACCTTGGCTCAAAAATCCATTTTGTTTCAGAAAGCATAACCTGAGAGCTGCCAGGAGTGTTGTTAAGGCTCTGGAATTGCCATAGAGGAAAAGGAGCCACATGCTTCCCTCTTGATTAAAGCAGGTGGTTCCTGGCATCCAGAGGAAACATACGAATGCTAGCCTGATTGCCATGCTACCCACCAACCAACCAACCAATGTGCTGTTTTGGAATTGGCCAGTCAGAAGCCGTGGAAATAACAATATGCCCCTAACCTGAAATGCTCCTGCCTCACAGCAAGGTCAAGGTCACTCTGACTATTCTTAATGACCCCCTTTCTTTTCCAAGATTGTGCTTTTATTCCCTCTGGACCAAACGTGGCTGAACAATGCTGCAAGTGACTCTATGCTTAATATGGGGAGAGGAGATGCTGGGGAGAAATGGGAAGTAATTAAATTCCCTGCTTGCTCTTCTGCTGTGCTCTGAACACCATTCTGTAGAGCCAGCTAGCTGAAAAAATAAATTACAAGGCAAGAAACTTCCCAGAGCCTTATCCTGACTACTAGAACCAGTTTTACATGAAGTTTTCCTAATCAGATTCTCTGCTGTAGCCTGGCATTTATCACACATTTCCAGTGCTGCAGCCCCCGAATAGTTCTGTTTACCTGAGAGATAACCCCCCACCCCACACACACACGGACAACAAAGTTGGAGCATCTGTTTAGAGCAGCCCAGCAGCACTATGCAACCTTTACACTGCCAGTAGAGGTCTGTAACCTATGAACAAGTTGTCTTCTCTGGGTCTCAAAGGGTCTCAAAGGAATCATAGAGCACTGGGAAGCCACTATTAAAGTTTCAAGTTGAACACTACATATCAAAATCATATTGGAACCTCTAGGAGAAAGACCCTCCCCATCTAAATCTGCTTTTAATCAGAATTATGGTGATTCTGGGGTCCCTAATAATGGCTTAGCCTGAACATGGTCTCCCCATTCTCACTCACCAGACACCTTTCCTTTGGCTGTCTGTGAACAATGCAGCACTGCTTAGTACCAAGGGAAAAGCCTCCTTAGATCCAGCCTCATTCTCACACAAACGTTACATATTCATATGAATGAGGAAGCAGGGCAAGATGTTTCTCTTCACCCTTTGTATCATCTCCCTCCATGCATAATCCGTCTGTGTGTGTGTGTGTTCGTGCGCGCACGCATACGTGTTGCTCAGATCTTGCTAATGGGTCCTGCATATTATAAGGCCCACACCTGGGAAAACTGAATGCCACCAGCTTCAGTCTGATTATCCATTCCTATGGGCTTATGCAGAGCTTCCACCCCATTCTGAGTTATCTGCTGGCACAAAGTTTATGACATGCATGAGGCTGAGAAGAATGAGAAGTCTCTCCAGAATAAAGCAGCTGGTGCAGAATTATCAGAGCTCTTTCAGCTCCCTCTCTCCCCCATATGATTGCACTCCTTTTTTTTTTTTACAAGAATACTTTGGAATTCCTTAGATTTATTAGTTTTGATATAGTTTCATAAGGCAATCATTATCGATCATGGAAACAGCTTAACAGTCTCAGCAGTAAAGCTAGAAGAAAATATATGTGAAATGTCAATGATTCTGGTCTGTTCAATTCCTGGTGTTTCATGGTTATATAAAAATATTGCCACCATGAAAAGTAATCTGATCAATTCATCTGATAGCAATTAATATTCTGAACACTTTATAATAATGCCAGTATGTTATTTATATTTATATGACCCACTGGAACAGTTATGCCAAGAAATTAAGTCTGTCCTGAACTGCCCAGCAGTTCCTTTTTTTCACAAGAGGGAATGGGGGATTTGATCTTCCGTCCAACAGAAAATATCTTCTGGATTTCTACCTTTGGTTTCTCAAAATGAATACTACTAGCTGTCCAACGCAACCAACCAAAGTTAACTTTCAGCTTCATAAACAATGAGTTTGGCTATTGCAAGAAAAGGCAACTTTATAGCTTGATGAGTTAACAAACTTCGCTATGAGACATTCCACATCCTCCTGCCCAGGGTCCACTCTACCACTAGCAGGTCTTGATTGAGACACCCCATATCCAACCATTTACAACTGATGGCCAAATTGTGAAAATTCTATTTACAATTACAAGAAGGAGTGATAATGGCTAGTAAAAAGAGTACCACAAAACAAATAAAAAGATGTTGAGGCTAGATGTAAGATTCGAAGAAACATCTGGAATATTCACATCAATGTGTGAGTCTCAGCTTGGATTTTGAGGAAAGCATTTTCCAGAAAAATTAATTCCTATTTTGAACCTTGTGGAATCAGAGGACCTGGACACACCAATCACAACACAGAAATGGGTAGAAGCAGAACTTTTTGTCTCAAAAGCTGGCTGCCCGGATCTGACAAGTAAGTCACATAGATGTGCTTGAGATACCTCAGCCAAGAGCACCAGTCTCTCAGTAAGACGGGACAATTACAGAAAGTTTCCTTGCTGGTGAGCATGAAGCATGTTTGATACATGGGATGGAGACAGCAGTCCAATAAATAGAAGAAAGGATTCTTAACGAAAAGTGTTCTAGGATTAAGGCTGTTTTCTCAACTCCATGTTCTTGAACTGCACCCCGTGGACATACTAGACTTACAAATTATCTCTGATGAGCATCATGGCCCAACAACTTTCAAGATCACTAAGCAAGGTCACCTACATCATTTATGGTGCAAAGTTATTTGCTCTTGAGTAAGGTGCCACTTTTGTGACTGCACTCGCTCAAAAATCCCCTCCATCTATACTATGTAACTTGCAGAAATACAGCTATGGGAGTGGCAAACTGAAAGTCAAACACAGAAGCAGGGTAATGTGAGGTTAAACACTGCTTATCAGCCAATCAGTGCAGAAAAGGATCACTGATGGGAAGTAAACAGGGAGCAAAGCATGAGGAAACAAAGGGACCAAGGGTGAGTCCCTATACTCATTCACTGTCAGTATTCATCTTCTGGAGACAACTATCCTACGTGAAATACGGCTGTTTATGCTGGAACAGACCAATAGAGTTATGTAGTGAATGTTTAAGAATTCTGTCTAAAATAACTAGGATATCAGGTGGACTATTTTGACAGCTTAATTCTTCCTGATATAAACTTGATGTTTCTATTCCAAACAACATATTTATAATTCTTTTACTCTGGCTACCCGTAGGTCCTAAAGATAATAGAATATCATGCACAGTTTCTTCTGCTGCTAGCAGTAGTCAGGGGTTATAGTTTGATGAGTACCTGTTAAAGAAAGTTCAGGACCCACACTATTTCTAAGTATTCTGTATTCACGTACTTGGCTCTATAGAGAATTGTTTAATAAAAGCACATTAATTTGTCAACTGCAGCCTGCATTTCAAATTGAGCAGCTCCTCATTCAGATTCAGTTGCTATGTTACTTTGAGACAGAAGATGGGAGGTTTCCTGAGTACTTAACAGTAGGAGCTTCCTTGGAAATATGTCAGACCACAGCTTTGCGCATTTTGGCATACAATCATGGATGTCATTATACAACAGCACACCTGGGCTTCTGCCACTGCTCTTTTACACTGTGCCCCAGATCTTCCGAGCTACTCCAGTGACATAATTTGCTGTAAAATATGGCTGTCTCTTCCCTCTGCTCTCAGTAGTCCCACTCCCTCTGAAGACCAATAAGGAATAAAGAACAAAGGCAGCAGCCTTTTAAACTATAGGAGATGCTGCTATCTCCCCCCACCCCACCCCATTTTTCTCCCTTCCTTTCTGTTCTTTCATGCCAATGACTCAAATTTTGAAGAAGGAGAAGTAAGCACAGGAAGGGGATTCTGTGAATTACTGATGTTTCATACAGCATAATTTACTGCCCCATACTGGAACTTTTGCCTTCTGCTGAAGCTCAGTGGCTGCAGCACAACAAAGGATATAATTATCCCCCACCAGTTTCCCTCCACCATCCACCTTTAACTTATCCCTCACAGCTGTGGGCACCTAACTATACCAAAAGACCAGCATGACCTACAACATTGGGATTATGCAACATCAAGGTCCAGGAAGTGCTGGGAACACTGTGCACAGGATGCCTTTTGGTGGTACCAGCAGCTGTGGGGCTTCCAAGTAAGTTTTAGAGCTTTAAAAAAGCAAGAAAAGCCCTCAGCCATGTCACTTCATAAAATCAATTAAGGTATGTATATTCCTCCCATCCCCTCCAAATTCCTCTGAAAAGCTACTCCTATGAAAGAAACACATGACTTGGGGAATTAGCTTTTTTAACCACCTTTCTTCTTTTCCCTTTCTTCCATCATCTGCCCTAGTTTTCCTTCTTGTTTATTCCATCCAGAGAATTCTCCCAGGGGTAAGACAAATTCAGAAATGCACTTGACTTTATACAGACAATCAAACAAGAAGGTTTATTTTTCTCCTTCTTGCTCAAAACTTTGAGATGAGGGAGTTATCATGGCTGCAGGTAAAGGAAACGGAAGCTACTTTGTTCATCAGCAGCCATTCTCTAGCAATGGAATGACAGGATCTAATAAAAGCAAGAGTTAATTTGGGAAGCAGAGTTTTGGTGTCCGGGTATTCTTTTTTTACATAGACGCCTGCTTAAGTAGTGAGGGAACTGCACTTTGTACATACTCAGAGGTATTCTCTTTAGTACTTATCCAAAGTATTTCAATCAGACTTCTTGGTTGGAACCTGGTGAAGCCTTGGCACACATTAAGTCTTGAGGAGGAGGAATTAATGAGAGTTTGCATATAACAATAAGAAGCAAAAACAAACACATCTGTTGTTATGAACTTGCTGGATGAAGAAAAATGAGGGATTGATGTTTGGAGGGGAGCAGAATGTACACGATCCAGTTGTCATTTGTTGGCAACAGATGTGGTTTATTTTGCAAAATGAATGCACAGAATGAATCTCTGTGGGGTATACTCTATCATTACTAAGTTTGTGGAGAAGGGGAGGCAGTCATTGCTCAGTGATGAGAAAGGTATTCTGCACATCTTTAGAGGAACTCCCAATTTTACTGCTATTGCTATCACAGATGTAATATAAATACTCATTCTAAGTGTGTGTGTGCGCGCACCTGCTGTAGATAACAGTAACAAGGGCTGTATTAGTTGGGAGGCACTGTTCACCTTTTGTATTCTGATTCACATGTTATGACAGCAAAACATGTCTTGGTTTACCCATGGGAGCTGCTGTGCTGAGTGCCCTTACTGCGTGACATCCACTGGCACCCAACTTGCTGTCGCTTCTTGTCTCACGGAAACACAGTGCAGAGGCTTCTTGGGGGTTGCTTAAGCTTGTTTAAGGCTTATTTAAAATTTGTTGAAGGAAATAGCCCATGGGTGCCACTAAAAGATGGCACCCATTGGCACCCAGCACAACTCCAGGATAAATTAAGCCACAGTGTGCTGTCATTTGAACCAAATCACTGTCTCTCAATTACCATCCATAGGCCTAGAGGGACCCTTAGCACAGCCTTACCATAGAGTTTCTTTTATAGTAGGGGTGGGCAGGAGGAAGATCTCCAGATGTTTAGGACTTCACCTCCCAGAATCTCCTGCAAGCATGGCCAATGGTCATAAACACTGGGAGCTGAGGTCGAAAACATAGAGATCTAGTTTCTGCCCATTCCAGTTCTATAGTGGCAGTACTGACCATATGCTTTTCTTTAAAAAATGTCAAACAATACCAGAAAGTTATTAAAACACATGAAATAATTGTGCAGCAATCTCCACTTATTAAAGCATAAAACACTCATATGTGACTCTTCACATAATTCTCCTGACTGTGGCACAAAAGGGCTTTGTTAACTGCACTCACTGAGACCTATGGAATAAGAATTTCTCTCACCCTAATGGCTTTCCTTTGTTTTCTTCAAAACAACATCTTTTCATTGCCCTCAAGAGTCACAATTTCCATTTTTCATCAAAGAAAAAATGAAATCTGGTACCCTGTAGCCTTTCTCCATGTATTACTCTTTATTAATATTTGGTTCATTGCTGTGTGAGACAACTAGAAAACACAGGAAACCTTCAGGGAGAATATAGCATTGCAGACCAGTCAGGCTTTTCCCTCTCTTTTTATTATTTTTTAATTTAATTTAATTTTTGCGTTTGTGCACAGTATGATAGTCATTTTGACCTGGCAACTGAGGACCATGAACAGCTATACCTGGCATCTATTAAAAGTGTAGATTACAGAAAAAACCAAACTGTATTCCTATACTGCAATATAAAAAGAAGCTGCTTTAGATAGTTTTCACTTATGCAGTACAGTTTAAAAATGCGCTCAAAGCTTCCTGCCACCATGTTTTCTGAAATGCCAGAAGCTAAAAAAAAAAAAAAAAAATCTAGCATCCAGTTTTAGTTCTTTTTCTCCATTGGCAACAGCTGTGAGAAACTGCATCAAACCAACTCTGCTGTTTTCTCTGGAATGCAGTTTCTTCAAGACACCAGATCTGTTTCTGTGGTCTTGCTATCTGCCTGTAACCATGAAATGCTCCACAGTTGCTTCCTTGATATCAAGATATTCCCCTACCTACCCTCATCTGTTTGTTTGCTTGCAATATTTATATATTGCCTTTCATCAGGAATATTCTCAAAGCAATTTTCAGCAATGGGTTCAACTGGCACAGCTGCCAAAGATGATCAAGCCACTCTGAGCTGCAGAGCAGTTCCATTGAGAGAAACAACAGAACAATTTACTGGAAGCTAACCTGCTGGTACCAATGGAAATTCTACATCTCCCAGCCCACAAAATGAGTCTGGAAGGATACTATGTTTAATCATATCAACAACCATTGAGATGTCTTCCTTTTGGCATCCTGTCACTAACCAAGATGGGCAAGCATCAAATGAAATGTTGCATAGACCAAAAGCTTGGGTTACCAAATAACTTGTCAGGAGAAATCAACTGAGGCTATTCCAGACTTCTGCAACAGAGAGCAAAGAGGTATCCTAACATGGATTGGATAGGCAAGGCAGAATGATTTTACCTTCAAAATCCTTTACATGCTGGTGGCTTCCAAGGAGTCCATGACTGTTCAATCGGCTCAACACTAGATGACTACAAAATGCTTTATGCTCCTGACCAAAGCTCTGCTATAGTCATAGGTGGAATAGTTAGATTTTCTTGTCTTCCAAAAAAAAAAAAAAAAAAATAGGCCTTCATATGGGCTTTAACCTACAGCAGCAAGTTTTGCAGGATTTATTTATTTATTTATTTATTTATTTATTTATTTATTATTTAAACCATTTCTATGCCACCCCATTGGCAAAAAGCCTTGGGGAGGCTTACAACATAAACAAACAATTATATAATTAAACTTTAAAAAACCAGAAACACCTCAGCACGTATATAAAAACCCAATAAATACAATCAATGAATTAACAATTAAAATAACTTTTAAATAAAAAGGTCTTGGCCTGGCGCCGAAAAACAAATAACAACGGCGCAGGACGGACCTCTCTGGGGAGCGCATTCCATAGGTGGGGCGCCATGTGTCTATGTGTCCTCCCATCCTCACCTTCAAAACCGAATCAGCTACTCTAGACATCACAAGAAGCTATCAATGAAACAATCATGTCAATTTCCAATATCAGTTCCATATTCCAGAGCACAGCCTTGGCTTTGAAAGATGGGACTGGTATGAAAAGCACTGAAAACATCCCAAATGGGGCTCAAGCAGTATTTGCAGTGAGCGCAATACAAAATTACAACAAACTCCCACATAGATGGATGTCTGAATGCATCCCACACTTACAAGATCCAGGTGTGTATTTGTAGATAAATGCAGCAGTATGGTATTTGTGCAGCTGTAAAATAGACATTTATTCACATATATTTTGGGCCAGCAAATTCTACCAGTAGCTTAGTCCCCACTATCCCTGAAAGCTATGTCCCTGGTTATTATAGTACTATGTCCTTCCCAACAACTGGTCCCTCATTCCAAAGAATCCTTGGTCTAATAGTTCTTAAGACAGCAGCTCACAAAAGAAAGCACAAGTCTATCTGCCTCTCAGCTCTAGTTAATGTTGGTTGCATTATTACTGCTTCTGATGGGCTCCAACAAGTCTCACAGTATCTGGGTAATAGCACTGCTCAAAGTTCCCACAGGTATATTCAAGCATGGTCAAAAATGGGAATAGGAAACTTGGCAGTTTGGGAACCAGGAAATTCCCTCCCCAGCACCACTTTTAGGTCGCTGCTGGTCAACATCAAAAATAAGAAAAAAGTAAACGGAAAAACGACGTCCTAAGCTCTATGGAGCACCAAACTCCAGCTTCAAAAAAGCTACATTTGTTAGCATTTAATTATCTGGCCACAACATAGGAGTTACACAGAGCTTTCAATTCCACCTACCTCTCCTCTATTACAAAACATCAAAAGAGTAAATGATCTGTCAAATTTATTGGAGCAGACACTGGGAAAGTCTCACAGTGATCATGCTTCATGGTACCCATGAAGACCTGAAGTCCTGCAAGTTTGGCCTGTGTTAGAAAAGAGTGTGTTTAAGGAAGGTAAATACATTTTGAATCAAAAGTAACTAATTTTTTCTGAATAGTATGTGCCATATATATACACAAACTTTTTATATGCTACATAAATTGTATTTAACTCTTTCACTGGGTATGTTGAGGTTATACTTAATCCATTTACTGTATATGTTCCATAAGATATTGACTATAGGCTAAGAATTATAATCAGTGGATTCTTCCTGGAAAGCATTTGAGGAATTTTAAATCAAAATTAGCACTCCAGCCTCAGAGCTGGAAATCAAAGCTTCTGCCTGCTTTTATCCTCCTCACAGCTGTGGAAAAAACCAAACCAGCTGCCTTTCCAAGGTTGAGAAAGCAACCTCAGAGAGGAAGAAAAAGAGGCTTTTTGGTGACTGGTGAGATCAGGGCATGAGTTTTCCTAAGATCATCCCATCCTCCTTCCCTCCCCCTCTGAAATATCCCCCCTGCAAAAAGCCCATCTAGTAAAATTGCAAAGCAGGAGGACAAGGAAATGAAGATGGGCCTTGTATAGGGTGCACATAAGCCTTTGTATTCGGTGGCTTACAAGCATCTGAAAGTTCCACCCACAGGTATGCACCCTTAGTGATTTATGATGAGGATGATGCATGTGTTCCTTTGTTGTTTCTTTTTGTTGACCTTATTTCAAAATAAAATATAAGTTCATAAATATGATCAATAATAAGATGAGTGACAAGAAAAGGTTAAGGGAGTGCAATATAATTATTCACTCATTGCACTTTTACTATTCAGTGCAGTATCAGTTTAAAACAACAAAACACTTCCTATTATCATGCATTGAAAAATATTGTGCGATAGCTAATAGCCTGGGAAGGGAATGCTTACTCACTTTTGTTTACATAAGCTGAAAAAGTTATGCTTTTAAAAGAAAAATATTAATAAAACAGATGCATTAAATACAGTGGGTCATACTAACTGAACAAAAGATGGTTCAAAGAAAATCAGAGAAAGAGAGCCTTTTGGTTGTTGGGCAATATAAAAATGACATAATCTAAATGAATGCTTTTTTAAATGTTTTGCTATTTGTTGCATTCTCTGTCCACAAGGAGAGAACACATACTTGAGTTAGAAAGCATTTTGTATCTGACCTATGGAGGATCATTTATAAGCACCCATTTCTTGAATGTTTGACCAATGCTCTGTTGCCAGATAGGAATGGAGAAGTATGAAGAGGTAAGATGCTTGCTTTCTATTCTTGGGGTTCACGAGCAGCACTGTGAGCTGAGTCCCAAAGTGTTAATATCTACATGTGCATCAGGAGAGCAACAGCCAATAAATGTGCAGAAGATCTGCACAGTGTGTTGCTGCTGCTGCTGTACAATAATTCTCTCCACACAATTTTCCTAGGATATTCCTTTATTTAGGAATTAGCACTGCAGTGTGTGACATCTATTTTCCCACTTTAAAGATAAGGACTTGCTTATATTAACTGAAACTAGAAATGGACTGAGTGATGGATGACTGGAATTGAGACTTTTAACTTTGATCCATTTTTTCCTTCCCTCTCCTTCACAAGGCCCACAAATAGTGTTTGAGGAAAGCCAGTCCCTTCCTCAAGACAACCAGTCTTATTACTTCTAGTACAAAAATAGGGAGGGGGGAGATCTGAAAGGCTTTCATCTTTCCTGACCTTAGAGATCCCAGCGTTTCTACTCATGCCCCAGAGAAGCAAATCTGCATCATCTCCACATCCTCTGAAGCCGTTCCTTCTGTGTCATCCTAACTTTTTCCCTTTGATCAATTTGTTCTGATTCAAGAGAAGGTGTTACAGACCTCCAATAAATCAACATTAGGCTGTAACAATCTTACTGTTGCCTGGAAGGAACTCTGACACATCCATAGGTTATATACTCTGTACTTCCTTTACTATTACAAAAACAAGTCATTTTGTTTCTTTCTTTCACACATATTTTTATGAAGGCATGTACAACTTCAGAACAGCCATATTAGCAGCAAGGATTTCAGCAGGAGGGAGACGTGATAACTGCAACAAAATGTTACATAGTGGAGTGCTCTTCTTCAGAGAATTAGCTCTGCCCACTTCCAGGATACTCCATTTTACTTCTCCTCCCATTTCCATTTTTCCCCAGGTAGACACAATGGTCACTGAGCATGACCAGACCTCATTAGATTCCTTCTTTATTTAATATGTAAAACCACAACCAATAGTCCCAAATGGAGCTCCCTAGGCAGTATACACCCGGCAACAAAATCATATAAAATATTACAATGGTCATTTTTTAAAAAAAATAGTAAAACATAAACTAATATTAATAAGACTGCCACATAGCATCTTGGCAAACCTTTTTTTTTTTTTTTGGCTAAATTTTGCTAACACACACACACACACTCTTTAAGGTTCCCCCACTTAATACTTTTGAACTTCTGCAAACTTCAGAGGTAAAATACTTCCTGAAAATGCTGATACTTCCTTCTTGTTTGTCAGTGACCCATTTTGGCTAGAATTCTCTTGGCATTCATCTGCTGAGTCTGCTACTAGAGGCTGTGATGATCATGACTATTCGTTATAGCATTGCTTATCAGGAGTTCTAAATGGCCAAGGGGAAAATGTGTGTAAACTCAGGGCCATCTCTCACAGTGAGTAAAATGTAAAATTGTCCATTATGGTTCGTCCATCCAGATGAACCATAATGGATGGGATAGAAATACCCTAATAAATAAAAATGAATAAATAAATTTTGTCTCTGCTTCATCTGTCTCCTGTGAACACTATTGGCTGAAGGCATCTATCTGAAAATTGACAATAATCATGTGGCCAAGAGCTTTAGTTAGTGCTACTTCTGTGTTCATGTGCACTGTGTAATTTCAAATGTCTGATATATCTCCTTTT
>NW_025335268.1:102363699-102364721 GCF_004798865.1 Varanus komodoensis | reverse complement strand
AAAAGGAGATACATATTCACACAAAGCATATTTGACCTATGGAGTTGATTGCCACAAGATATGATGGTGCCCACATCTCATATAGCTTTTTAAAAGAATTAGGATGGGAAGGGGCACCCAGTAACAGAAGGCTGAAATATAGAATGATCATTGCTCAGGATTCCAGGCATGATACTCAATTCCTCTCCCCTCTATCCACAAGTGGGTTCCCCTAAACAATCACTCAGCATTCTGCACACACTAATTATGTCAAGTCTTCATTGGTCTGCTGGTCCCCTACCCTCCAGTTTGGCTGGGTTTTTAATTTTTTAAAATTTTTATTCATTTATCTACTTAGACATTGCTGTACTTTGGAAACTATGGAGTTATCCCAGATCTGTCCCTTTTAGTCATGCAAGATTTGGCTATATAATGAAAGTTCGCAAAGACTCAGGATCAGTATTCTAGTATTCAGGGAAGTTTATCTATCAACAGCTATTACGAGTTAAATGGAACTTCCAGGTCCAGATGCTGTACACTTGTGGATACAGGTTACATGGCTGCTAACTTCATGCTCTGCATGTGGATTTTCTAGAAATAGCTGCCCTGCTTCTCTTAGAAACTATTGCTTGGACTATGGAACCCTTGATGAGGGTTTTCTTGGTTGTCTTTTTCCCCAGTTTGCTTTTATACAGAATATTTCATTGTAGGCCTTCATAGAACTGGTCAGCTTCAGCCTCTTCAGCACCAGTGGTTGGGGCATAGACTTGGACTATTGTGATGTTGAATGGTTTGCCTTGGATTTGAACTGAGATCATTCTGTCATTTTGGAGATTGTATCCCAGTACTGCTTTTTTTACTCTTTCATTGACTATGAAGGCTACTCCATTTCTTCTGAGGAATTCTTGCCCACAGTAGTATACCTGATGGTCATCAGAATTAAATTCACCCATTCCTATCCATTTCAGTTCACTGATTCCTAAGATGTCGATGTTCAGTCTTGTCATCTCTTGTTTGACCACATCCAGCTTGCCTGATTCATG
>NW_025335268.1:102235625-102363599 GCF_004798865.1 Varanus komodoensis | reverse complement strand
CATTCCAGGTTCCTATGGAGTATAGATCTTTGCAGCATCGGACTCTCCTTTCACCACCAGATACATCGGCAACTGAGTGTCCTTTCGGCTTTGACCCAGTCGATTCATTCTTTCTGGCGCTGCTAGTACTAGCCCTCTGCTTTTCCCCAGCAGCATATTGGACACCTTCCGACCTGAGGGGCTCATCTTCCAGCGTCATATCTTTTTGCGTTTTGGTACTGTCCATGGGGTTTTCATGGCAAAGATACTGGAGTGGGTTGCCATATAGAAGAATCCAAATCTCTAGCTTCTTGTATTCAGGCTAAGGTAGACCCATGTGCCTTTAATGAAGCATAGCTGACTCATGCCTACATACATACGTAACTTGGTATTTCAGCATTCAGTGCCTTGTAGCTGAACACATGAGCTACCCCCACCAACAGGGTTGAGGTGATGAGGTGCAGATATCTACAGTGTTTGGTCTATTTCAGGCATGGTATGCCAGACATTACTTGATGTGGAAGTCACTAATAGGTGAACGTACTGTTCATTCACCCCAACGAACCAGACATGGATTCTGTGTATACATATCACATTTCAAGCCAGACAGAAGAATGTTCTCCCTAATCAGAAGCATGTTAGAAAGAAAAATAGGGCAGGGGAGGGAAATGGCATCAGGGTTTCTGAGGACTTGTTTCCTAGTCTATAGAAGTTTCTGGATTTCCTTGTTTTTCTTCATCAGCAGTTATTAACACCAAAAATAAGCTCCATAGTGAGCCAGAGTTCATGAACCCATTGTGAAGAAAAATACAATCATGACGAGAAACATAAAACACCCTTGAAGCACTTCCTCAAACCAGACCTTAACAACCTGGATCTAATTCATAACGTCTGTCAATACATCAAAAAAGCAGTTATGTAATTGACACTGATTAAACATATTTTTATTTTTTATTGCATTCCTGTATCACATGATAGCTGAAGCTCTCTGGGCTGTTCTCAGCAATTATAACCATAAAGCACAGCACACATGCAGCATTCCTGTTGCATTAATTAATAAAGTAATAGACATCCAGAAGCTAAATGAGACAAAACATTGTGAACAAACCACTGTAATAACTCACTTGTGGAAATGTCAACCTGCTTGCTAGATCAATACTGTAGATTCATTTCTAGGAGGCTTGGTATCTAAATGTTTGCATTTGACACAAGGGTAAATTGGGTATGCAGGAGACATTTCAATCTCATGCTGGTTGTGCCACTTAATAAACCTAAGTAATGCATAATTTTCCTTTCTCGGTGTTATCTTGATCCATGTGCTTTTGCTCCTCTGGAACAGGCAGCAGTAGTGAAGCGATGAAGTACAGATTTTTGCCACTTTGGAGTCAGGCTCAATCAACACAATCATTTCCAATCTGGGTGGGATGAGAAAGCTCTTGCGGAATAATGTAACACACACAGTTGCAGTTGGAAGGGAGGGATGAAAGTTCGATGGGGCAGGGGAAATAAGAAATGGTGTGCGATGCAGGTAGCTAACCGAATGCATCTTGATGGGATCTGGGGTCCCAGGTTCACTATTGAGATAGAGTGCAAGGGTGATACTGACATGAACTCATTCCTATAAAGAAACACACAAGGCAAGTAATGAGTACCATCATGGAAATGTCATTGAAAGTGTGTAGAAATTCTACGGCATATACCAGGGGCAGGCAACGTGGTCCCCTCCAGGTGTCTTCAAACCACAACTTCCATCACCCTTTACTATTGGCCTGGTGAGCGGAGATGATGGGAGCTGGGGTAAAAAATTAGGCCAGCCACCAGGTTGCCCATCCCTGGTGTATGCTGTAGAATTCTACCTCAGCATACACCAGTGAACATGCAAAAAAAAATAATGAGCTTGCTGCATAAAGCAGAGATCAGAAAGAAGAGATCGCCTAATGTTTTGCACTTTCATTCCCAGCTTTTCTCACTATGGGCCATGAGAATCTCCCTCCTACCCACACCTGGCTTGAAGGATGGAATAGCCTTGAGATGTCCCGATCCTGTTTTCTGTGTTGGTTGGGGGCTGGGGGGAATTGGTACAGACTTTTCAGTAAAGGATCTGAGGCCCTACCAGATATATTAAGTGGACTGAGCAGGAAGTGGGTGCACATGGTTGATGATGTACAATGAACATCAACTGCTGATATTGCTCCCAAAGAAGGAAAATGGGTGGAATTGAAAAAGTTAGGTGAAAATAAGAAAAATGTGAAGCTAATGGGAGGTCTCAAGTTTAGGCTAAGTTCCAATTACAGCTTCCATCAGCACCAGCATGCATGGACAATGAGACTCTGGGAGCTGTCACCAAGTTGCCTATCCCCCAAATGGAGTATCCAGAAGTATTAAAAAAAAAAACCAAACTAAACATATTAATTTAAAATCTGAAGCTGTATTAAACTTTTGGAATATTTTTCAGAAGTTTACAGACCCAGCTCATTTATCTTATGTTCCCTGAAAACACAGAAATGCCCAAGTGCTGTAATCCATTTGTACCTTCATGTTTCACACAGTAAACCTGAAAGGACCTGCCACTATCTGACTCCTCCATTTGGTACTTTGAAGCTGAACATAAATTAAGCAGTGACTTTGAAGTTCTTAGATGTGCAGGCGCCACCACAGAACAAGGAGTCCCTGTAGTATGGAAAAAAGCATTATGAGAGAGAGAGAGAGAGAGAGAGAGAGAGAGAGAGAGAGAGAGAGAGAGAAGAATGCAGAGGAGAGAATCAGCAGCAAAAGCACTGGCCCTTCTCTTGTGCAGATGGACCGTGCTCAAGCATGCAGTAGCTTAAAAGGATTCCGAGACTTCATTTGACATCAGTAAACAAAGAAGAAAGCAAATGAGTCCCTTCACATAATATGATGGCAAGAGGCAGGTGTCCTTGCATGCTACTAATTCTGTTAAATGCTCTATTCATATAGCCAGATTTGAGTTGTGAATGTATGGAGAGCAGGGTTGAGTCTCCTCTCCTTGGTACATGACCTCGACTCATTTTCTGAGGGTATACACAGATCTATGAACAACCGGAAACCCTATCAAATGTTCGTGTTTTGTTCCAGAAGCAAGAAATGGTGGGTGGGTGGGTGGGGACAGTGACTGAGATCCTGCATCCTCCAGTTATATGTCTATATCCATGGATAAGGTTGCCAGAAAGGTTACTGGATAAATAGGTTAAAATAGCAAGGTGGTTTTCATGCAGGCCCAAACACCTGAGTATACAAAGAAAGCTCTAGTGAGGATTTTTGTAATAGACCTGTCCGAAAAAGAAGGCTAATTTGCTTGGCAACTCCAGTGATAAAAAGGGTTTGCTCTCTAGTTCCACTATTATTGGATGTCACTAACTTCAATTTGCCTGTTGGTGTTTGAACTTTTCCAGACTTTCCCTGCTCCTGCTTTACCAGGGACTAACAAGGGACATCAGGTGCACCTCCCAAAATATTTTGCATAAAAGGTAGAATCAAACCAAACTGAATTTTGTCAAACAGTAAATTCATGTGTGACCTTAAAATCCTTTAAATCCTGAAGTTTAACAGGGTCCTGCTACCTCTTTCCCCAAGAAATCTGCAAATTAGGGGAGGACACAATCATTGCTTGGATAGGAAAAGGAGCATCACAGCCCCATTTTTGCACTTCCCAGAGGATAATTGCCAAGCCTTCTTTCTCCAAATTAACTATTTTTGTGTCACCCCTGCTCCGAGGATGTTATTGCTAAATCACTCGTCACTTGAATGTTCAGAAACTAGAATTTAGGTATTAAGATCTCAGCTAGTCTTGGTGACCAAATAGGCAAGTTAATGCCTTTGGTGAAGAAAATATATATTTTTAAAAATTCATTGGATACAGAGCCACCTGTGAAACATCCCTCAACCACCAACACAAGCTATGCCACTCAACCAGCTAAATACCGTAAAGATGGCAGAGGGAGGGGTTAGCACAGTGAGCATGGAGCTGGTCCCCCATCAGCAATTTGGCATAGAAGCGAAGGGTTTCAATGTCTACGCATACAGCTTCTGATACGAGGAGCTGACGTACCTGGAGAGTATGCTCACTCATTCCCCAAACTATTAGTGCCGTTGGTTGCTGACACCCAACCTGAGAAGATGGAACCAACAACCACGAGAACAGGGAACACTGAGAGACTATTTATCATCCTAGAAGTCTCTGGATTGCTGGGAACAGCCGGGGAAAGAGAGGAAGGGGCAAAATGCCCTGCTGTCACCTGATGGACATTTCAACTGTGGCTGCAGTCAATATAGAAGGATGGAGAGAAAGGAGAGAGCAGCAAGCCAAAAGAGGGACAGGGGGAAATTAAAGCAATGAAGGAAGGCAAGGTTAGAACAGTTGCAATTGAATAAGAACAGGAACAGAGAACCTTGGGTCAAAAGGTGGGCATAGGAAAGAAATCTATAAGAGCCAAGTCGAGAACATTTTTTGCACTTAGGTGCTCCCACCAGAGCGAGTCATTTCCTGTGGAAAATTACTGTAGCATTGTAAAATATCTTTACAAAATCTCAGTTACGAAGGATCCATGGAAACCTCTACCCCACCTGGTTCCAAGTTTCTTTGACCTTGTGCAACCAGCTTCATAAGTGCAAGTCTAAGGAAAAAGTCCTTTCCTTAAGAATTCTATTGTTGAACTCATTGGCTTTTTATTTTCAGAATTTAAATTATAGCAAGCATTGACACTTCTTCATTTGTTTGGATTAATATGCAAACTTCATGCAAATGTATTCTCTTTTGTCTTTCTTTTTGATGCACAAATGACCTTCCTATCTGCAATCCTTCCACCGTGCTCCTCCTCCCTCCCTATGTACTGTATGTGTTCATATTACCCAAATGAACATGTCAATGTGGTACTGTAAATATCCATGATTTGGGGTTTTTTGTTTTGTTTTGTTTTGTTTTGTTTTTTGCCATCCTGCAGGGAGCCCCATGCTTTTTGGCCATCTCCTGACCTTCCTGCAGAAGGCCTCAACTGCAAACTGAAACCATCTCAGTATCTGATGGACTAATCTGAATGTGTGCAGCTGCTTACATTTTCCAGCCAAAGACTATAGCCAAATGGGTTGCCACCCATTAAATTAAGCCAGTGGACCTATCAAAAGCAACAGAACTGTCCTAACTTAAGTCCCATTAAGTAAGGCTAAGTCTGAACCCAATTCCATGATCTGAACATCAGCCACTCTTTTTCCCTATTCCATATCTTCTTCTGCTGCTGCTGCTGCTGCTGCTGCTGCTGCTGCTGCTGCTGCTGCTGCTGATGATGATGATGATGATGATTTGGCAAGTGGGTGGATCTTTGCCTGCCAAATTGCTTAAAACCTGTAAAGTATCACAACAAATTAGCCTGATAAACTTTGAATTAGCCTTATACGTTAATACAGACTTCAGAATTTTTCTTTTCATTAGGTAGCACGAACTGGTGCTGCTGGGAACTGGCAGCACTTAAGCAAACAAAAGAAAGAAACTTTTAAGAAGATTGCTGCAAATATATCAATCAGCACTAATGTCCTAAGAAGAGTTGACAACTAGATTTAATCAATCATTCCTTTATCATAGTTAATTCTATCTCAGGCAGCGTTCCTATGCACATTTTGATGGAAAAAGTGTTTTAACATTCCCAGCATTCCCAAACCAGGATGGGGAATGCTCGCTGGAGAATGCTAAGAGTTATAAGTCTATTTTTGTTTCATAAATTTTTCATAGATAAATGCATAGATTTTCTCCCTTAGTCACTCATGAATGGCACCATCAAAGCTGAGCCTAAAAACCAGGTTTGTCCCATCCACCCTTTCTGACAGTGGAAACGCGTGTGAGTGCTGTTGCCTAATGCCCAACAGCTGAGGCTCTCTGGGTGGTTTACAATAATGAAAAATACACAAACAAGAGAGAGAGAATGAGAGAGAGAGAGAGAGGTAACACAGAAAAACACAGTGACTGTAACTGAATCAGTACAGAGGTATAGCAACATTACAGGATAAAATACAATGCTGAAACTAAAGTTTAAAAGTTAACTGTTGAAATATTGGGTAAAAAAAAAGCTTTCAACTGGCACTGAAAATAATACAGAGTAGGTGCCAGGTGCATCTCTTTGGGGAGCTCATTGGTCATGGGGACGGGGGAATAAGTGTGAACCACCCAGCCAGCCACCTTCATCATGTTTGGATGTCAGGACAAGAAGCACCCTGTGTGGATAATTATGCTAGTTAGGTGGGCCATGCCTGGCTCATGAGGGGAGGAGAAAAAAGCCAGCATTACTGGTTTTCCCTCTTTGATTTTGGGAACCTGTCCACTTTGGATTAATAATTTACTTCTGACTAATTGTGCATTACAATGAGCCACATGAAACTAAAAGAGAATTTCATGTCAAATGTATAGCCTATTATAATTCATAAAATAATCCTCTCACACTTGCTTGAGATCTTGCAAGAATGTGTTTAAATATTAAAACAAGATTTTCATTAAAAAGTAGTTATATATTCATTATATTATCCCTCTATGCTTGTAACCCAGTGGATGTTTCCTTCCAACCTTTCATGTTTCTTTTGATATTTACAAAATCAGATTTGAATACCTAAATATATTTGACACAGTGTCCTTTTAAATTATAATAATGCTTCATCTCTTCTCATGCTTCCTAGATTTGTAGCTCTGGATATGCATTTTTCTTCCTCAGACCTTGACACACTCTATCCTTCTTTGACATTGAATATAATAAAGATGAGGAGTAGATTCAATTATTTATTACAACTGCCTCAAATGAACTACCCCAGATCGTCTTGAATCTGGTGATAATTCCTCTTACTTTTGTTCAATTCCAGAATTCTTCTTTGAGAACAGAAATTACAGAGCTGAGAGGCATCTGGGCACCGAAATCCAAGGTATCAAAAGACTTATCTGTGCATTGTAGTTGGGGAGCAGAGATACTTTTCATTCACCTCAGTTGAGTATTAATTTCTCCTTATTCATTCAATGAGAAATGCAAGCATCATGGCTGAGGAAGTATAATCAGGACTTCCAGGGTTCCTGGGTGCTGAGGCCTTCCCTTTCTCCCTGTGGAGTGACAGTCCATGTGTAGAGATCATCTCTCTGGCAGTGTGCTGGTCCTGGTGGAGGGGCAGAAAATGGGTAAAAGCAGGGCAGTTTGAGGGCATAGCTTAACAAATATGGATCTGTGGACTTCTAAGGTACTTGTTCTGCTGATCTTCAATAGGTTCTGTTCTCAGAGGCAATGGCATGGTGAAGGAAAAAGTGTCAGCCACACGCCACCTTCTACGTAAACCAGCACAGGCTGGCAGTGCTTAAAACAGGTCACAGACTGAAAACAACTTTTTCCACGTATCTATGAAAAAGAGGCACAGGAAATGATATTAAAACAACTTCTTATAGTTCTATATTTCATCAGTTGCATATCCATTAAGATGATATTAACTCTACTAATAAAGCAGCTCTTTTATTGCATGTTTTATTTTTTTCCTTGATACACTTGAAAATCCATTTGATTTAATTTAATTTAGTTCTGCCTGGCTACTCATTTGATACATTCTTAATATGAAATTCATGTAATAAAGTGCCTACCACATTAGACTTTCTCAATAGTTCTCAAACTTTTCTATGAAATTGTACTAGGACTCCATTTTCCACCTTCCTTGTGGAAGGAACAGGACCAGCAGAGTGATGAGAAGAGAGACATAAATAAAAGCAAAATAGAAGGCATGCAATTAGCACCAACTCTTACATCCATCTTTAGAATTATGGTAACCCATATGAAAGAAAATGGAAAAAATGCTTCCTGTTCATGTCATTCGGATCCAAGGAACTACCTCTCATAGTGCAACCCTATTCAAATCTGCTCAGAAATAAGTCTTGCTGAGTTCCATGGGACTTGATCCCAGATATGGATGCAGGACTGAAGTCTTGGGCTATTCACTGGAACTTAACTGAGTGCATGTAAAATCTGAACATGAAATATACATTTAGTCATCAATCCCAATCAGTATTTTTCAGTAAGAAATAGAGGGAGCCCATTTCATATGTCAATTGTACATCAAGTCCACAATCCTGGATGGTTCCAAAATTCTCAAGGGAAGATAGAGGTTCTTGATAACCAACCTTCTCAGAATCTTTGTGTCATTTGTGGTGGATATAATACCAAATAAAATAAAACAAGGCAGCCAAAGACGGTGTCCTAATTTGAACCATGAAGGCAAAGGATCCAAAATGGCAAAGCTTACAGGAAATCCTGCAAAGAGGCTTTTACTGTAGATGCACTGGAAACTATAGTGTTATGGGTACAATCATTACACTCAGCTGGAGCATGAGATTTATTGTGCAATTCTATGCATATTAGAGAGAAATAAGCACTACAAATCCCAGAGAAGTTGACTGAAGCATGTTGGAAGTTGTTGCAGTTATTTCTGTCTAAACATACATCGGATCACACCCTTCAATTCCATGTTCCATCAGATCATTATATACAATATATCTTAATAATATATTGATATTATCCGTTCCTAGAGAAGGGTGCAAAACACCCACTTAACTGCATGGATCATGAGGCCTTTCATCTACATAAATTTGTTCAGATAAAGGAGAATAATAATTACATGATTCCAGGGTGCAAGGAGTTGGGTTTAAGATGGGCAGCAGGGAACACCCAAAACATATCAACAAACTATAAAGCCCCCACCACATCTGAAATTAATGCTGTCTTTTTGAAAACCCTCATGAAAATAACTCATAAAATAATCACCAATAATTATGCAGGAAAAAAAACCCCTTCGTATCATATGTAGCTGAGCAATGAGAGGATGGGTGTGGATGAACCCTAGGTACAGAATTATACTAACCAAAACATAACATTGTATTTATTTAAACCAGAGTTTACATAGCAGTTTTAAAGTGGTGTGTTTGTTTTGTTTTTGGAAGAGCAAGTTCAAAAACAGAACAATGCAAGCTTCATTCATACATTCTGCAGCCATATCATATTTACAATAGTGACATCACTTATAAGGTGCATTATGTACCATTTATATGTTTTATTAAGAAGGCCCCATAGAAATTGTCTAGAGTTGTGTAAGCATTCAGTCATGCACCAGTACAGCCATTTATACACCCCAATATATCAAGGAACACTGAAGGCAAAGCTGTTAGTAGAGTCTTCCCATTAGTTTCATATTTATTAATCTCAGTAAGAACATACTGAATTAAAAGCTCCAAATAATATGTTTCCTGACTTTCCGATGCTGGTATACTTTGGCACAGTGGTGACATTCTGAGAAAGTCTTAGCTCTGTTGAACCAATTAACATCAGGATGCAAACCTGGAGCTCCTTCCATGAAGAAGGGTTGAATGGTTCCGTAATAGGTTGTGGTTAACAGTGCTACAATATCTCCAGACTGATTCACGTGCTATCTTATCATTTTGAGATGGGAAGAAGCATTTGTCAGAGTAATTTACAGTATATTTACATCTACTACACTGTATAAGGTATGATGATCAGGCAGCCCATTGTCCTAGGCTGCACTTTACTCCGTTCACTTCTGCTGTTTAAGATCATTGGTGGACCCCCCCCCTACAGGTTCCTCTCCCTAAGCAGGTTAAGGGGGAGGTTAGAAAGGGGAGGGCCATTTCTGTGGTGGCAGCCCAATCGTGGAACACTCTCCCATCAGGCACTGAGTTTTAGGCACCTGACAAACTTCTCTTTGTCGATGAGCCTGTGACACTCCTTGGACCATCTATATTGACGGCATTGACTGTATTCATTTTATTAATGTTTTGTCTGATTAAATGTATTGTGTTTTATCATGTTATTTATAATATTTTAACTGTATAATTATATTTAATTTTATTATTGACACTTTTTTGTAATGGCTACCCAAAGAGCATGATGGTAATGGGTTGCTTTTGTACAAATTCAATAAATTAAAAAATATATATGCGCATAACCAAAATGTCAAGCAGTGAGGATAATAAACCAGTCATAAGTCCGATTTACTATGAGACAAACTGTGCAGCAGATTGTGTCAAGCCAAAGCTGAACAAACAAAAATCCCTGGATAATTCAAGCCACGTTCTCTCTGATAACCATGTTACTTGCTGTACTGCACTTGAAATTGCAGTTGATCTTTGGACAATTTGCAGAAGGCAGACTGAGTTCAAGATCTCAAATACACAGAAAAGTGACCTGTTTCATTTCACACTATGTCCATATCATGACAATTATCAGTTACATTTCTTCCATTTGTGTTCTCAATGAGTTCAGCCCAAAGATCTAATCCAGTATCCTCTGAGAATATTCCTGTTCCTCAGTTTACTATAGTCTAATCAAGGAATGCAAAATCCTGGGAACCAAATCCAGTCCTCCTAGGATCCCAATCCAGTATTCTGGATTCCCCAGAAGTCTACCTCCCCTCCTCATGGCCCATTTATCTGTTAACAATATATATTCACTGATTCTTCTCACTTGCATCTAAAATATTAACTAACTGTTCAGCTCTCAGTAGCATTGGCACTGCAATCTATTATCACAGAAATATTATTTTTTCAGCTACCAATAAGCTTTGCAATAATAATTTTACTTGCAGCTTGATGATGAACTAATTGAATATCCAGTTTATCATATTAAATTTAACCATATTCCTGCTTTGAAAAAATAACATCAGGTGTTAAGAACTAGTATACTTGGACATAAAGCTACCCCCACAGAAGATGACTCACATCTGGCCTTTCAAAGGATTTTTAGTCATGATATTTTATGTTTAATTCATGCTTAATGAGTTTGCACAGTACTCCCATTTCTTCTCATTGGACCAATATCTATTCATACAAAGATGAAAACCTTTTTTTTCACTTCACAGAGTTATTTTCTTCAGACAGAATTAATATAGATAAATGTGAATTAATTCAAATGAAGAATTTTTTCTGAAGCTGTACTTCTTTTCTTCCTTCCCTGGTTGTGAGATAGAGACTTTTCTCTCTTGTCTAAGAAGGAAAATTCCCTGTGGTACTGCTGGTACAACAAGCCAGCACAAAACTGTCATTTTATATTTATTAGAATTAGTATTACAGTTGACTGTAAAAGCCCCAATCAGATCTTAAGATCTTTGTTATCCTAGACATAACAATTCCCCAAAGAACAAATTATCTGCTCATATGGGAAAGTGGCAGCTGACTAAATCAACTTAAAGAGCAAGTAACTAATTAACTTTGATTAGTTTCACAAGTATAAACTGTGCATACCCATTCACTAACATTATCATTAAAATTATGTGTTAATTTATTTACAGGATCAGACAGGTGAGCAGGAGGAGGTGAGAAAGCAAAATGAATTCAGTCTTCAGAATTATATATTTAAACATTTTTGTAATGTGAAGTTTCTGTTTTTTAGGTTTCTCCAAGCCCCATTCTCTCTCCACCAATTCCATATTATTTATATTATCTCCACAAGTAACATCTCTCAGGCTGTCCCCCTTGCAACTGTTTGTCAGTCTTGCAATCTATCCTCCATGCAAGGAAGGGTCAAACCCCCCATAAGAGGAATTCTGCCATTAAGTTTATTTTTCCAATATTAAGAAATCAGTTTTTTTTTCAGAATTCAGTCCATCCTTGGTGTTCCTGTGGTTCACTTTTCATTCAGTGCATTTAGACCTCCAGAGGCTGTACACATGTGTTTATTATTATTATTTCAGTGATATTTCATCACTTGTGTTGTAGATCCCACAAGCAAGTAGAAATTCCAAACTTGCTTTAAATTTATTATTTAAGTATGAAATAGAAAATGTAAGTGTATATAAATCTTCTAATGGTTTATCTCAGGAGCAATTCTATACAGTCAGTAAAAACTAGACCAGGAGTTGACTGTGGGTCAGATCATGAGCTTCTGGTTGCAAAATTTAGGCTTAAATTGAAGAAAGCAGGGAAAAGCACTAGGCCACTCAGGTATGACCTAAATCATATCCCTGATGAATATACAGCAGAGGTGGCAAATAGATTTAAGGAATTAGATCTGATAGACAGAGTGCCTGAAGAACTATGGGTGGAGGTTCGCAACATTGTACAAGAGGGAGCAACTAAAACCATTCCAAAGAAAAAGAAACGCAAGAAAGCAAAATGGCTGTCTGAGGAAGCTTTACAAATAGCTGAGGAAGGAAGGGAAGTGAAAGGCAAGGGAGAAAGAAAAAGATACAAACAATTGAATGCAGAATTCCAGAGAACAGCTAGAAGAGATAAGAATGCCTTCTTAAATGACCAGTGCAAAGAAATAGAAGAAAACAATAGAATAGGGAGGACCAGAGATCTCTTCAGGAAAATTGGAGATATGAAGGCAACATTTCATGCAAAGATGGGCATGATAAAGAACCAAAATGGCAGGGACCTAACAGAGGCAGAAGAGATTAAGAAGAGGTGGCAAGATTACACGGAAGAACTATACTAGAAAGAGCTTAACGTCCCTGATAACCACGATGGAGTGGTCACTGACCTTGAGCCAGACATCTTGGAATGTGAAATCAAATGGGCCTTAGGAAGTCTGAGAAACAACAAAGCTAGTGGAGGTGACAGTATTCCAGCCAAGCTATTCAAAATCTTAAAAGATGATGCAGTAAAAGTGCTACACTCAATATGCCAGCAAATTTGGAAGGCTCAACAGTAGCCACAGGATTAGAAAAGGTCAGTTTACATTCCGATCCCAAAGAAGGGCAATGCCAAAGAATGTTCAAACTACTGCACCATTGCACTCATTTCACATGCTAGCAAAGTGATGCTCAAAATCCTACAAGCTAGGCTCCTGCAGTATGTGGACCGAGAACTACTAGAAGTACAGGCAGGATTTCGAAGAAGGAGAGGAACTAGAGATCAAATTGCCAACATATGCTGGATCATGGAGAAAGCTAGGGAGTTCCAGAAAAATATCTACTTCTGCTTCATTGACTATGCTAAAGCCTTTGATTGTGTGGATCACAACAATTTGTGGCAAGTTCTTAAAGAGATGGGAGGACCAGACCATCTTATTTGTCTCTTGAGAAACCTATATGCGGGTCAAGAAGCAACAGTGAGAACTGGACACAGAACCACTGATTGGTACAAAATTGAGAAAGCAGTTCAGCAAGGCTGTATACTGTCGCCCTGCCTATTTAACTTATATGCAGAGCACATCATGAGAAAGGCGGGCTAGATAAATCACCAGTTGGAATTAAGATTGCTGGGAGAAATATCAACAACTTCAGATATGCAGATGATACCACTCTCCTGGCAGAAAGTGAAGAGGACCTAAAGAGCCTCTTGATGTGGGTGAAGGAGGAGAGCACAAAAGTTGGCTTGAAACTCAGCATTAAGAAAACTAAGGTCATGGCATCCAGTCCTATCACTTGCTGGCATATAGATGGGGAAGAAATGGAGGTAGTGACAGATTTTATTTTCCTGGGCTCCAAGATTATCGCAGATGGGACTGCAGCCAAGAAATTAAAAGACACTTGCTCCTGGGAAGGAAAGCTATGGCAAATCTAGACAGCATACTAAAAAGCAGAGACATCACCCTGCCAACAAAAGTGTGTATAGTCAAGGCTACGGTTTTCCCAGTTGCAATGTATGGCTGTGAAAGTTGATAAGGAAAGCTGAGCGCCAAAGAATTGAGGTCTTTGAATTGTGGTGCTGGAAGAGACTCCTGCGAGTCCCTTGGACTGCAAGGCGATCAAACCGGTCAGTCATAGAGGAGATCAACCCTGACAGCTCTTTAGAAGGACAGATGCTGAAGATGAAACTCAAATACTTTGGCCACCTAAAGAGAAGGAAGGACTCCCTGGAGAAGAGCCTAATGCTGGGCACAATAGATGGCAAAAGAAGAAGGGGGCAGCAGAGGTGGCTAGATGGAGTCACTGAAGCAGTCGGTGTGATCTTAGCTGAACTCCAGGGGTTGGTGGAGGACAGGAAGGCCTGGAGGAATGTTTTCCATGGGGTAGTGATGGGTCAGACACGACTTCACAACTAAAAACAACATGGTTTATCTCAAAATCACCAAGTGGAAGACACTCTACCAGCCTCTCTTGCCCCATGGAGGTGAAGGTGTATAAGCATGTGATGCTAGGAGCTGAATAGTAGCAAATTATGCCTGGGGAAGGTGCAGAATCTGAGCCAGAGATGGGAAGACCACCATGCCTTGAGAGGCCTTCCCCCTCTCAAGCAGAGGGGCAGATTTCATGGCAGGGTTTTATAAATAACTGCAGCTGAGAACGTAGGCATAGCCCTCCAATCCCGAGATGAAAGGCTTACTAGTACACCAAAAAAAAAGTAAAAAATTCTAACTTGCTTCTGCATTCTAGACCTGACTCTTTGGCCTCTTGTTGCTTTGACCAAGCTCTCACAAACAACTGTTGATCAAACACTAACATTGAACCTCTGCTGAATTCTTTGACTTCTAACTGGTTGAATTGGACTTTGAACTGGCCTGTGCTTTGGGAGGACACTGGCATTTACAATCACCCTTTTTGATGGATTGTTTGTTAGTCTCTGCATTGCTTATAAATGTCTATGAAATTGTTGGCAGAGCTCCCAGTTTATTATCTGGACAGTAATTGAAGCTGGCCATGAAATCAGGACATCAGCCCAGAATAGGTATAAGATACTTGTTGTTAGGTTAAATAGGATCATCCCATATTAAGTTTAATTTTTCTTCATTTATCATTTCATCCACATGCATATTTTCTTCTTGCAAGGAACTTAAAGCAGCTCACATGGTCCTCTTCCTCTCCATTGTGTCATCCCAACAACCTGTGAAGTAGGTTAGGCTGAGTCAGCAACTTGTCTAAAGCCACTTAGTGATCTCATAGTCATGTGAGGACTAAAGCTGGATCCCCCGCAGTCTTAGTCCAATATTCGAATCAGTACACCATGCTGGCTCTTGTTTACATAGCTGAAATATTTATATACCACTTACCATAGTTAAAATATATATAAGCAGCTCTGAGCCTAGTAATCTGCAACTAACCCAATGAAAGTGTGAGACGCCATTTAGAATGAACACCTCTGAATAGAGACAAACCCAACCCTCAGGACTTGCTTCCATGTAAGTATGCATCAGATTGCAGTGTGTAAGATTCAAATACATTTTCTATCTATCTTAAGAGATGGGAGAGAAAGTGAACAATGAGAGAGAGAGAAAGAGCATGATTCGACTAGCATGCAGCACAAATAAGGCAGATGTCATTATAAAGGAACAAGACCAGGAGATCCAGATGCAAAACAGAAAACAAATTATTTAAACATTAAATATTCAGGAAAGAATATCTGGATTAGAATATTACCTCAGTCAGCAAGAAAAAGAGAAGGGATTTAATTAGAGTCTCAGTGCAGAAAGAGATGGTTAATACTGCAATTTTGTACATATCCACACACAAGTAATTCCTTTTTAGTTCAACTGGGTTAATCCCAAAATATCTACATGAATACTTCTTAAGTCATGTATTGAATTGTTTCTGCCTACCACCTGAATGGGCACCACTTGTATAATGGATTTCTTTCCCTACTGAAGTCCCCCTACAGCCCAAAATACCGGGGGAATTTCCCTAGAAGTTCTAAAGGCAGAGGAGATGCATGGAAGAAGATGGGAAACAGAAATCCTGCTGTTTAAGTCCAACCACACAATGGCAGAGGGCACTTCAATACAGAGGTGAACATAACCCACCATCAAGAATATGCAAGGTCACACAATGATTTATGGAACCAAGTGACAAAATGAAAAGGATGAAATAATGATCAGTGCAGTATCTTCCTTGGTAATTCATTACAATTTTGAGTAAATTAAATAGAGTTAAGTGTTGGAAAAGCCCAAGGCTAATTTAAGTATTCTCCCAAGTATGGTAATGTTTTATAAATTGGGAAATCACCACAGTTTAGACCTCACTATCCATCACTGTAATATAGTTTGTTTGACTAGTCAAATTCTTGTATATCTATATCAGTTAGGCCTAGATTAATAATATTACTTTTTCTGAACCTCTGATTAACTGGATGGCTTCACTTCCACCCTCCTCCTCATCTCTATTTAGATAACTGAGGTTCTATGGGGTTTATTTTCTACACTGAATACTTCACCTAACAACAATGAGATGGAATTACTGATTATGATTTCAACTATTTCCTCAGTATTAAGAAAGAACAAATATCATTATTCCACTATGTAGTTCCTGTGCATAGAGAAATTTCTAGAAAACAAAATTTAAATTTAAATATCTCTTTTGTAAAACCACAGAAAAGAAAAAGGTCACATGTAATGGCTGATTGGAACCATTTCCTAATAATAGAGTTCTGTTAAACTGTGAAATCACTTCCCCACAGAATTGGTTAAAATCCCATTACTTGAGTAATTTGAAACCAAAGTGGACAAAGCACTTGAGAATATACCAAAGGAAAACAGTCCTGCCGCCGCAATAGCAGAAACAGTTCTTGTCCGTCACAGTCGTATTATTCTATTTCATTGCTTGCAGCATACAATATAATGCAATTTCAATGCTAGGATTATATTTACATTTGCACCAAAAGCCCAGCAGGCCTCTGTAATAGTGATGCATAGCACAGATGGAAAACATTCAAAGCTCTCCCTTCAGTACAAAGTTCAGAAACCACTGAAATAGCTCATAGTTTATTGCAGAGACACTGAGAAATTGTAAAATCTAGCAAGTAACTAACCATTCCGTGTGGTTTTGAACCAACCAACAATGTCAATAAATACTGATTCTCTAAGAACATCACATAAGAAGAAGCCTGCTAGATCTGACTTGCTGCTCTACTACTGTGTTCTCCAGATGGCCAGTCAGGTGCCTACATGCAGGACGTGGGAGCAATAGCATCCTTCTCGTATGCCCTTAACAACTGGTATTCAAAGGTATACTGCACACAAGAATGGAGGTAATAGATAACCAACACGACTGATTCCCCATGAATCAAACTGTAGACTATCTGGTAGGTATCTGAGGCTGCGGGCCTTATAGCGACTAACCTTCTGAGTGCCTAGGAGTTCATTCCCTCATTCAACATAGCCATCACAGTTGCAGCAGATTACTAGCTGGAAGGGCTGCATGGAATGTTAGGTACCAGGAACAGAAGAATGAAATACTGTCAGAAATTTAGGAAAGACTGTATTGCAAAACTTGCTTGGAGTATTGTAACTTTCACAGGGAAACTCTCTGTCCCTTCAAAGAGAAAGCAAAACCATTTTATACAGCATTTCAAAATAAAATCAAAGTTTTATGGGTAAAGAAAAGTTCAGAATGCCTTTTCAACTACCTGGCCTGTGGATCCTTACAGATGTTGTTCATGTTGAAAATGATGCGGAAAACAATCTTGTTTTTTTTTTTTCTTTTTGTTTGTACATTTAGTGCCTTCTTTTCTTTTTCCCACATATAAGTCCCATTATCAGGTGCCTTTGGGTCTATGGTCATGGATTTCATTACAGCCTAGTCACCCAGCTCCCTCTGGCACTACTTTGAATACAACAGTTTGTAGCCTACAAAATATAGCATTGGAAAATTGTCTTTTATTCATTTGTTATGCAGCTCCTAATGTGCTTTTATAATTATTCTGTACTATTTGTACAACTGTTGAATTTCTGTGCATTTCATCATTTATAAGAAATATCTGCATTATTAATTTTAGAGATATTTTTATGGCACTGTCACTTCTTAATGTTACATTATTTTTATAATTGTCTTGGCCACTTCCCCCTTTTTTCATAAGAGAACTGTTCATAAGAGAATTATTTCTCCGTACAATTCTACAGGCGGGCAGGCTGTCCAAGATGAAGATTAGGTGGCAAGTGTTACTGTGTTTTACAGCTTTCAGCTCCAGCACACAGAGCTCAGAGTGATCACTCGAGAAACAGCTGAAAGCGAGTGGATGGAACCACACTCATTGAATTGCACCTGTTTTACAGTAGCCTCAGGTCAACACAAAAATCATATCATGTAGAAACAGATCTAGTGGGGCAGAAGGAGAGCCTTTAAAATAGTTCAGTGCAGAAACAAATATATATTGCAGCTTGAATGTAGAATTTTTTTAAAAATCCCTGTCCTGCGTATGTACAACATACTGATCAGCTGTTTGGGCAGAGGCAGCAGAATGTGGGAGTCAAAGTACGCAATGGATTGGCCACATCACATGTGCTGCTTACTCTAGAATAAGCTGTGGGGACTTGGTCTGGATCAGGACTACCACACACCAGCAGGGAAGTATTAAATTTCCCCCCCCATCCATTTGCTTCCTGAAGCACTTCACCCTGCACCCTGCTATTAAAGAATTTTCAGTCAATAACTATTTAAGCATGTATTCATTTTTAATCTGGGGGATTGGGGAAAGGAAAGAGTTGATCAAGAAAGGATTAAATCTCCCATCCAGGCAGATGGTGGTCCTGACCTAAGTCATGGGCACAAGCATGTATTCTAGAGCAAGTAATACAAGTCACTGCTTAAGCCTGGGAGACCATATCAAACTAAGCAGGACTGAAGTGAACTCTGCCTTCCAAATAAGTTAACAAAGATGGAGGTTCATCTGACACAGGCACGACTGGGAGCTTGCGCTGGGACATCATGCATGCAGCAAGCTTCCCCACATGGCCAGAGACACTCTCATAGACATGCTGGCTGGGCACACTGGTACTTGGAGTATTTTTTGCTGTCTAAACATGCATTGGATCGTGCCATAAAGCACTGTATTTTTCAGGGATGGTGATGGACTATTGCCCGCATGTGGCATAATCTGGGAGTTTACAATGGAGTTCATTAGTGGAAGTTTAAGCCAGAATGCTGTATTATTCATATTTACTGTTCCAAAGCAAACAGCAGCATAAGAAGAGCGTGTCGAGAGCTAAGTAATCAGTCCTCTGTGGTTACTTCCCCTTTTCCAATCTTAATATGAACACAGTCACAAAACAATTTACAGCCGCCCAGTGCTGTGATAAGCCATCATAGCCTGCCAGAATTTATGGACCCTCATGCCTTCAAATAAAGCATTTTAAAGAAAACAAGAGCACTGGAGGTAGTGTGTCATACAGAAAGCACAGAGCCACTGCGTCCCACCTCAATTATTCATAGGAAGAAGAAAAGTCAATTTCCTTGAGTGACGTCAGCAACACACCAAGGAAAAGCTGTAAAATATGGATAGACTATTGATCTAAATGTCAAAAACATACTTGAAATGATGGCTGATACCCTGAAACACACAGTTTACATAGACATTAGCTGTACGTCTTAACAGGAAAATGCCTACAAGTTGAAGGATATCAAGCAAGCAAGTGATGCAGAAGCAAGCCAGTATTAGAGATGCCTGCTGGATACAATGATCGCTGTCCAGGAGAGATGTTTGCATGCCACGCGCATACTACATATGCAAGTGATGCTAGTCTTGGTCCCTAAGGACACAGGTATATTACAACTGCTGCATGCCCCTGACCTCAGGTATTTGTGGGTACTCCTTGCAAAGCGGGGAAGCTATGAATGTGATCTTGGCCTCCTTGTCCTCCGGCCCTCAGTTTTGCTGGATGGGCTTTTTCATCCATTTCACTGGGGAATCTCAGAGGAGGAAAGAAGGCCTTAAGCATCCTTAGTCATGGAAATGGAGCGTAGCTCAGAGGAAGAGCACGTGTTGAAAGTATAAGATATCTGGACTCTCTAGTTAAATCAGGCAGCAGGTGAGGGGGAAGAACTCTGCTTGAGAAGCTGGCAGGATGGGAGAAATAAATGTAAGATAAATAATTAAAATAACTATTAAATTGGGATTTAAAAATAAATAGGAGATAGAAAGTTTAGAAAAAATTTAAACTTTTTTTCATTTCATTTTCATTTAAAAGAATGAAATGAATTTAAAATCCAAGGTATGTTTACCTTGGATTCAAAGGTTTATGATCATCTGGATAGGATTGCATCCAAAGTCTCATTGTGGACATGCTAAGCATATACTTACATTCTCCTAAAGATGAATTAATAGCTGTCACATGCATAAACATCAAATTTCATACCAGATTTCCCTACTCTTGAACATGGCTCTGTTCAGCCTAACTTCCGCCTCTAGATTCTTGAAAGTTCTGAGCGTTCAGCTTCTCTTATTAAAGTTGCATGGAGGTTGGTCAGGAATTTTGTGTTGGCGGTGGACCATGTTAACACAGAAACACAATACAGCAGGATGCATAAAATAGATGTTTCATAAAAATCAACAAAAATTGAATTCTGTGGAACATATTTCTTAGGAGACTTGTATTAGATTACCCTGTTAAACTCAAACTGTCATGGATGCTAGACAGAGGGAAGATGCTATATGGCAATATTTTAAAGACATTTCATCTACAGGCAAGAAAGGAAATCACACAAAGCATTTATAGAGGCATAACATGATGCAAATCCTATTTGCAAGAATGAAACTGAGTAATTCTAATTACAAATTAAAATGGTTCAGTGGTTCAATTTGCATCATTATTCAGGAAACAACTGAAAACATGTTAATCCAAAATGTGATTTCAATCAGTTTTTTTCTTGATTTAAATTACTGATTTATTTCTAATTTATTTTATTTATTACATTGCTATAATACCCATTAACCAAAATTTTCTGGACAGTTTACAATTCAAAGTTTTTAAAACATTCTATAAACCCATAAGTTTACAGCAGAATAGTATTAGCCAGGATAAAACCTAGCAGCAGTGCAGAGGTCTAAAAACACAGTAACTGGTTCTTTTAAACCAAAGGACTAAAAACCTGGGCAAAGAAAAGATTTTCACCTGGTGCCAAAAAGACCGCAACATAGGCATGGGACAAGCTTCTCTGAGTAGCTCATTCCACAACCTGGAATTTACATCCCCTTGATTGAAATGTGTCTACTCCAGAACAGTTGGGGTAAACAATACCAACTAGATCATATAAAGCCCCTTCTGACCTATTCACAATTAGAAGAGTAGAGAAGGTATTATGGACAGCCCTAAAGAAACTCCAGCAAGCTTGATAATCAGATGGCTGGGTTCAGAGCTTCATTTCTCATGCAAATAATGTCATCCATAGTTACCAATGATATTCTACATCTTAACAGTCACGTGCAGTTCAGACTCAAGCAAGTCATAAAGCTCCCCAGGACTCCTATTTGACTTAACTTCACTAACACCTTAATAAGGCAGCTAGAAATGCTGCATCATCATCGTCGTCATCATCATCACAGAGCTGAATGGTGTGATTAGCAATCCCTAGCAAGCAAATGTACCATCTGTGCTATATTCTCACAGTTTTACATCATGGCATCTAATCTGAAGTTTCTTGAAAATGGCAGTAGTGTATATTTGTGTACTGAGGATATAATCCAACAGGGTGCCCATACCCCACCAATTTCTTTGTGCCCTGCTAACTCCCTTCTACAAGTCAGAACTTCTTCTCCCTTCTGGAAGTTCTGCAAGAACTTCCACAGTTCTGCTGTGGAAGCAGGACCCATCCATTTACCTACACGAGACAAAGCTTTTCCTAGGCTGAAACAAGTGGAAATCTTCATTTCTGGAAGGTCAGCACAGCTCCCTTATGTTGCTTCACCAGACCTTCAGTGGCTCTCCTGGTTCCACTGACCTGACTCCCTCCAGGAATAAGCATTTTCACTTGCTCTGGGTTGCCCATCTGGTGACAAGCAATTGACTGAATGGCTGCTTGAAGTATGTGTTTGCAATGAACAAGCTGTTGGTTTCACAAAATTCTACAAGTTGTTCTCTTGCTTCATTTCATACCCCAGGCCAAATTTTTCTGCAACGTTTGATTCTGCTTTGTTTCCTACTTTTGCATTCCAGTTACCTGGGTTTAGCAGCATGACTTGTTTTGTTGTGTTATCAATTTCCTCTTGAACACCAGCATAAACAGTTTTCAGTTTCTTCTTCAGCATGTGTTGTTGGACTGTAGACTTGAAAGATGGTCATATTGATAGTTTTTCACTAATTCTGATTAATTCTATTTTATTTCAGTGGATTTTGATCTGTTGTTCCCCCTCCACCACTTGTTTTAAATTGAATTTGTGCCTTTTGTTTTCACTGTTTGAGAAATTAGACTGTGCAGACATTATTTTTGCTTTCCAAAGCACTTCTGCTTCATCCATCCAAGACTGAATTCAAGTTTAATTTTTTTTTTCAGTTTAGAGAAATGGCAATTGCTGATGGTGGCTGAGGACATCTCACTTATCATTCCAACCTAAAGAGAGCTAGAAGGCTTACTTGTGTTTTTACTGTAGATAGAGCTGATTAAGGAATAGTAGCAGAACCTATTCATTTGTGATCAGCATGAAGTATCAAATGTATCTAGACCGCTTATTTCTTTTAAGCCCAGGAGAAACTATGCTTATTTTTTAAAAAGTATCCTTTCTTTTTAGTTTTCCGCTGATACTTCTCTCATTCACAGTATTTTTTCCTCTGCTGGTGTTTCCTTTCTGTGTTTCTGTATCAGCTGTTTTATAAACTTGTCTTTCTGTTTCTGGTCTGGCTGGCTCATAATTAATTATACCAGTTCCATTATCCTGCACCACTAAGCATTTATTGACTTGCTCCTTGAGTTTTGACCCCATTAGTGCTTCTATTACTTTTCTGTGCAACAGGCCACCTCCCATTTCCGCCTACCTCCATAAGGCCCTTCTCAGTTCAAGCTCACTAAAAGCATATAACACATCAGGAAGATGGTTACGGAAAATGTAAGATGGATGGCCCTTAAACAGAGTTCCCAGATGAATACACTAGGACACAATGTTTCTCAGCTTGTAAAGTGGCAGTCCTGTGCAACTTCCAAGAGTAAGCTCCACTGAACAGAGTGTGGCTTGCTTGCTGGCTGGCTTGCTTGCTTGCTTGCGTCTAAATAAGCAAACCTAGGTTTGTGCTGAATGGGTTGCAAAGAAGAGATGATATTGGCAGGTATACTTTTCCCATTATTAAAACAACAAAAGTTCACTTCACCCGCCAGACTACTTCTATCCGCACAAGTATAAAAGGCACAGGAGCCTCCTCCACCTGGAAGTAGCGCAATCCTGTTCCACTGGCAGCTGGTCTCTTTCAGATGCTATTCTCACAATTTCCCATTCATTAAAAGAGTTCTTTTAAACACTTGCTATACCCTAGATCTGAAAGAGTTCCAGGTTAAGAATGCATTTCTTCTACAAGAACTTCCTGTAGCTCCCAGCTGGTCTGCATAATTGCACTGGTCCTACTCCTGCAAGCACTTTCTATTACACCATTAGGGGAAACCGCCTTGCCCTTTATATCCTGATACCAAAAAATATTTTTAAAATACTACACATGGCATACAGAGTGACTGCAGAGTGATGATGGGATCAAAATTAGCTTGCTTTCAAGTTAATTCTTACTCTTTTGTTGCTCCATAGTTGCTACAGAGTGTTCAAGCTGCCAAAAATGGGGGGATTGGGCAGTGTGGATGCACTGAGCAGTCAAGCAGGCTGCAGTGGCACAGGGGAAACAAGGCTCCTCTCCACCTGAACAGAAGATTCACCTTACCTGATGACTGTGCTTCTCCAACAACAATCCCACTTCATTTTGCTATCATTCTATCATGTTTCTTGGAACATATCACACCTTCTGATTATGTGCAAGCTTTCTTTCCCTCCTTTTCCATAACATAACCCACAACATCACCAGAGTTCAAACAAGGAGTCTGTTTTCAACACAAAGCTAAGTTAGTGAGAAAGTACTCCTGATCATGTACGAAGTGCTTTCCCCCACTACTGACAAAGCATGCACAGGACTGAACTGAAAGGATAGCCAAGTGAGAGGAGTGGAATGAGCTGGACAGTTCATTGCCTTGCAGTCCTATGTACACTTTCTTGGAAGAAAGAACTGTTGAACAAAGTAGTATTTACCTCTGAAGAGACCTGCACAGCATTGTATAAGCAGGCATTATTTATCTCTGCTATTTTTTATCCTGCTTGTCTCCGACCACATTAACTCCTGTTTATATTGAACCTTTTCAGTCCATTGCTGGATCATGGCAACTGGAAGATAACCCAGATCCCTTCCTGTGAGAACAGGTGGACTCATTTTTCCGAAAGAGCGGGATGACAAGAATGAGGAAAGGAGATCCTCTAGTCTGTTTATGTAAGGTCCAGTACAGTTCAGAACATCTCTCAGCCAACAGCCTCCCCTCGTGAGAATCCCAAAGCTTGCTCTGGATGGAAAAAAGAAGAAATAACGATGAGAGAAGGAAATGGGGTGGGGAGGGAGAGAGAGTTCCCCAAGCTAAGTTCCTCTTCCAATGAAGTGCTTTGGGAGGGGCAGAGAAGGGTGAGGATTGTAAATACCTTACTTATGAAGTGAGGTGACTGAGGACTTTTTAAAAAGAGAAAATTTTTAAAAGTTTTTGGAGCAATTAAATCCATTGCTTTGCTGAATTCACTGAGCTTCTGTAGAACTAAAAAGTCCTAGCTTGAAGCAGTAAGCCTAGATGTTGGATGAAATGCCAGTATGCACAGGGAATTCTCCCTCCCTTCTCCTTCCCTCTTCAAACTGGCATGAAAAGCCAGGATAAGAGTATGCAAGAACAGATAACTTGGGAGAGAAAAATGGTGGCAGCTTTCCCTGGTTTAAAAGGCTTTTGCCTTCACACTACAACTCCTGTTGGTGTGTCTTGATGTCTTCCAGCTACTGCAAGGCTGCTGTGCTCCGGAGGAAAGAGGCAGCTTGGATTAAGGCAAATGATCTAATTACAGCATCTTGGAAGATCATGCAAACTGAGAAGATCTCCTATTGAAACATACATGATCCCCGAAGGAACTGGGGATGTCCTTTACAAGGGATAGGATATCCGTTATTTTAATTGTAAGCCGTCCTGAGACACTAGTGGTGGACAGGTTAGAAAAGCTTTTAATAAATAAACAAATAGAATATGTGGTTGGTAAAGGAGAGCATATACAGAATTTCAACACATTTAATGGACTGGAAATGCATAATACCTTTATGCTGTCACAGTTGGACTCCACAGATTAATGTTTCACAGACACTGTAACACTGTAACATTGTGGTTTCATTAAGACCAATATTGAAAGAGCCATAAAACTATGAGATCAAGAGGGCTTTGGACTTTTTGTGTGTATAAAACAGTAGGCCCCAGTGCTACTCTCAAAGCAGCAGTTCAAGCATCAGTGCCTACGGGGTGTTCAGTCTTTACATCCATCTTTCACCATGTGGCGCAATTGGCTGGAATGTGTTAGGTGTGTGGAGAGAACTGCCGTACACATGCATATTAGTTCTTGGCCTTTATGTGCTTCAGCAAAGCGCAGAGACAATGAAATATTGATATGCTTTTAAGGACTACTGCAAGGAACCACGCTATTATTAATGCTTACATTGGATTTGAAATCAAAGTCTAGTTCTCCACTGGTGTAATTAAATAGCCTGTTTTAAAGAACAGCAAGAAAAAGGTAGCACGGTACTATATAATTAAGTCATGAGCAAAAAAAAAAAAAAAAATTACCCTCAGAATACTGGTCCAAAATTAGTTTGGGCCCAAATTAGAAAGATACACGACCACATGTATCTTTCCCACATTTTGAAAAACTGAAAATAGCCTAAGAAAGTGGTGATATTAAATGGAAGAACTGCCAAGGAAAGGAATGGCTCTTTCTGCTCAAAATCCTCCCTCCCTCCCACTGCCTCTTTACCTATATAGAAAAAATACGTTAGAAAATAAATATTAGACAACTTCTTCCCCTGCCATTCTTCTCCTTAATCTTACAGCTTCCTGAGGCTGTTCTTGGCTTCTAAATGATGCACACAACTGTATGTCACATCTAGTTAGGGCCTTGAAGATAACTTTTGAAGTATCCATCTCCACTGGTAAAGGACTGCAACCTCTGTTCTACATGAGAACTGTTTCCAGCAAGATAGGAAGTTTGGAATTAATAAGGCCCTTAAAATACACAATGTACCAGAAACATATGTCATGTCTGATGAATTATGTTGTGAAATTCTCTTCCAAGTTCTCCGTCTCTCTCATGCTGAGTTGGCAGGTACCCGACTCTTGTTTCTCACACAAATGTGTCTCTGTCCACAAATATATGAGCACATAAACACACAAAATAAACCGCAATGAGGTCACAACTCGCCACAGAGGATGATCCTGCTCCAGGCATTGCCTTTTACCCTGACACAGGCTCCTGTAGCTGCAGCTACTTGGCTACGTGGGAAACATTCTGTTGCTCATGCACAGCTCTTGCTCCAGTCAATTGCTCGACACCCTCAGTGTTTACCCCCTCAATAGCACCCAGTGGCAACTGTGATGGGGAGGCACACATTGTCACCAGCTGCTATTGTTCCTCTCGTCATCCTCATCGTGGCTGCTCCCTCCCTGCTTGGCAGGCAAAAAGCCGGTGAGCAAAAAGGCAGTGGCATCTCCTGCTTTTCCTTTCACCACCTCTGTCGCTGGCCCAGAGAGAGGGGAAGGTTACCGTGCGGAAGAGGAGCAGCAAGCCCAAGAGGCTTTTCTCAGCGGGCCCCTCACAGGATCCCCCAGCCACTCCTACTCTTGACGGCAACCTTGCTTTTAAGGCCCCCTCACCTGTAAGATGTGTTTCAAGGCGTGAGAACATGCTCACTGCTCAGATGTTTAGTGGACCGTTTGTCGTGGAGCTTTAGGCTGTATCCTGCTGGTTGGCATACAACGGGTAAGAATATGCAAAAGCTAAAAAGCTAGCTCTGTAAATACATAGGCAAGATGAGAGACAATGCCCAAGGAATGGAGCTGTGGATGTTGACATAAGAGCAACTGATTATGATGGAACCTTTGAGAAGAAATTCATACTTTTGAGAAGAAATGTATAGCATTGCACTATTCAACTCCCAGAGAACACACTACTTTGAAATATTAGCAATGCCACAAAATGCTTACCTAAGGTCTTTTATTACAACGTTGCCATTTGATACCTCATTTAGCACATGTGCAATGGTGATTGTTTATTGGAGTACTTCCTCCTTTTAAATTAAGCATCTGCTTACCCAAAAGGTAGGGATGGGGGGAGACACACAGCACGATAATAGCCTGCCATCTATTTTGTGTCAGCCAACACTGCAAAGGAAAAGACGACACAGTGGTATCCACTTTGAGTGGTATCTGTTTAACACTTACATCCAGCCTCAGATTCTGTAATTTAAAAATGAAGCCCTCCAGTTTGAATTCCCTTTTACTGTACAAATTCTGATGGAGTCATTGCTGGGAATGAAGTGGGGCAAAACGGTTGCACAATATGGGCATCCAGACCCTTTCCTCTTCGTTTTTCAGAAGCTATTCATAATGCTCCTTGTGAATATCTTCTTGTAGCAAAACAGCAGCATCTGCCTCATGCTTTCACAGGACAAAGATTCTTGCCAGCTGGCTAAGTGCTGGTTTGTCAGTGACCTGTTCCGTTTATTTGTTGCACACGAAATATGAAACCAGATGGCCACCATTTGCAGCGTGTTTCTTTTATTGCTAGACAATGCTTGAGCTACCAAAGTATTTATTAACTTAACTGATAAGTAATTGGAAGAACTTTTACATCTGGGATGAAAGGATATCCATTAGGGGAAATAACCTGACAACTTTCCTGTTCTCACGTCTGGTGGGGACATTATTAATGTTATATGCAGCGAGTAATAAAGCCTATTGAATGCTGCTGAGTGATCCTGGACGATCAGTGCTGAAGATGAATGAAGTGCGCACTATCGTCAGCCTAAACTGTACTACACGTATTCAGCTTTCCTAACGCACTACAGTCCAGACTCATCATCCCCAAAGCTCAGCGTGCCTCATAAGCTTCAGTCAGTCATGTGCTTCCAAGAGATTTTTACCAACAGTTCCAATTTGATGCAAAAGGAATGTAGGGGCCCAGCTAATTCCAAAAGGAATTCATAAAAGATGCTACAGGCTGGTTTAAGCATTCCATCCAAAGGTCATGTTTTTTGTGTGGTCAGAAGCAGACACACATGCACACCAGACCAAGCCAATGTCATCATGTGAACACCAAGCATCTTCATACATAAAGCTCCATGCAGGGCAACCAATAACTAAAACTGCGTTGATTTGTTTTAGAAATGTGTTTAATGCATTTCTTAGACTCTTCCATCAAGACTCTTCTACTCTTCCCAAGTATTCACTCCTTTTAAGAGGAAAAGCAAGAGCCACTGCTATGAGACATGGGATAGGTTCCATCTTGGTCCAAGGTCTCTTGCCCCCTGAAGAGAGAGAACTTCCCCTTCCCCCTACCACCATCGCCACCTCACACTGCTTGCCACTGCATCGCATGCCCATGTGCATTTCCTTGCCGCCACCATGTCAGCTGTTCTAGCCGCAAGATTCTTTCAAGATCTGGCTGGCCGGAGCCCTTGAGCTGCTTCTGCCAGCCATGGTGGTAGCAAAGCTAAGGGCAAGGGAGATGTGTGATGCAAGGGAATGAGAGTGAGTGGCAGCTGCTCCAAAGTGGCTCACTGGCTGTGAAAGCCATGATGATGGGAAAGCAACTGGCAGAGTTCTCCAGAGCCCCCTCAGGAGACTGTGGGGCAGTGCTAGGCCCTCCTGGTACAGCAGAGGTTGGGGTTGTAGAGCTCCCCCTGCTCCTCTAGCCACACAGATAGCTCAGCCGGGTTAATAATGAAGCAAGCAATCTTTCTGGCCTGTGGGCATATCTGGAAATTTGAGAAACTATGCTGTACTCAGCACAAAATAGTTGCCCTCAGAGGTGTGGCTAATTGCAAAGAAGTAAGCTAAAGGATCAACAACTCCTGAACCCAAACAACTTGCTGACACCTTTGAACCCATCATTTTCAGTGCCAACAGAGACCTGTTCCGCAGAAGGCTAAGTTTGCACTCCAACAAACAGCACATTTTCCATTTCAACCCTGCCGCCCACAGGCATACTCAGTCTCTCTCTCTCTCTCTCTCTCTCCACACACACACACACACACACACACACACACACCATATATCCATCATGTATGCATACACAGAGACCTCTCCTTTCCCCTGCTCAGTGCAAGCACACACAAAAACACATGAACATTTTCAGGATTTCTCTCTTTTCTCCCCTAGATGCAGTCTCCCTCACTCTCTCTTGTCTGACGAACTTCTTGCTTGATATGTCGATTCAGACTAACACTGGCCTCCTCACAGGCATTTCAGAAACGTGAGGAACCATTGCATTGTTCATGGAGGGTGCTTTGAAGGAAGCACTGATCTGCATGCAGACACTCCTCATTTGATTCGCTGAAATCTCCACTTGAAAGAGCCAGATGCCCGGTTGATGTGGAAGGCATCACCAATTTGGACTGGGTTGCTAGTGGAGTAGGGAAGGGTTAAAGCCCCCTACACATTAGGATTCCAGTCCTAATGGGATGCCCTTAACCTACACGAGAGTAAAATTAGCCGGGGGAATATTTGCCAGGCACTGGGTTTCTCTGCATATGACATTTATTGTGTGCTCATGATCCCTTACCCACAGAAATTTGCATGGGTACATTTTCCTGACATCATCATCGTCCAGAGCCTCTTTCCGGTTTTTATCTGTTTTCCTGACCCCTTTTTAAAGTGAGGAAAGTCAAACATCAAATTCAAATGTGATGCAAAATGTAAGGACCGTACCATTCCACAGTGACAATTTGTGGCTTGATGATGAAAAATACAGCAAGCCAGAGAAAAGCAAACCCATATTCCCAGCCGCACCTGTGTAAAGGAGCTCTTCCTCCCACAAGCCAAATAAAATTAGCAGTCTCAGTAAAGCAGCAGGTTAAACAGCCCACAGATCTGAAGTGTCTTTTGATCCTGCATTAGAGTCCCCATAATTGTCACAAACACCAGAATGTTACCCTTGCACAAATGCTTTCCAGTCACAGCCCCCATATTGCTCCCCAGGTATGCATGGGGGTGAGGACTCTGTAAGTATGAACCAACCTATAGACGGCATCCTCTTGTAGTGCCCACTGCATGCTCTTGATCATCAGTTTCCTTCCTACCAGCTACCTTTGGTGACTTCATTGAGACACATTTTCCAGTAAATGACTTGTTTTTCAGAACAGAGGAAATTCAGCTAATCAATAAAACCTGCCAGCTTAAGACCAGTATTAAGACCAGTATCTCATGCTGGCTTAAGCTCTCCAAAGTCTGGAACTGGAAGCAAGGCTCATGCCTTAACAGATGTGCAGTATCATAAATTGTACTTGCCTACAGACATGGTTCAGCTCACAGGAGCATTCATCTAGCAATACAGTAAGACTCAGATGATTAATGAAGCAAATCTGGGTGAGGACAACATGAGACATCTTTGCTGTTCCAGGCATTGCATCCTTGCAATCTAGGAGTTTTTCTGCAGGAGACTTGTAACCCTTCACTTCACTGAGGCTTCTGCTTCTGTATTCCTTGAAGGGTCCTTTGCACACTATTTTTGCAGTGTGGGGAATTCTTTTCTGTCTTTCTATGTTCTATTATGCAACCACAAGGTAGTGTCCATGTGCTGCAGTAGAACAGAATTGCAACAATGCATGAGCACTTAATTCCAGTTAATTTAGCATTGGAAATACAGTGCCCCATTTTCCTTATTCTAAAAGAAAAAGAAAAGGAGGGGGGGAAGCTGCAAAAATGCTTGGAAAGCATGGGGCAGGGTAGGGGTTAGGGTCTGCATCTGCAAACTACGTACATGAGGCACCGTAAGTGCACAATAAAGGCCTCATGTACATAAAACTGGCTTTGGGCCTGAAAGATCAAGGAAAACCACGACTGCATGGAAGATAAGTTGTAAGCAAGCACAATTTGGACATAAAGGGGTGCCAATTTAGACTTGAGCCCTTGCTTCTCAATTCCTGGTTTTGTGGATTTCTGACACAATGAGGTAGCTTTAACTCAGGTCATCAACAGTTTTTTCCAATCATTTATTGGAAGTGAATGTCTGTTCAATCCTGGGAATAGACATATTTTTGGCAAAAGCTGAAAATAGCAGGAGGTGAGCAACCAATCCAGAGAGCCAAATGGCACTATGTTTCCTCGTTTGTCAAGCTGATGCCAGAACCTAATATGATCCAGCTTAGCCTTTCAGACTGCTATGAAGGATATGCACTGGCAACAAGCATACAGACTATTATATCAACACTATATAATTGAATGGAATTAGTCTTCATTGGAACAAATTGCATTAGGAATAAAACCAAGCTTTGTTTATGAAACGTAAGCAGAAAGACACAAGGAAAAGAACAAACAGCAAACAAACAAACAATGCACATTATTATGAGTTTGTACACTGCTCGGTAAGGCATGAAGACTAAGGAGCAGAACGACTACTATGCTAAGTCTTTTTTAGGAGTGTTTACACTGCTACTCCTACATCTCAAATTTTATGTAGCTTATCCAGTCCAAATTATTTTACCTGATTGCACTGATTGACATGGAATTTAGGAAACAAAGGAATGGAGGAACCTGACTGGTCCCTTCAATTCAACATTTGCTACACTGCCTGGTGGTGCAGATCCTGGATATCTTACCTGTGCTCCTTGGGCAAAAAGAATCCTGTTGGCATTACACACCTTTTGCCTGGAAATGGTATGCTTTTTATGTATGATTTGTGCAACAACTGTCACCTCCCCACTGCGGTCGAGATGTTCTCTCAATGTGGCGTTATATAAAGGAAAACAAACCTCAGAAAAAAGGAAAAATTCTGAGCAGTGAAAGAGTGAGCTAAGGTGCACATAGGCTTCCCTTGGACACCCACAGCTGAGGTGCATGAAGCCGAGTCTGTGAATAAGGAAAGGCTTGTGTGAGTAACTGGCTGTTGTTTAGGTCTGCAGGCAGGAAACGCCTCTCCCAAAAGAGCTACATTGGCAGAAAAAGGATATCAAGAAGAAAGAAGGAAGGTACCTTGGCCTACTTAGCATTGGTACCTGTCACACAAAACCAGACCAAAGGCATCCTGTTTAGACTAGCCACTTATGGATCACCAAAAATAAAGGAATGCAAAAGGGAAGGCAACAAATTGCATAAACTCTGAATATGTTAATGGAAACATATAGTAGCATTTCAACAATCAACATTTTGAATAGAAATACAGTTCTTATCACCACCTCTTATCAGTGTGGAAGGCTCTATCCAGATGACAGACTGCTGCCCAGGTGCTGGCTGCCAATGGGCAGCAGTTCTGAAGCTCTCTGTCTTTAAACATCATTTGGACAGGGCAGCCAATCAAGCAGAGGATGCCTTTAAACAGAAGGTAGTCTTTTGGTGGAATAAGTTCTATTCTTTGTAAAAGAGGGCACACTCACACTAATTCTGGTTCTCATGGTGGCCAAACAGATGTCTGTGTTTGGGGACCCCACACTAGAAATGATCCTAAAAGCCCATGCATGGGGTTGGATCCAGTTCTATGCTGGAACAGATGCCCCGGTGAAATGGATATTCCCACTCTCTCTTTCCCACAGTGGTCCTTTCAGCCCCCTGCAAATGTTATGCAGAGAAATAAGAGCCCCTTCTGAATGGCATGAGCCGCAGGGTGTGGGACAACCCCTAAAAATCAAGCGGAGGCATCTGCCACCAGCTGAGCCCTTGCCCTTGTGTAAGGTGCTTTCATCTGGGGGAAGACAGATTCAACTTCCACTGCTGTTCCTTGCAGCGGGTGTTCAGAAACATGTCATGATGCTGGATAGGCAAAATTGGTATCCCTGAATTATCATCATTCTCAGGCATATTTTATTAGGGACCATCCATGAAATATTGCACGAATTAAGGCAGAGAGAAGAAAGTAAAGTTGTGACAAAGGATAGATTTAGTGAATTGTGGCAAGAGGGAGGAGGGCTCATGAGGGGCTTTTAATACCTTCATTTCATAGATGGTCCCTATCAGTGGGGAAAGCAGTACCCCCACTTGGGAGCATTGGCTTGCATTAGCAGTTGCAGAACCCTTCAAGGGCCCTATACCTGGGAGGGCTTGGAACCCATGCACACATCCATGCACACCTACCACCCCCTCCCCCAGTGGCAGTGTGGATCAGTGGGTGGTGCTCCTACTACTACATGGAGTGCATCCGAAGACTGTTGGTTAGTCAGCCATGTTAAAATGCCAAGGAAGAAGTTTGGCACTGGAACAAGTGTAAACAAATGAGCTCTATTTAGGGCTGTTGATTTTTATTATTTAAATACTTGAGTGTCTGATCGCACCTGGGGAAAGGGTTGAATGAGCCCATTTCTATTTATTTATGTTTGCATTTACTATATTTGCATCCTGCCTTTTTTTCCCCCTTTCAAGGAACTCAATTCTCCTCCAGTGAGCTCCACGGTGAAGTGGGGACTAGAACCCGGAGCTCCCTGATCCTCAGTCCAACACGCGAAGCATTATGCCATGCTGGCTCTCATCATCCCCCTGCATGGGTACTATATTCATTGCAGCCTCCACACAGAGGCTGCAACAAGCTGCATCTTTGTGCCCACACAGCCTGTGTAGCATTTGTAACATTTAAAGGCTTCCTTCCAGGGCACTGGATCTACTGACTGCGCCTGAATCACACCATCCTGGCAGCCTCTTGTGCCAGCATGGAAAGCCTCAACTCTCCTGGGCTGAGTCAGGTGGGAGGTGGCTTTCACGTGTCACAGCTGCCACACAGAGTGATTCCACACAGAAGCAAACCTTGGCAACTTCCCTGGAGCCATGGCATTTCAATCGATGCTAAAGGTGAGCTCAGCAATAATTTTATGCTCTTCAGGACAATGAATCCTTGATCCAGATATTGGGGAGGATTTTATTCAAATTAGGTTGTAGCCTCTACTTTTATCTCATTGGAGCTTATCAGTGCATGTCACCAGGACTGGTACAATACCAGGAAGCTGAGGCAATGATGTTCTATGAAATATGCAACCATGCAAAAATATACTTTTAGTAACATAGCCATCATCAGTTTAATTCTGTCAAATAATGTGGGATATGAGATATCTTTTAATTCACTACATATGGATTCATTTTCCATTGCTATAAAATCAGGATAAAAATAGTATCAGGGAATACCATAAAAGATGATAAACAAATGCTGTTTTTTAAAAATACAGTTCAGTGAAATCAAATCCGTCTAGAGTCAAGAGCCACCTTGCAACCAGTCTTAGTCAACAGATCGAAAATAGTCTGTTTGTTTAAGCTGTGCGTGGCCCACCTTTGAGATCCTGATGCATCATGCAGTATTCTGACAGTTTGCCTTTTTCCATGAAATACAGGACACTGTGTGCCCCAGTCTGGCTTCATGTTGTTCAAAATGGCACTTGGAAGGTACAGGCAGTACTTAAAAGCTGCATCCAGCCACCTGTTGACACAGGTTAACTGATGGCTTGAAAATGAAACCTTGTGGGAGGAAATGGCTAAGGTGACCAAATAGATTTGGCTCAGCAAGGTAAGAATGATCTCTGCACAGCACTAAAGCAGTTCTCAGTTTTCCCATGCTACTGAGACGAAAATGCACTCCAAATGCCATTAAGGGTGAAGACATGATTATTTTTACTAGGAAAATCTTTCTCATAGACCATCAAAATCAGATTTATATAGTAAAAAGCAAAGTCTAGCTAGCTGTCCTTGTTTTCAGGAGATTATATATGCTCAATTACCTGGTACAGTTCAGTTGGCAAAGCCCTTCCACTGAAATATGGATCCTAAATTGAGTACATTCATCAGCTCAATATGCATGAAGACGGTGATTGATCTGCAGGGGAACTCCTGGCATATTCAGACCTGAATTGGGCAATTAGACCCTGGTCCTTGCCTCTCTGATGTCAAGGATAGACCACGCATTCATGTTTATGCTGCCAAACTGAAATGCTTATCTGCTGAGGCTGTGTTTTATTACGTCAATCTCATTGCTTCTTTCTCTGCCATTGTTCTTTTTGCATGGTTAATATCTACGAACTAGGCTCTTACTTTAGATAAGCCCCAAAGTGTAAGAGATCACACAGTTTGCATTTAATTCAAGCACCACAAAAAACATTCTATGGGATTCACAGAACTCCAGCAGCACTTAGTACAAATGAAGCATCAAGTGCATAACAACTTTGAGATTTTCTGCAGAGCAGGATGGAAGAGAAAATCAACCAACTTTTACTTCCGCCCAGCATCATCACCCAAAGTAAATTAAATTATTTGGGAATATTTCGTGACATGCCTGGTTTTCATACAAGGATTTCTTTCTTGTTTTGTGATGAGTTTTAGAAATACCCTTTGCATTTTTTTGTTTACTTTGTGAATGTAGCAGTGAACACTGTTGGTAAATCCAGACTTTGACATAGTTAGAGTAGTCCCATCAAAATCAGTAGGATGCCTAAGTCATGACTATGGGAAAACTGTTGCTTCCCTAGGCAATCCCACCTATGGGTTTTCTTACTTTTGGCAAAAAAAAGGGGGGGGGATTTCAGGGCTTTAAGGGGCTCTCCAGCACTATGACTAAGGAGTTCCACAAGCTCTGACTCTTTTTCAGGTCTCTTAGAATGTTTAAACATTTCCTAAGAACCTGGATAACAGACTTGGGTGAGATGAAATGATTCATTAAACAAGTTAATTTATTAAGGAGCTAAGTTATATATAAGGAAATGCAAATAATTGGTTTGTGGTTGCTTGCTGGCACTTCTTAAAGATCCAAGAGTCACTGTTGCTAATACAAGCCTCTTAGCGATTTCTTTTACCTTAGCCCAAACTCCATAAACCTCCCAAAAAGATAAGCTCACAACCAGGGTCAGTTCTTGGGTACACTCTTCTTCTGCAGAGGAGGCTGTCAGTGAGGTTCCTTATGCACTGCAGATTTTATTCTAGCCTATATAAGAGCTATCAATGATACTCCAGAAAGTGAACTAATCTGGGGGATGAAGCTTGCCTTTGGATAGCTCTTATAAAGCTCAGAGTAAATGCCTCAATGGTTAAGGAGCTCTACTCATGCAGGAGTCACCAGTCTCCCCTGTTCCTCTGACTCAAAAAGTGCTTTCTGGTTGCTTGGACCATTCATCTAGCTGCAATACCTGTTGATATACTCTTCCTCTAGCAGGAACTTAGGGCATCCTCCTGACATAACACAGCGCTCTGCTTCCTACTCCTGGCCTCCATCAGCCTTGTGTGCTTTCCCCACAAAAAGGGAATAGCTTAATATCCAAGTCTTAGCTATCCAATTTTGTCCCAGCTTTCTCCTGGACCTTCTATAGCACTACCCAGTACGTTTTTTGTATTAAAAAAAAAAAAGTGCCGGAGCTCACCTCTTGGGGTCACACTTTTACACTAAAAAAGATTTTCAATTCACCAACCTTTTTTTTTGAAATATAGAACTTATTTACCATTTGCACATAGCCAGTCACTCTGCACACACATAAACATCATGGTCGCCTCGGGCAATAAGCACTCAGCGCGTGACCACACGACCGATCCCAAGCTGAGCAGCATCCCAAGCCGAGCAGCGCCCTCACAAGCAGCGCAGACACACACGCAGCCCACACCCAACAGGGCGATTCACAATCACATGGAAAAATCCGCCAAAAAAAGGTGCTGGAACACTGTTCCGGTGCATTTTATGACCAAAAAAAAGCCCTGTCACTACCCATGAATCAAGCAGAACTTCTCCCTCCGTCCGTCAACAGTCTCACTGAATTCTTGGCAACTGTCATTCCTGGACTGCTGTTTTCCACCTACCCAGATTTCCAGTCAATCAAAATTGACGTTACTGCTGCAGGTCCCACCAATAAATATTCAAAGCAATAGTCTTTCTGCCCCCCTTAAATATATCACTAAGCAAATACCGCACAGGCTTTTGTCAGTAACAAAGTAAGGCATCAAGCCTATTCAGACACACCACAGTCTCTCAGAAGCCACAGAAATTAAACATTACAGAACAGCAATAATATACATGAAAATTCTTCAAAGTATAACTATATCTGGATTCCACAGCATCTTAACAGACCAGATACTTGGGACTTGAGGCAATGGATGGTTTGCAAGCTGAATTCTGTCTAAAATTTTTAAAAAAAGTTTAGGAAAGGTTTTAGCAAGTTCTCAGGTGCTCAGCTTTACAATATTGACTGCTTTTAGGACTTCTGCCAGTCAATGGCCAATGCAATCACTTTGCAAGCAGCATCGACAGATCAGCAGCTCCCTTGCTTTTCCACTTTGTCTCTCCCTTTCTCTCTCTCTCTCTCTTTGTGGACAGAACACAAACAAGTTGCAAGCTGCTCTGTCACCGAGACAAGCTTCAGATGTTTTGCATGTCTTCTGTGCGACATGTGAAAGGAAAATTCATCCACAGATATCCCCCTTGTTGAAATATTTATAGCAGCCAGGCATCTCAATGCAAGGTGAAAGCAACAAAAATTCTCAGGGCATCTTATAGACTAACAAATTTATTCTCTCATAAGCTTTCATGGACACTTATTAGATGCCGGAATAAATTAGTCTCTAAGTTGCTTTGCTTTCTTTTTGCTGCAACAGTCTAGCATCACTGACCTGCTGGAAATGCAATGGACTAACGTGATTGGCGAACCAATAATCTCTATTCATGAGTCAAACTTTCACCTGGTTGACTTGGAAATAAATCCTACTGTTTTCTCTTTCATACAGCTTACTTCTAGGAAAGCATGCATAGTATTACAGCTTTAGCATCTGCTCATTATGGTGTGGGTTATAATTAGAGTAGACCCATTGACATCAGTGGGACAAGTTAGCCATGATTAACTTAATTCCCATTAATTTCAATAGGTCTAAAATAGGACATGCCTAGATCCAGTCCTGTATCATTTAGAGTGGAATATTATGCAGGCATGCATATATCTGCACCTTGCCAAGCTAATGCAGCAGGGAGGGAGAGAAAGGAGGAAATGTTAGCCTCTCAATCTATGGGGTTAGATTCTTTTTTTCTCTCGATGGGTATAAAGGTGGCAGGGGTGGGACTGGGGCCAGGGAGGCCATAGGATCCCTCATATCCTGTCCTGCTGGGACGCTCCCTTTTCCTACCCTCCCAGGCCACACTTGGGACCTTGGGAAGCAGCCAGCCAGTGCGGTTCTTTCTGTGCTGTCCTAGGACCATGTGATTGCTCTTTTATTTATTTACACAGGCATTTCTATACTGCCCCTCAAAAGAAATTCCCAGGACAACGTTCACAAACAATTAAAATATAGATAAAGCGAATCAACAGACATGAAACACAAAGCCTAAAAAAGCAGCAAGGTCTTAAAAGGTCTTAAATATAAACAACCCGCAAGGATAAAATGTACCCTGACGAATTTGAAAGGCCTTTTCCTGGTACAAAAATAAGAAGAAAGTAGTGCCTGCAGAGAATTTTGCATAATTTGGCACCACAATGGAGAAGATCACCTCACTGAGAGCTGCCAACCTGGCCTTGCTGGAGGCCACGGCAGAAGGTCCTAGCAGAAGATCTTACAGAATGAGTGTGCACGTATGAAGAAGGGCACACCAGGAGTCAGTGGGGTATAGCAGTTAAGAGCCTGGGACCGGGACTCAGACGATCTGGGTTCTAGTCCCTGCTCAGCCATGGAGCCAACTGGGTGACTTTGGGCCAGTCACAGACTCAGCCCAACATACGTCACAGGGTTCTTGTTGTGCCAGTAAGACTGAGAGCAGGAGGAAGAGAACAATGTAAGCTGCTTTGAATTCTTAAAAAAAGAAAAGAAAAAGCTGTATATAAATCTAATCAATCAATAAATAAAATCACATTTGGCACAGAAGTTTACCAGTAGCATGATGACTTCTTCCATTTCCACTTCTTTGAAAGACCCAATTCGCTGTTAGTTATCTATGTCTTAGGCCAGTGTGCCCTGAAAAACTCAAAATAGCTAGTTTCTTTTGGTATGTATTGAATACTATCTGGAAATGTTTTGAAAGTGACTGCTTTTCAGTCAGTTCTGCATTTCCAATGGTGTCCAAATTCTGTGGCTTCACTAATTATATATAACATTACAGATAACCAATCTAGTAAAATACATTGGTAATTTAGAAACAGATTTGCTATATTAGCTATGTAGAGGCTCTAAATACCCTTTTGTTGTTTTCTTATTTTCCATCCAGTCTTACTTATAACCAACTTGCCTGTTGCAGCTTCAATGTGCAGGGTATATTACAAACCCTGTAAAATATTGCTACCAGGATAAATTCACTATGTATTGTCACCTCCCTTTAAAGAACTATTTTGCTCCACCATTAATTTTAGCTGAAAACTGTCTGCCTCACCACAGCTTTGTCTAAGAAAAGTAAAAGCTGTTCACAGTTTCCATCCATTGGATACGTACGGAGTATGCTGTATTGAAAAAGATCGCTACATCCATATATTCCTGCCCAGGAAGACAGATTAAATTACACTATACTTCCAAGCTATCCATGATTTCAGAAAGTCAGAACTGCTATTAGGTGGATCCGTAACTGACTTCAAAATTCATCACGGAGAGTGATCATCAGCAGTAGCCACCTACTGTCACCCAAAAGCTGGGATGGTGGTTGCACTTTCATGCATATGGAATGCAGAATATATGCATTTTGCTATAAGTTGCTATATATGCAGAGTATGTAATCCTCTGCTAAACTACTGGCTGGGATCAGTGACAGGTTGAATGTGAAAAACTATCTAGTTAAGACTCAACTGTTCTTGGACAAGAAACTCACCAGCCCAGTGATACAGCATTAATATCTTCTTGGCAGGACTACATTTCTTTGAAATATGAACTTTGTGGTTTCAGTTTTAACATTGCTCCTGGGTACAAAGGTTGCAGCTGTGGCCTGGCGCATCCTGCTCCTGCTTCAGCTAATCCTCAATTTCACCTGTTCCTGGAGTGTGTAAACCTGGTCACAGCCACATATGCACTAGTTGCAACCAGTTACAAAATTAAGGTAACCAGGTCTAATTTGGGTTGCCTTTGAAAGCTATTCAGCTAGTGTAGGATGCTGTCATGAGAGTGTTTCGTCAATTGTTGTACTAGCTGCCCAGCTGCTAATCTAATTTTGGGGATAATTCAATAGTTACCATCAGTAAAGACCTAAACTAGTAATGGGCACAATACATAAAGGACCGCCACCCTTACATGAACCTGCCTCTGTTATACATCATCTGGAGAGACTTTCTTGCCTTACGAAGTACAATGGGCAAGGACATGAGACAGGGCCTTTTCTACTGTGGCACCCAGCAAGTAGAGCCTGCATTGCCAGCTTTCCATCCAGATTCCATTATATCTCACATTGCCAGCTTTCCACCACTACTTGAAGATATTTGTCCCCTCAAAAATCCCTTAATTCATCTGTGGCATAGTTTTTTCTCATGCTTAATCCAAGCTATTTTTAATTCTATGTTTTCAGAAGTTTTCCTATTTTTTCTTAATTTGATTTTGATTTGTATATTCTTGTTTTATTGGAGTGTTTATCCTTTTTTTACCTGCTCAAGGAGGTGTCAGCCATCCTGGATAGGTAATACAAAGCCTTTTGCCTTTTGAGATGAAAAGGAAGTGGAAAGGTAGAAAGCCAGGTGACAAGCTAACTCTAAAATCCTAAGTATGGCTAGGGCCTGTTGGGAGTTACAGAACAATTTTCTGGGAAAATGTGCATAGGATTGCACCCTAAATCCATTTGCTCGTGTGCTCACACACACATATGCACACCCACTCTCACTGAGGGAGATGGAAAGGAACAAGTTTCAGCTATAGTGATGATTCCACATACAGTATCTCCAGTTTGTAACTGGGAGAAGGAATAGGTCCAGATTTATGCCAGACTGACAATAGCTCTGGATGTCACAGAGGTTCAGCCTTCAGAGTCCCTCCACACACTTGCAAAGCCACTGCCTTACCCATTCCTTTCTTTTATTTCACAGTTTTGTATCCTCTTCTCACATCTTTTTTTCCTTCAAGTTGACTGATACTTCCACTTCCACTTGCTTTTTCCCCTATACCCAGTTAGAGACTTCTCATCTGTACCTGATCCTTGTGTCTCCTTCACCCGGGCAGCTGCAGTCAGCAAAGGTGTGGGTGACAGGAAGACAGTGAGAAAGAAAACAGGAAATGGGGCTGGGGCGGAAGCATTAATGCTGCTACTCACTCAGCAGAACTTTTTTGCACTTAACCTAAATTGCTGGTAGCATTTTATCACATCAGCAAGAGAGTAGTTAACATGTTCTTCCTTGATGATTGCACTGCATCTGTGTCACTTAGTACAGCCATCTTCAGAGTTTCTAGGCAGCCCCTTGTACTGTCAAGGCTACTCTGCAAAGCAGAACAATACAGAAACTGCCTCACAGCTTGCCAGAACAGCCCAGAATAATGATCTTCCTCACTTCTAGTGCAGCTGAAATCTGTACAGCTCAGCAATCATCCTCATATAAACTTTTATTCAAATGCTACTTTTCGCAGTTATAGGGATGCTCATCTGTCTTTTCCTACTGAGGCTGTACATCAAATAAATTCCAGGTTTTAGACAGAGTTAAAAACATCCACTTATTTTTAAAGTAAGACCTTAAGGTATCTGCAATCAAACACCTTGTTTTGTACGCACCTCTCTGAAATTAATTCCAGGCAGCTGAAGGGAACTGGATATGTCCTGTAGTGACACGTAGCCCATAAAGGTTAAAACTAAGTTGATGATAATATTTCACATCCTGTAAAGCTCACATACCAAGATTACAATGGAGAAGAAGGTTGCAGTGATATAACTGACTGAAGGTCAAAGTCCTGTGCCTGCCCACAGCATAGGCTGGAAAAACCTCATGGAGATTTACAGTTCACAAGCCCTATTAACCCACTGACTTCCCACCTAGTGATGAATGATAACCTAAACATTCAAGCTATTGAATGCCCCCATTACATTTTTCACCTTATTAGCTTTCCTAGCAGGGCACTGTTCAATCCAAGGGTAAAACCAAAAGCTCACAGGTCTTCAGAAGATAAAAGTGAAAATTGCTGACACCTCCCTGAGGATATGAAGAGGTATGAAGAGTTTCTATCTTGAGGTACCTGTCAAATGTATCAGTGTCTTCTGTTTACATTCCACAGGCTTTATCAGAGGCAGGCTTCCATGACTTGGAGCTTTTCTGGCATGTTGGACTACAACTCCCAGTGCTCCCAGGTGATATACTATTGACATGAATTACTATTACAACTACTACATTTCCTTTCTACACTGCCCACAGCCTAAGCTTTCTGGGCAGTTCACAACATTTAAGTCACCCATCCAGATTTCAATCAGGCCAAATCCTGCTTAGCTTTCAAGCTTAGGCAGCATCAGGCACTTCAGGCTATAGAGAAGGTATGTGAATGAAGCTGTTGTATACATTTCTCACAAAAAAAACTTGCCTACATATACATTCTGTTTGTTTTTGAAATTTTTAGTAATTCCTCTTAATGTTATATATTGCATTGATATGCAGTTTGACAATGATTCTAGACAAGACATCCATTCAACTTTGGCCCTTGAACAGATGAGAAGGAAATGCCAATGGACATTTTGCAAATTAATATATGCCATTGATAAATTAATTTTAGGTTCCAAATTCTTACATTGAATGAAGAAATACTCTCTTTTTATTCTGATGGGGAGAATGCACAAACTGAGCTGCAAAAATGCAAAAGCAAAAAACAATGTTCTAGAATGAACTAAGTTTTTGTATTTTATATTGTACAGCATTGAAGTATCATAAGCAAGCAAAGGTACATGCATAGCTATATAAAAGTTACATGTATATAACCAATCCTTCTCCTTTTTCCAAGTTAGATTGCCAATTTTTTTTCAAAATGATACCAAAGCTATTTCTACTAAGACCTGGACAACATTTCAGAACAAGACAAAACAGAGAACAAAGAAATGCCAAGGAGCTGAAATATTGCTGTCAAATGTATTGTACTCTCACTTTATAGTTGCATGATTTTTTCATCTAGCATATAATAGAAAAAGTCTTTGAAAGAGGCAAGACTATTTTGGTAGGTTCCTAAAACATTTCCCCCTAGTCTTTATCTTTGCACAACAAAAATGTTAAATTTTGCATGTACACAAAAGAAACTGAATGCATCAAGCTCCTGAATTTTTTTCCAGATAATTACATTTACTCTTGTTTAGAATTTTCACCTTAATCTTCACAGCTTGTTGTTGTTGGGGGGGTGTGTGGAAGGGGGAATAAAAACATCAAAACTCTAGCCATTACTATGAAATTTCTAAGTAGTTCCTATCTTAAATATGAGCAAGTTTAATGCTCTTGTAGTCCAATTGCCAAGAACTAATTATCCCAGTTGTAAATCCACTGAAGTCAGATCTAACAGATTTTGAAAAGCCGTATCTGAAAAAAATAAGCACTTGGGGAGAACAATGAGTGACATTTTCAAAAACATGACCTTTAGGGCAGACTGCTCCTTTTATAATGAGCTACAGGAACACACAAGAACCATCGCATTAGGAAAGAAATTAAAAAATACCTGTGCTTGTCGCCCATCCACTGCTAAGGTCACACTGATTTTTATTGCAGTTGTCATGCCATTAGGTTTTTGCAGCACATGCAGATTCAGGCTGTGATCAGTGTAATGATCATTGGCTACAGTGGAGCATGCTTTGAATGCTGCAGGTCCAAAGTTGGATCCCTGCATCTCCAGGTTGAGTCGGGAGATCTGCTGACAGTCACCATGGTACCTTCTGAGCTAGATGGACCCATGATAGCAACTTCCTGTGCATACGTTGTTGTGAATTACGCACTGCATGCCTGACAACAGAGGTAACCTGAATACTGTAGTCTGCACCTGTTTGCATGCCACATTTTCCCAAGCACTAGCAGCTTACAGAGCAATTTTACAAGGTCAATATGGGAGAGTACTAAAGATTCATAATGTGACAGCTTTACAACTTTGCCTCTTTTTTTACTTAGGAATATACAGGAAAGAACCACCGAGAAGCAGGCAAACAACCCAGCCTACGTGGTCCAGCAAAGTGCATCCATCCCTTCCAGAATCCTGAGCTGTAAGGGATTTCTTGACCATAAACACAAAAGAGAGCTTTGTGTGTCTCCAGTCCTATTCAGAGCAATCCCAGAAGCTGTGTTGTACACTGTATTTTGTTGCTGTGGTGGTGGTGGTGGTGGTGGTTGCAAGATCTTTTTATGTTTTTGTTTTGTTGGTTTTATTTTATTTTATTTTATTTATTCTCTTCATTTTTTCTCACAACTACCCTGTAAGGTAGGTTAGGTTGGGAGGCAGTGACTGGCTCAAAGTTACCCAGTGAGATGCATGGCTGTGTGGGGATGGGAACCCACATCTTCCAAGTCCCAGTCTCACACTTTAAGCACTAGGCCACATGAAAGGGGCAGGGAAAGGATTCTAGTGCTCAGAGGTGGATATTATTTCTTACACAGCAAAAATAGCATCCTTCAAAACAGGAGGGAGAGATTGGCAAGTGTGAGGAGAATCCAGGAGCAAGCTATTTTTATGGGAGTTATAAGAAAATCTTCAGAGGGGAAAATATAGTAGGGACTCCAAATCTGAATGAGCATTATTGGTGCTCATGGGATGCTGACATTGATGAGGGGGGATGCCCAGAAAACCTGGAGGGAGGAGAAATGAAATATGGCATGCTATACAGAAGAATTCCACACTGCAACATTTTGTTTCAGCGTTATGCATGGACATCATACGTCACGAAAGCAGCTTGGCTTGATGATGGAAGCAACACAGAAATTGGCAATTGATACTTAAGATAGATAGCTACTGCAATAGCTACTTTAGACAGATGTGACATGTGAGGTGAAATAGAAAGAGGATACAAGGTTGCTTTTTACAAGTAGATATTTTCTGTCAACTTTTATTTCCATGTCTCAGTTGGAAATTATATACTCTTTTTAGATTAAAATTTGAAAACCTAAGAATCCCTGGAGATATAAAAATGTCCTTGTGGAGTGTGCCTGGTCGGCACTGCAGATTAAACACACACTGGGATATTTATTTGCTTTTCTTTTAGTGTTCAAAAACAATACCAAATTGGAGTTCAAAATTGCCAAAGGGCAGGGGAGAATGTGATATACAAAGACAATTCTAGTTATGATCACAGCGAAGCAGAGTGAGACAGAGAGAGATGTTATTTTTTCCTGCGATATAACTAATAATACAAAACGTGAGGGAGACTTTTTACATGTGAAATCAAAAGGTCTCTGTAGTTCTAACACAAAAACAATGGAATAAGCTCATCCTGATAACCAAGTCCTGCCCATCTCTCATATGTATGTATGTTTGCATTTCATTTTACTTCTATGCTGCCCAATAACCCGAGGTTTCTCGGGCAGCTTATATTTGCATGAATTGCATTGACATGGATAATGCCACATTATCTAAGCTGGGTTCACACAGTTACATACAGCCAGTACGGCAAAATGCAGCCGTGCTAGCAGAAAATGCTTGATGGCTTCAGCACATTATGTTTGGCCCACCAGGCGACAGCTCTGGCATCTAAGCCTCACATTTCCTTGTGGCTGATGTGGTTCAAGGATACGTATGATACAAAAAGTGGCCCACGGCAACCCAGTATTATTCTGAACACATAGACATATTCATAAATATTTGAGAAATATAACGGCACAGAATAAATTCATCTGAAAGGCAGAAAATATTGTTCATACGAGTAGACATAACTTGGCTTTTGATACAGTTTTTTTGAGGTATGGTCTTGATTAGCTAAATATGCTGTCTAGCTATAAATACTCTGTTCCACAATAGATTTTTTTCCCTAGACGGGCTCATTTTATTTGATCCTATAAAAAGAAAAAATGAAAAGAGCTATGGCTCCATTTAACAAGGACAGTGCTATATTTGGAATTCCTTCAATATAAAATTGACTGTTTGTGTGAATGTCTGCTAGGCCAGGTTTTCAACAACAAGGGGGAAAACCTAATATTCATACAATTACTATGTTTAAACTGTTGAAACGACTCTTCCATAGTAGGCCAATGCAGTGGTTTGTCCCGCACCATTTCTGAGCGAGAGTCATGTATATGGTATTTCATATAACACTGCAGCTGATCATTCCCGCTTCTTATATATACACTACCCCAGGGCCGTCTTAACGCATGGGCCTGATGGGCACTTGCCCGTGGGCCCCATACTAAACTGTGTATGTTAACCCTTGGAAAATGGGAAAAGTTCCAAAATTAACAGTAGTTGTAGTTGTCGTAGGGGCCCCAGGACACTGCTTTGCCCGGGGCCCATAATGCTGTTAAGACGGCCCTGCACTACCCATGGGTTCTTTTTAACGGAGAGCAGATCATTAGGCTAACCCACGACCAAGGCAATGCCGGCTCAGTGTCCAATTGTTCCCACATTCCTGCTGTTAAACAAACAAATTCTGAGGGTTGCTAATGCTGAGAGATTAGAAATATTTAAATATATGTGCATCTGTTTCTGCTTATAGGTTTGCTTGTAAATGGTTTTGTATTCTTTGCATAGTATATGCAATGCTTTTTTAATCTTTGTAGATTGTCCAGAGAGCCTCAGTTATCCTGCAGTATAGAAATGAAAGAAAGGAAAGTGAAAATGAAAATGAATGAAGTATATTAATGGGCCAGCTTAACATCAGCGACAGAAATGGCAGGCGTTGGATACATGCACGGACTATGTCAGTACTCCAAAGCAGCCATTCTAATCGCGGATGTGGCAGTAGAGGCGAAGGGAGGGGTAGGGAGTGCACAGTCCAGCTTCACCCTCCTGGTCTGACTTACGTCATCACATTGCATATGGCCAGCCTGTCTCGACCCAGTCACCCTGTGCCACTATGAATAATGCAAAACACACACACGTCAGGCCACCTACACATATTGGTGTCCTATCAAACAAGGCAAACCAGCCAGCTTGTACATGATCACCAGGTAGAATGTCTCCATAAGGCAAATATTGACCCAAGCCAGAAGACCGTTTCAGCTCTGGGACTTCCAGTAATATCTTTCTGTCCTTGTTTTCTCTTTTCAATCCATTATCTGGTGGTCTAATTTTAATTTCAGACCAAAACTTCCTGTGCAGTCATATCCCTTATTCTGCACCTCCTGTCTATCTGTTTATTCAATTAGAAACTAATACAGGATGGCAGAATAAAAGAGCTTCGGAAGGAAAAATCTACTCTGAGTTGGACCATTATGGACCTTGGATGTTTTCCAGTGTCCCACTAGTCTAACCCCCATCCCAAGGCTGGATATACTATTGCTTTCAATAATCATCCGAGCTACTTCAGTCTTATCCATGCAATGCATAATCTGTGCACACATGTCAGAAACTCAAAATGCATATTTTGGTATGGAGACTGGTCTCTATAGAGTAAAAGAAATAGCCAAGAGACCCTCAGGCACACTGGTGTGGAAAAAGGAATGACACATTTTTGGTGCCTACCTAAGAATTTGGGAGAGTCCGGACTAGGAAGTACAAAGTAATATTCATTTACATTTACAACCTGGCATATCATAGCAGCAAACAAAGGGCTTTGTGTTCCCATTATAACAAGCCCCAGCATCTGAGAATATTGGTTTTCCTTTCTGCCAGCTGTGCACAGTCGGAAAGCTCTGCTGAGACTTCATTTTCATAAGATGTCATCTAAAAATTCAAGTGTAAGTCTCCTGTTGATCATCCCACAGTAACTCAGACATCATTTCCCTTATGTCCAGGGGAGTTGCTCAGTTATCAAGCAGGTTTTAAGACAGCAGACGTGCCAGCAAACTATACAAGGCAGAGGGAATTGATTGCAGCCTGGCAGATATAATTACATTGTAGGGCCCATTTAATAATATTTCTAGGCTTCTAGGAAGAGTAAAGCAATGATAAATGGATTCCAATGCAAGAGGCAAAGTTATTAGGAAGAGACAGACCTTTGGATTTTGAAATGTAAGAGTACAACCTGTGCGTGTTTAGACAGGAAAATGACTGTGTGTGTGTTAACCTGCACAGGATTGTATCCTAAATCCATGTGTGTGTCTAAATGTGCCTACGATTGTATCCTAAATTTCCCAACTGCCTTGGACCTTTAAGCGTAACAGCCATTGGTACATTTTTTCTTGTTTTTTGGGCAGTAGTGTGACAACAGCAGCTTGCGATCAAAGAATACAAACAGAAATTTGTTAAACTGCTCTGAATCTAAATAAATCTAAAGGTACCAGATAAATCTCATTCGTGAAGAAGGGCAAAATGATGCTCAACATTTTAGCATGCTTTGGGGCTCAGCAGAGGTACAATTTGTAGTTGCAGATAGTAAGTGTAGTAAGTAAGAAAGGTGTAAAAGAATATCTGAGGAGAGTCCATTGTGCTGCAGTAGAGAAAGGGTCCCTGATGCCCGTGTTCTATTCTCTCCACACTAGCACACTCAATGGGAAGTCTCAGAAAGTCGATAATACATGACACCAGTTAATTTATCTTGCAGGGATCTAAAAAAGATAATGGAAAGATGCATTGTACCCCAACTTGATTTAGTTGTACAAGATAGAAGTCTAAACAACTGGCTATCTGCACAGAGAGATGTGAACTCACACAATAAATAATTTGAAGAAAGCTGCTCTAAAGAAGAGCACTTCTTTCTTCTGCAGCTTAACTAGTCTCCAGGCAAGTGGCTGAAATCCTTAAACACAGCCCAGGTAATGAGCTGCTACCCACTTTGTGCTATGCAAAGCAGGCCCAACACTGGTCACGGAGGACTTGCAGAGTGTAATTCTAAGACGAAATACAGTAGCCAAGAATATTCTCCTGAATGTCAGCCCTTTACCCTGCCCACAAGTTGTACAAGTATGTATTCCACATTTCTCACCTACAATACAGTCAGCTCTGGGATAGGAGTTTAGGACTCCCAAGATCCAAACAGATGTGACATGAGATTTTCTAATGATGTTTTCTTTATTGTGGGGCAAATAAGGTTTTTCCTTAGATAGAAGCAGTAATACTGTGGCAAAACTGGCTAAAACTCACATTCTTTGCCATTTCCCTGCTGAGATGTGGCAAGGCAGAGTCAAGTATTTGTACTTTTTCCTGATAAAATTAAAAAATATTTTAGGAGGCAATTAAGAGCAGGGAAATAGGACTACATGGTTAAATATTCCCTCCTCCTGTGTCACTTCTGTGATCAAAATCAGAAAGAAACACCATATTGCTTTCAAGTTAGGAGCTCCAGCCTTGTCCATTTTGGACTGTGGCTTCCTATTGGAGAAGTGAGCTATGAGGATATTTAGGAAGCCTCATAGCTCAAAAAGTGAGCTATGAGGCTTCCTAAATATCAAGGGAAATGAGTGCGTATGCAAATTTGGACTACAGAATGGAAGCCAGTAAACTCATCTTACATTGGATTAACTCCATGTAGGTTTGAGTGTTAGGTTTTTCCATAATTAGTTAAACTAATGGAAGATCAGATTTAGTCATTGCTTAAAATGATTGATTGCAAAGAGATAGTTAAATGTCACAGCACCATCACTATGTTGCGACAATGACAGATTATTCTTCAGGGGAGATTTCTATCAAATTGCATGAGGATCTTATTAATATTGACCACTGGCTCTTTTTCAACATCCAGGATGTCAGCTATGGAGCAGCTTTTAAATACAGTGTACAAATGTAGAAGATAATATGAAACCAAAAGGTAACATGTAAGCTGGTGGAAAATTAAAAGAAACAAGTCATATTTGCATTAAGATGTTTGTAATGTCAGTTGCTCCTGTTCGGTGTTTTATTGAGTTGGCCATACTCAACTCCACAAAAGTCCATTCCATTCTGCCTCCTTCTCATGTTGGTTACCTAGGGAAAGATACCCACACCTGAACATCAAAGATAGAGGGAATTACATGGTCACAGCAGAGGTGAGCTAGCAAGTTTATAGTTCCTTTTTCAGCTTTTCAAAGCATAATAATAGATACAATTAAATGCTTATGATGCAAATGTTTAGCTCCTCTAAACATGGTTGTGGAAGTAGGAAATGATTAAAAGCAGTTAAACTTATTTATTTATTTATTTATTTAAACCATTCTCGGCACGTACATAAAAACCCAATAAATACAATCAATAAATTAACAATTAAAATAACTTTTAAATAAAAAGGTCTTGGCCTGATGCCGAAAAACAAATAACGACGGCACCAGGCAGACCTCTCTGGGGAGCGCATTCCATAGATGGGGCACCACCGCAGAGAAGGCCCTCCTCCAGGTACTCACCCTCCTAATATTTTTCACACATGTCTGAAATGTAAATGTGTAGGAAGCTTTGGAGATTCCATCGCAATATTTGTAGACAAAAGAAGAATTAAAAGATTTTAATCTTATTCTTAACTTACACATTCATTGTCTGAAAATCAGTATTTAACACAAGAGGCTTTTCTAACCAATGTCTACCTAATCCAATATACTTAGGGCCCAGTCTTATAGATGTTTGGACAAAAAAAGTTCTACAGCCTCCAGCATGGCAGTCTGAGCAATGCTAGAAGTTGTATGGCTGTTTTTGTCGAGACATGCACAGGGCTGCACCCTTAAAAGATAATACCAACAAGCCATATCTGAGTGATCATCTACAAGGCATACCGTTATACTAATTTCTCCATAACACTCAGCTTATCATTCCTTAAATACATCAACTTTAACAATAGAACTTGTCATACCAGAGGAACTAGTTAAGTTGCCACAAAACTACCATTTCCCAAATCTTGTTGAGATCATGATCAATCGAAGACCTATTTTCTCTTTTTCCAATATCGTGCTACAATATTGCACTCACTAAATGACTGCAAATTAACTCAAAGTCTTTTTCTTTCAACATAATGTTTCAGATAACTTAATAATACCACCACAGGGATGGTGGTATTGACACCCTTGAAATAACTTTCATAAGTTTAATAAAATTTTTCCCAAATTTCGTTATGTTGGGAGTAATGGCACCTCATGTACAAAAAAGAAAAATCCTCTCTGTCATTGTTGTTACTGAAGAAATTACCAATTTCAAGACTAAATTCTCCAAGGGCCAAAGAATCACTGCCTAATAACTCTATAACCATTTTAGTGACATTAGCAGACATGGAGATTGCCTTTTTAGTGATCAAAAGGTACTTCCAGACCTCTACTTAAATTGTTGACTTCTCCCTTTTCTCCATCTCTTTGTGTAACCAGAATTTGCTATATGTTTCCCTGCCACAAATCACACATGATTGACAGTCCCTTGTGACTTTTCATGGTCACTGTTCTCTCAAGCACTACAAAATGTCTTCAGCCATGAGCCCTGTTAATTAATCAACTGGCATCTTTGACTTTAAATTACTAAGAAAGGGGAAATTCATTACTATTCAGTTTCATTCAAACTTCTCATAATGACATGGCTCTTCAAAAACAACTCTTATTGCTCTCTAATATATTATCAGGCACAGAAGTGCTTCAGCTTTTAATTACCTTTTGAACGTCTAAAACCTGAAAACAGGAAAACAGAAGAGTTTCAGATTGTTAAAAACATATCGAATAGAATTAGGAATGTTTGCAAAGCTGTACAATGGGGTTTTGGCAAAAAAAAATTTGATGGTATGAAAACTTTTTTATGGTATGTTGCATATGTTTTATGCAACAGCTGCACTGCAAACAAAACTGTTAACTCATTCATTCCGATGTGTAAATTTTGCAAATCTGTTTCCTGCAGCTCTCAGTCCTATTCCACATCTGTGGCACTGGGAAGGGATTTCCCCCTTTGCCCATGTCAGAATGGCTAAACTGTCACAGGGGCAGGAGTTGGTGTCATCTGCAGCATATGGCTTTGGTTATCTCAGCTAGTTCCTCAGGTGGACTGTTGGAATTTTCTGCTCTTCATCTACTGTGTTACATCCTACTTTGCTCTAGACTGCATAAGCAGGGACTAGCTCAAGGACTAAACAGGGACTAGCAGGGATAAACAGGGACTAGCGGGATTACTCTCTTGGGAGACCAATGAATTAGATGGCTGGGGTTTTTAATATTTTTTTACAAACGTATTAATTCCCAGCCTTGAAAATAAATGTTCATGATAAAAGGTGATGGCTCTAATTCCATTAGAAACTAAATTATGGCCACATTTCTAGGAGACAAATTTTGCAACTTATATTTTGGTGCTGTGGCTTATACTTGCTCAGTGTCATTTTCCATATCAAAATACTTTTTAAAATAAGCTTAAATGCTAACTGGCTCAGCAATGGGACAGAACAAATGTGTGCTTGGGGAAAAGACCACTTTATAGACAGGGAAGCAGACAGATTCATCCACCCGTACCAGCAAGACAGATACACACACAAGCTACTTGTCTTTTCAAGGATATTTATCTGATGTATCAATACCACTGGTGCCTCCAGGTTTTTGAGGGCCCTTGGCAAGGCTGCTCAATAGACTGCCTTCCTCAGTGTTTCTCAGTTAATACATTAGCACTGCTGCTGTTTCTCCTTCTCTTTCTCACAACCACCTGCTTGCCTGACAACTAGAGAGTCAACGCACAAGTAGCTCATGATGTCTACTGCTTCCTCCTTCATACCACCACCTGAGCCAAGCAAGGGACAAATAAACAAACAAGCTGTTTGCAAAGGTGAAGTGGATGCGCAACTCCAAGGGACTTTTGTCGGCAGGCTGCTGCTGTGGTGGGTGTGAGCCCTTGGTGGCTGCTCAACCATAGTGCCCTTGACACCAGCCCTGATCGCACCATCGCTTCAGGGCCCTAGAGTGGAGTCATTGTGGTTGAGGTCATACAAAACAACTCTGGGGTTAAACCTTTTGTTACTACTTTCACTATGCAAATCACCACCTAGGGCTCCAAGTATCCTTCCCTAAGTACCTCAAACGCTGTCACAAAGGGGAAGGTCAAGATCTCTTCTTGCTGATACCAGAGTGTAGGACATGGATAATCAATTCAAGTTGTGACCACGCAGATTCAGGCTAGATATCAGGAAAAGCTTCCTCGCTGTCATAGCAATACAACAGTGGAGCCAGCGGCCTAGAGAGGCGACAGGCTTTCCCACACTAGAGACATTCAAAAAGCAACTGGACGGCCATCTGAGTGGGATGGTGTAACGTGGTGTCCTGCAACAGCAGGGGGTTGGACCCAATGGCCTTCATGGGCCCTTCCAACTCTACTATTCTAAGATTTTATGACCAAACATTAGTATTTATTAGGATTTTAAAACTAGCCGAGAATGCACGGGGATTTTTAATTTTTTTTTCTTTTAAATTGTTATATTGTTATTGTTTATGTATGGGGTTTTTTTGTATTTTTTGTGAGCCGCCCTGAGGCTTTGTTGCAATGGGGGCGGCAAAGAAATGTTTTAAATAAATAAATAAACAGGACCCCAAGCCAGTCCATACTCACACAAAAACAAACAGCATGAAAACAAGTCAGAACAAACCCAATTAACAGCAGAGGTGTTATCATTAAAACTTCAGATGATTGAAGCTGCAGCCATCCAATGACAACTCCAACTTACACAAAGCGTTGGGAAAGTTAACAAGAGTAGCAACCTGAGAGTGCAGTTCCACAAAAACTGGATATTAAAACAAGTTTCATTTTATTAGTCAAATAACACATACGGCAGTTTGGCAATTGGACAGGTACAGCAGGGCAGCATTTAATGAACACTAAGATGCTCCTTTCAAAATAAGGGTACTGCTGGACTAGGGGAAAGCCTTATCAGTAGATCATTTATTCACTATGGCCTCAAGCTACTCAACAGGAACAGCAGACCAGTCAAAGAAAGTCTCCACAGCAACAGCCTGCATTTACAAACTGAAATCACACACAAAGCAGGGCGAAGGGTGATGCATGGGCAAAAGAGAGAAGGTTACTTCAGGCCAGATCTATAAATCAATTAATCAAGAAAAGGGTGGGAGAGATGTTGATGGTGGTGTGCAACACATAATTTGTTTTATCTCTGAATGACTGTTCTCCAGTGTCATGTTTCAGGGAAAGAAGCTGCTTTTAACCCAGTTTTAAGAATCGTGGATGCATCACGGTGGGGAAGATTTATTAACTGCTGTAGTGGAATCACGATCCAGAAGAATATTGCATGCATCTACAGGATTACAGGAGGGAAATTTATGGGAGGAAAATGCAGGAGAGCACCATTGGGCTGTTTAAAAATGCAATAAATCAAATAAATCCAGCAAAGTACTTATTCAGTCACGTTGCAAGCATTTGTTTTCATTTTAAAACAAAAGCTAAACAAAAGAGGCTAAGTGGAATTTTACCTGTATGCCCAAATCATGTAACATTAATGTTCCTAGGTGGTTTGTGATTCGTAGCACAACAGATGCAAAAAGTCTCTTTAATAGCACTGCCTATCCAAAGCACTTCAGTTTTTAAACTGAGTGAGCTACTTCCTCCCAAAAATGAACTGAAGAATGCTATAGCAGCAATGCAACCTTCTCCTCCATTACTCATTTTTAATTTGCATCCCCACCTAATAAACATTGGCTTTCCAGATAGATAATTCTGTTTATTATGCATCTGAAATCATTCGATTGTTTTCACTAATCGGACAGGTCTCTCACCATCTGCTTGAACTCCAGATCCAGTTCCAATGGGGCCAACAATAGGACATGCTAGAAACAGCTGCTAACCACCTCTGTTATATGCCTCTGAGCACCTTTCAGTTTCTAGGAACTGTATTGCTTTGTTCCCATCAAAATGGAAAGCTGGTGCTTCTCAGTCATGCTCTTTATGACATGACTGATGTGTAAGAGAGAATGTAAGAAAAGGGAACTGCCACATCCCTTTACCCCTATCTTGAGCATCATTGACCAGTCTAAATCAGTGGGAGCTAGTGTGGCCTAGTGGTTAGAGTGCTGGACTGGGGATCTAGGAGCTCCAGGTACTAGCCCCTGCTCAGCCATAGAGCTCACGGGCTGACTTTGGGCCTACCACAGGCTCTCAGCCCAGCCTACCTCACAAAGTTGTTGTTGTAAGGATAAAATGGAAAGTGGGAGGGGGATTATGTGAACTGCTTTGAAAGAAAAAATGGTGGGCTATAAATATGACAAAAAAATAAACATTAGGCATACTTAATCCAGAAAGTATAAGGTGCATTACAAGTTGAACAACAGCGTAATGCCGTTTCACAGCTGAAACCATCCTCTGTGCCTACCTTTTATTTTCCAGACATTTTAATAGATAGCATTCATTTTAATTGACTTTTTATTGCCACTATGCCATATATTAATTTTATTATAGTGGATTGCTGTGGGTTGTCAATTTTTGGCAAATTGGTTTTATTATTTATTTCTATTGTTTATTTAAATATGACTATTTGTTTTTATATGTCTCTTAAATTTTGTGAACCACTCAGAGAGCCCATTGGGCTATGGGATGGTATACAAGTATAATTAATAAATAAATAAATAAATAAATAAATAAATAAATAAATAAATAGAAAAGTATTATCTATGGTCTATTTATAGCAATGCTATCAAGAAAGGTATGCAGCAGCTTTCTGCAAGATGGCAGGCCTGTTGTGTTAGACACTGTATAATTTGAAAAGCAAACAAGGAGTTAATCTCCACTGACTCTGGGCTTCTGAAACTTCAGTATGCATCAATCTACATGCTTTCAGTCTATGCAAACCAAACTGGGGAAATCCCTATTTGTCTGAAGGCCCAAATTTCCATTAGAAGGTCATGCATCTAATGTAACTACCTTGAAGGCTTCATATAGTTTACTGGCCATATGAGTATGTCACTAATAATAGAATACAGCTGCCCTGAAGCAAGTGATGTTCAGAAGCTATTCTAAGCAGGAATGGAGAAAGGTGGACAGATTTTACCCAAACGTTTAATTACCTTTCAACCTGAAACATGCAGGCTCATGAAATTAGTAACATTTAGGGGGCTTCTTATCAATTTATATGCAATAATGTTTGCAAAATGATAACGGGTTTAATTGCAGCAGCTACAGAACTGAAAATTTCAGAATTTACATATCACTTGTCTAAACTGAACTAATTTTGCTCATTTTAAAAGAAGTCAGGTAGATTATAGGTTTGAGAGAACATTGATTTTGGACATTATATTTTGGAATGGTCTGTAACAATCATCTAAAAATATGTCATGCTTTCCAATTGCTATGTTTTTTTTTAATTTTTAAAATATATTTTGATAAAAAGGATCTACAAGACTATGAATCACATGCTCAGAAAGCCATCTTTTCTCCTCTTTTTCCTGCTTTATTTGTATTTTTGTTTGTACCTCATGCATCTAGTTATGACAACTTTAAATTGTTTCTTCAAACTGACATTTTTCTTCTGTCCTTCAGCTAACCAATGCTGCCTCCCTTTTCTTTAGCTTTTGCTTGTTTTCACTTTCATTCCTTTTAAATGTTTTTTTCTATTCTGTCAAAAAAGTACAAATAATAAAAGCAAAATGAAAACATAAATCCGAAACCAAGAATGCAGAATATCCATATTACAAACATAATGGAGCATTGACATACATTACACCAAATCTCTACCGATGCAATAATCATACAATATTCGCACAGAAATCTAATCCTCCAAAAATCCAGTGAAATGTTCACTGAAGAATCATTATTTAGATATGAAACATAAACTATCAACAAATGACTCTGCTTGTGTTCACAAATCTCTCCCAGATATAGACTGAATACACCCAGAGCTATTCTGTCAATTTGTCCATTATCAGTAAATTCCATACCCTTGTGCATCACTGAACAGGAGTAAGTAGGTGGAAAGGGGGTTGTTTTAGTTTTACAAGTTTATTAGCAATTTCTAAACATGCCGCCAACAAAACAAAAACACTACATGCTTGTTAGGAAAAAATTCCAAATAATGATAGATCCGAGTTCAATTGCTAGTTTTTTACAGTATAAGAGGAGCTCTGCTGGCTCAGAGCAAGGACACCATCTAGGAGGATCCATCTGGTCTAACAAGGGTCAGTGAGCTGGCCACAGCATCTGCCAAGCAGGACATGAAACAGCACCCTTCTAGCCCAGTCCCCAGCAACTGTTGTGCATGGGCATAGCGCTACAGAAGTAACATATGTCCATTAAGCCTAGCAGGCATTCAAGGCCTCGTCCTCCATGAATGGATCTGTTATAAGCCCATCATATATAGTGAGACCAAGCACGTGTAGAATGAAGTCCTACAGTAACGAGGTCCCTGCAGGTCTGCCTCCAAGGGTGAAAAGAGATGTCTGCTCTCAGACTGGAAGTTCCCACCTCACCACCCCATCGTAGAAGTTCTGCGCAGCCAGTACTCCAATGCAGAACAGGGCAGAAAAGAGACTCCCGGTGCATGCTGGGAGATGCACTGGATCCATTTACCAGGAATACTCCCAGACCATCAGGAGATCTATGCCAGCCTGAGAGTTGATTAATTGCTTTGCATCAAAACCAATGAGAAACAACCCATTGTTTGGTTTCAAGGGATGAAAAGGAATGTAGAAGGGAAAGGTCCTCCATTCTGTTCCGGCAATGTAAGACCGACAGGGCTTCAGAATCTTCTTTAATCCAGCATTGAGCTCAGCCAATCCCAGTCTGGCTTTGACAGGAATGCTGTTACAGGCTTTCCAACAAAGAAAGATGTTATTTATATATTATATTATATTATATTATATATATATATATATATATATATATATAATTTTCAGTGTATTTATAGTCCTTTAAAAAAACTTGAGCTTCTTCAACATTAATTATTTCAGATATTCTTCCTTATTCTGCCTTTCCTTTTTTCTATGGTGAGATATAAAATTAATTAATAGGTAATAGTGAACTATTATAACTGCTTATTAATGAGCTCCACTGCTCAAATCTCTCTTCTAATTTTCTTTTCATGATTATTTTGCCACCAGAAGCTGAAGATGTCTGACTGCGCTTGAACCTAATTTCTCTGCTAGGTGGTGAAAATAGTCAAAGCAGTGGTATCATTTATTCTTTTCCCCTGATTCCTACACCCACTAAAGTTATAGCAATGCAAGAAAACTGCCTCTTTTGTGGGTTGAAAGATTCATTTTCTCAACTCCTTTTTCCACATGAAAAGCTTTAACAAGTGACAGAAATAGAAAGAAGACTCTTGCTTAGTTATACATTCCCCTTTGGGGGTTTTGGTTTATTTATTTTTTTAAAAATCTAGAAAACTTTCTGAAAGAGAAAAGTATAGAAAATGATGCTTTGTGTTTTTGAGTTAACAGCAGTTTCTTCAGCTGAGTAAATCAAAGGTTTCCAAGGTTTATTCCAACAGAATGCTGGTCATCTCACTACAAGCCTGTTTACATACACAGACTTGAATCTAGGGATGAGTTCTAAAACTCTGTATGACTCTGAGATAAATGCCACAGAAGACAAAGTACAGAACCTTTTGAATCTTCAGTTTAAACAGAATGCCATGATTCGCAGTTTCTATCTGAAAGCAGAACAATCTTCTGCCCTCATTTAAGAGGAAGGTAGAAACTTAAAATGTAGAACAAACCCTATTATTATGATTATTATTATTATTATTATATAGCTGCCCTACAACTGGATACATTGCAACATTTCTGAACTTCATTCAGAGAAAATATTGGCTCAAAACATTTAAAAAAATCCTCTTCCTACCAGCACAATTACCAACTCTTTGTCAAGGACCTCAGTCATCCTATTTTTGAACCCAAATACTATTCAGAATATTTTAGAGAAGAAATATTCTAAGAAAATGCCTTGGATACATTCTGAATTTTGAATGAACTTAACCTGGGCAAACACATAATGCAGCTACAAGAAACAACTCACCAGAGTTAAAACCAATCCAATGGCTTTGCATTAGCAAAATTCAAAGCACTGGGTTTACCCTCTGAAGCGGTGAAGGGCAAACTCCAGTCAGGTACAGAAAAACAACTGTTTTTCCAGAGTCAAGCTGAATCCGATTGCACCCTCATGGTATCATCAAGAATGCATGAAAAGCCAATCTCTCCTTGAACCTCTCACCCAACAGCCTCCAAATTCTCTTCCCACTCTCCTCCTTCAGTTCCACTCTCTGCTTACCTACCTGCCCATTTCTTTTCCAGCATGCTCCCTGCCTGCCAGCCATCCACTCTTAAGCAAGGCTTACCTGTCTTGCTGCAGCCGCAATGACTGAAGGAGGGGTGTCTCTCTTCGTCTGCAACAGTGAGATGCATACCAAGTGCTTGGGATGGTACTTTAGTTGCCTGTTAAAGACTTTGAATGCAGACTATTCTGCATTTTCCATAACTTCTTTACTAACTCTTAGATCCAAACCAAGTCTCTGTTAAAATATTCTGGCAGCAGGTGATATGAAAGATATCTGAGATCAAGGTCCCTTTAACTGTTTGTCTAAAGACTTCTTATTTTTAATGGCTAATTAATTTTACAGATCTGGGTTCTACTTTTAAATCGGTATGCAAATTTCCACAGTGACCAATAATGACTGTCAGTAGAAACAAAGTTTGTGCACCTGAAGTAGTGGCTACAATGTGAATCAGTTCACCTAGTCAGATGAACAGTATGAAAGTGAGTTGTGTTCCCTCCACCTTTCTGCTGGAAGAGATATTTTAGAGATAGGAAAGAGGATAAGAGCATCTCAGAATGCCCCACACTTATGTATAAGGCTAAATGAATTCAAACAGATTTTATTTCAAATCATTAAAAGCTTATCATTTTGGAGGGTCCATTTTTAGACATCTCTCAACTTCAAATCTCAACATTACTAATTTGGCATCTGGTTCTCTGTCTTTTGTCAGGCTTAATAAAGGCTGAGTAAAGTGACTCTTCTAACAGCTCCCTTGTTAATTATACCACAGAGTCAGACAGATGATTAGCTTGTGAGAATTAATCATAGGCTTATCATGAAAAAGGGGGGAAATATTATAGCACACTGTTCCTTTTCCAAGCCACCATCTCTTGACGTTCCTGAGCACATGGAACAAAAACTTGACAAGGAAACATGAAGCTATATTTCAAAGAGTTGGAAACAGAGACTCAGACTCATGCTGCGTTCACCTTCATACAACTTGACAGCCCAAGGGTGCATATTTGGAGAATTTGGGACAATACTAGGTGTGAGCAAAGGGAATGCTTGGGACAAAGAGGCAAGGCAAAGAAACTGAAAGAACAATGAGATTCAGCTGATCTAAACCAAGGGTGGCCAAATGGTGTCCTGCAGACATTTGGCATACAAATGACTGGCTGGTCAATGTAGCTAATGGTGAAGGATGGTGTGAGGTGTAGGCCAAAGTTTCCAGGGAGCTACAAATGGCCACTCAGATCTAAATGGTGCAGAGGCAAAGTTAATGTTCTTTGGATAATCAAAAGTTCAGGTAGGAAGGAGTAGGGCATTAACAACATATTAGACCCCAGTGGGTGGGATGGGCATGTGCCCTTCTCTCCATAAGCTTCTTGAAAACAACAGTATTTCAAAAGATTGAGACACTCTAGATCACTACTGCAAAGTTACAAATGTAAGTATTCCATGGAGCGGACCTGGAAATGCACGGTCCAGTCACTCAAATGAGTTGACCCCATTTCGAATAGGGTCTACCCAACTTTGAGCTGGGCCTGACGCCCCGCTTCTGCTAATCTACTGCCATCCATCACCAGCCCCCTGTTTTCCCAAAAGCATGAGGTAGATTTTATTGCCGATGTGTAGCAAAATCGCAACCTCTATTTCTCTTTAATGCTAGGGCATTTGGAAGAAGGAATACCCATTGCATCCTCAGCAAGTAAGATCCTTAAGTTCTGTGACAATCGGCTTAAAAAAAGCTACAGTGGCTACCACACCTCCAAATGCCAGCTGCTAGGAAACATGAGCCATAAGATACATTTGCCTTTAAGTCCTGTTTGTGGGCTTTTCAGAGGCATCTGGTTGCCCACCATGTGAACAAGGCGCTGTACTAGATAACCTTTTGGGCTGCCTCACCACTGCGCTTCTTATGGACCAGTACAGCACATGGCATACCTAGGAAAACTCCATTGACTTGGGAATGGAGGACCACCACCACTAGTCCTGTGCTTCTGGGACTAGCTTTACCTGGGGGGAATGGACTGACAGGTGCACCAGGACCACAGGATCCAGTTTGCCAGCATTATTTTTACAATGCTATGTCTGCAATTGACCTGTCACTAGTGTTACAGTGTGAGAATTAAAATGGAGCCACAGCAGTACCTCCAGCCATATGGACTCAGACCTCCTGCTGATACTTCTGCCGGCTTGGTGCGGGGACACTTGCCTAGTAGGAGCGTGAAAGGAGCACAAGACTGTGCCATTGGGTTCACTGGCACAGCATCTTTTAATTTACCTGACTAATAGCAACAGTGATCATAACAGTGAATTACTGTAATAATAAACAGGAATCTTCACATTAGGTGCTTAACCTGTTCTTCATCTAGGGCTGCTGCTTCTTTTGTTTTCACTGTAGCAAGAAAGGTGCATTGGTTACTTCCTCCTGCCCCACCTGGGACTTGTATTTCTCTCCTCTCTCTATATATATTCCGTTAACCATCCACTAAGTGACAATGTGGTATCACTGCAGCATAACGGATTTGTGAAATTTCACTAAGCTTATGTTCCACTTTGTTGCAACCTGAATTTTAATAGCTGACTTTCCTCAGTCTAAAAAACTCCATGAAAATGGCTGAAAAACACACAAGAGGCCCTGAAGGACAGCAATGTCATGAGAAGGCCTTGCAAACTTTTGTGAATAAGGGAATCCAGGCACACAATGCATGCCTCTTGTAGGGATGACCTAAAATGGAGAGTCATTTTTTTCAAGACTGCTTTTTCAAGAGTGAAAGGAGGGTGCCAGTGCACTGTGTTGATACCTGCCATAGAGCCTACTAAATATTACAAGGGGCACAATTTACAATTTACAGTACTTGGTTTACTGATGTGTGAACAGGGCTTATAAAAAGCAGGAAGCTATGCTTTCTAAGCAACTGAAAGTGTGCAACTAATGGGTAACATTGTAAGAGACAATCATGATTTCGGGAGGAGTACCATAGAAAATTCACTAAACATTGGATACACAAAGCCGAACAAGCCTATGATGAATGCAGAGTATTAAAAAAAATACTCTGGCTTCTTTCATTCTTCAAGAGCCATAGGCTAGAGCTTTTCCCCTTATACCCCTCTCCCAATATGTTGCCTTCATAGTCCCAAGGAACAGAAACCCCATACGAGACTCTGAGCCCTCTTGCAGCTGTCCTTTATCATTTCAGTTATTTTAAACCACATCTGTGAACGCCAGATGCAAACTGGGTGAGAAACTGAATGGGTGGTATGCTGTAATAGGTACAGTACATTTTTGTTTAGAATCAGAGATGAATTGGGCATGTAGCTTGTAGGTAGGGATGGGTTGTGGGGGCGGGGATGTATCTGGATTGCATTTTAATGCCAACTTTCCTCATACATGAGCTGATTCTGACTTACCCATTCAAATTTTCATTTCTCTGAATTCTGTAATGGAATACACTGAAATACAAATGCACAAAAATGAGTGTACTGAGGGGAAAGCATCCACAAACATCATTTATTTGTAAAAATAGCAGTTAAAGGCCTTTCATTAAGAAAAATATGTGTAAAAATTCTGCATATTATTCAAAATTCCGCACAAAATGCACATAGAAGAAACTCACAGAAAAGTATGTCCTAATTTCCAAGCATTTTTTAAAAATATATTCTCAAATTTAGGCATAAACCAAAATTAAGGCTGGAAAGATTGGAAAAAAGAGAAACCAGCTTTGAGAAATACATCCAACCCTTTGCATATGCTTTCCTGAACTCACTGATTATATTTTACAAGTCCAGAAATGCAGTTTAGGACTCTGTTCTTGATAGTAATATGAATAACAAGGTTATTTTAATCTTTTATCTCCTGGAGCAGGAAGGGACTGAGGGCATCTCCTCTCCCTCCAGCAGGCTGAAATCATCTGACATGTTGCTGACTCAGACCTACAGTGAATGCTGTGATTTTTATTCCTTTTTGTTCACTTATTGTATTTATTTTTTCATCCTAACCTGGCTATCTGCATGTATAGTGTGTGCCATATCCAAATTAGGCCATGCTTTCTAATCATGAGGCACATTTGCATTCAGTTATTTAGCTTGCACACTTTCTTCTGTTTGCACTTTGGAGAACCTGCTTTCTCTCGAGCATGCAGTAGAAGGAAAGACAAGAGGGAAGGAGAAAGGAGATTAGAATTGCCAGCTGTCCCTTGGCTAGAAGCTGCCCCTACGCCTGCAAATTGCAGGGTCAAACTCTAATTACATGTATGTGCAACCAAATGCCAATGCTCCATGTTTAAACACTTGACGAACTGGTACTTAGAGAAAAGCAATTGGGAGCAGTGGCGTGGTGGATGGAGAGGTTGCTTGAGCACTTACCTAACAGGCAACATTAGAATATTTCTTATTTCTACTGCCATTGATGAGAATGGTGCTGAAGTTACAAGACCATCCTATCAGTGATGGAAATAGGATGGTCTTGTAACCAAGACCTATCAGTAGTGCCTGATAGCACTACTAGCAGGCAAAGACCACAGCAGAGCCTGCTCCAGTTTGGCCCCAGCTCCAGGGCCATCACCACCAACTGGTCTATGGGGAGGGTCCCAGGAGAGGGAGGCAGGCAGGCAAAGATCATTTCAGGCCCCGCTACAGCTCAGCTGTCCCTCTCTTCCCACATGAAGTTGCTTTTGACCCGAAACTGCCTCGTGAGACAGATCATTATGAGTTGCCATTTCTAATAAAAAGAACCATATAAAAGAATATTAGCATATTGTTTCCTTACAAGCTGCTTGCTAAGATTTTATCCTACAAGGTAGGGTAGAAAGATTTGAAATAAATACATATAGAGCTTGTGTTCAGTAAATAGCAGCATAAAAACAGCTGTGCTGGATCAGACCAATGGTCCATCTAGCTCAGCATTCTGTTCACACAGTGGCCAACCAGCTGCTCATGGAAATCCACGAGCAAAACAGGAGTGTAACAGCTCCCTCCCATCCATTTTTCCCAGCAACAGCTGTTCACAGCCACACTGCCCCTAATCCAGGAGTAGCATACAACCATCATTGCTATTGATACTCTTGTCTAATCTTCTTGCAAAGGCAACCAATAAATATTCTCTGTGTGTGTGCACGCACACGCATGCACACATGTGTGGTCCCATTGACGAGTGTGTTGTCCCACTGGTGAACCTTCATTCCCACTGTTAGAGCACCAGTTATGCTTTTATATGTCTCCTTACCTACCCTCAGAAAGGGTGAAATGCTTCAAGAGACAAAAATCTAGTCATACAAAGCCATTGTTACTCACAGAAAGCAAGGTTTTGTCTGAATATTGTTGCTGCTGCTGATGATGATGATGATGATGAATGCTCATCAGGTTTGAGTGCCTGCACTAAAACAGTTGGATAAAAAATCCACTCAATTGTCTCTATTCCAGATAATCAGCTTCAGAACCTATAAAAGCAAAAGGATCAGAGTGACTGATATCACATTAAGCTCAAAGCTATACAGATGTCCTCACAGATGAAAGCACTGGGTAGCTGAGGCCTCACGTGGAACTGCTGCTTCACTGATCGATCTGTATCCTGCCCCCATTGGGCCAGAAGGGCAGAACATTGACAGAGAACCATTCCTATATTCCATCATGAAGGGCTCGAGGCAAATTATTTTTCAATTATCCAGACAAACTTCCATTTGTTGGAATATACTAAATGGCGTTATCCAGCTTGATCAAGATATTCATGCCCGACTTGTGTATCAACCATTCTTTCGGCAACTGAATCGGAGCATGGGCTGTGCGTTGCCATCTGTCTCTGATACTGCTAATGATCATCATGATTTTTATCTTTCCTGCAAAACTGAAGCTTACTTAAATATGAATCACTGTCAAAATATTTCTATAAATACACGTTGGGATGGGTTGAGACTCTTCCATGAAGTTGTCAAAAATGCTTTATAGTGGAGAGAACAACAGACTCAGTACCTGAGATTGCTTCAGGTGAGACAGGTGAGAACACACGATGAGATGAAAACACACATACTCATTTCCATATCAGATGTTGCTCAGGGAATTTTAAGATTTTGTAAACTTTAAAAACTTGCTCATTGGACTGAACTGCAGTGGAGAACTGCCAAGGGTTCCATCACCATAACTGTTTCCCTAATTTGGCTTTCTCTTATGTTCCCCAGTCTCTGACTACAGTACCATAAATGTAAGACTGGCACACTAGTGATGTGGAAGTGCATAAGCATTGTCTTATTTAACTATATAATCTTTTCATCTCCTCCTGCTTGCTTATTTAAGGTAAAGGTAGCCAGGTGATAGACCTGCAAATGCTTTGGATTCAATTCCCAGAAGTCCCTATAGGTATAGAATGCTGGTAGGTGAAGTTCAAAACATCTGGGCATTTGACTTTCTGACCACCCCTATTTTAAGGTATACCCTGTCCTTCAGCAAAAGGTCCAGGGGGTCCAAAATATATTTATTCAAGTCCTGGCATGCTCCTCAATTCCTCTATTGGATGGGCTGTCCTGTGACACTTACAGATTTCATGAAGCTCCAGGGTTTTGGGCAGACTCCCGAATCTGTCAAGTTCTTGTGATTTCATCAGCCCTCCTTTTATCATTGCTCCTATCATTTGTCTAAGGTGCAAGCTTCATGTTACACTAACTGTAGCCATGTACAACCCACCCCCTGTGTGTGTCGGGGGTGTGGGGGGATAGTCTTTCTCCTTTACAAAGCATGCATTAAAGTGGAAGCTCTGATTCCAGAGAAGGCTGAGGCTCACAGGAGTCATCCAGATGGAACCAGGTTGAAGAAGGCTGTTTTGAGTGGAAGGATTCCTGCATACGAGGCAAAAGAAAGGAAGGACCAGCAAAACTTCTTTACACAAAGCTGTATAATAATGTGTCATTTTGTCTGTAATCCAAATGAACATCAGTGTTTTCCACACTGATTATATCTTTATTGTAAGCCTATAGTCATGGGACCTTATTTTATTCATGCACAATGCTTTGTATATTTTGAATGCCTTTACAAATTATGGTGACGAATCTTCCACTTAAAGCAAGCTTTTTTCCTTGCTCCAACTTAGACAGCCATCCAACTTCACAGCAAAGCCAAGACTACATTACTTCAAGATCACGTTTTCACTATAACCAAGATTTATACAAGATAATATTTTTGGAAAAGACTATATTGGCATACATTAATGCAAAACTCTGTTAGCTACTTTTAATATGTAAAGTGTCAACCATGAGTTTTTAGAACTCAAGTCAAATTTGAAAGGGGAACAGCTTTTAGAAGACATCAGAGTATTTTTAAACAATGTATACAGGAAACATGACTGCAGATTGCAACTGCCAGTTACAGGTCAGCAATTGATGGGTAATTATCTGCTTTTGAAATCTGACCAGGACACTGAGTTTTTTCTCTTGTTGCAGATAAATTAGACCTAAATGAAATCTCACCTCATGTTGGATCTTCCCAGAGTTAATAGTTGGCCATATATGTTTTAAAAAACTGACATATTCACACTGAAGAGTTATGAAATCATCATAGCAATGGTGAGATGATGCATCTTGTAATTCAGATCAAATATTGAAGTTCCATTATTAGATTTGCTTTTCAAGATCTGACACAAACCAAATGTCCTTCATTACTTTGGTGATAGTATTAATTTCTCATTCACATTGTCAGGTTTGGACAATACAATAACCTCCACTCAGGGGTTGGGTATGACTTTAGTGTGGCTTTTTGTCAAACCATAACTTGTTTATGAAACATGGATTATTGTGTTGTTTGAACACAGTAAGGATAACAAACCATGGTGAACTCACAGTTCACGATCCAACAACAAACCATGGATTCTTTTCATGACATGTTTTCGTGTTAACACAGCTGGGTTCAGACAACATTTCAACAACAACCCATGGTTCAGTGTCAATACATCCTTATCTCCTGAGTGTGAGTTATCTGAATCCAGTCTTTCCCTCCCTCCCACTCTCTCTCACATACACACACACTCTTCCCTCTTTATAAACATACCAATAATGTTATGATTGCATGGCTGATTAAGACTTTAGAAACTCTTGAGTAAATGAGGATCAAGTACTGTATCATTTCCATGTTTCCTAGGCCATGTCTAAACAAGAGTAGATGTCACTGTATGATAGCTTCATTTACAGAGAGAATATGAAGCAGTAATTTTAAGTAAGCACAGAAACAGAATATTTCATGCACCTAGAAAAGATGAAAAGAGAAAACGGGAATTAAGGCACAGGGAGTAAAGAATATAAGAAAACCTCAGTACAGTTTTCCAAATATGTAGTCCATTTTTCTTTGCTTTGCACATTCATTTTCAATGCAGAAAATGAATGAGCAAGGCTGCAAGATTAGAATGCTGTGCCCCATGGTAGGGTACCCAAGTCCCACTGATTGCAGAGAGAAGTTCTAGATAAACATCACATTGCCTGGCTGTAGAAACAGGGTGGAACAGACAGCAAAAGACTACTAGGAAAACATTACAGTTGAGATTCAAAGAACCATGCATCTAATTTTGTGTGCCCAGAGGGCTTTGGGCTTGAGTTTCTCAAACAGCAGCTCTCTCGGGTCTGATGGCAAATCATCTTTGAAGTTCTGTGGGCTTTCAAACACTGTTTGTGTTTTTGTATAAGAACATTCTGTTCAATGAAAAAGAAGACAGACATTCTGTACAGCTGACCCAAGTGCTTGGGCATGACTAATGTAGTGGATTGAGACATGGTCATGTTTATATCTCCACTGAAGTCAGTGGGATTAAGTTGGTCAGGAATAACTTGTCCAGTTGATTTCAAGAGTCTATTTTAAGCATGACTGAGTTTGGATGCAACCCTAGGTCTTTAGACCCCATCCTATAGGGTTCTGGTAAAGCATTTTGCTTATAACTTCATTGTGGTACTCTAGTAAGAATATATGTAAGCCACTTCCCTCACTTTGAAGACACAGTTCAGTCTTGGCATCTTCTATTTGTAATATCTGCACATAGAAGGGGTACTTTGAGCTTACACAAAACTTTCATTCTGAAGTTGGGGAGCCTCTCATTTGAGTCGAGATCTTCATGACACACAGTTTCTGCTCAGGTGTGCTTTATCTCTTTTCCCCTCATTTTTTCATTGTCTTTTTGTCTCATAAGCCTGTGACCAGGGATGATCAATTTTTGTACAGTGCAGGGGTCTCCCAAGGGTATTAGTATTCCTCTGGATACCTCTCTTGATGCCAGTCAGCCTCCTTGTCCCTCCTCTTGTATAGTCTATTAATTAATTCAAATAAATTTTAAATAATTTCACTGCATGGTTGACATGCCACAAAACACCATCTTTATTTGAGTACAAATGGGTGGTTGTGCGTTTGGGGGCTCAAACCACACCCCTGCTTAGTCCTCAGATGTTCAGGTAAATTACTTTTCTTTTAGCCTCATTGGTTTGTATTCTGGAAAAATGAATGCTTAGTGACTAAGCATACCCACAATGGCATTCATTTTACGAGAGCACTCATGCCACATGTATGAATTGACTCCAAAAGGTTTAGAACCCCTGGATTAGACCTTTGAAGTGCTTTGTAAATAATTAAGTCTCAAAGTATGCAGCACAGTATGTATTCCTGGAGACACCCATAAGCGTCAGGAGTTTGTTTGGTTTGGTCCAATTTAAAGTTATTAATACTACAGGTTCCAAAGGATGTTCTGTGTCAAAGCCCACCTTCTTTCCAAGCTGAAAACACAAAACCTGCCACACTAGACTGAATACAATGCTCCAAGACAGGAAATCTCCAACAGTAGTTCTGATCTAGATCTCAGCACACGTTGATGTGATGGAAACAATTGTTCCTGCTCACTGATGCATCCTTGAAGTGGTCAGCTGAAAGCAGTAACAGCAAGTGCAAATGCCAGATTATGTTGCTGCATTCCATAGATACAGGTACCACCACCCATAAACTGCACCATACCACCAGCTCAGCGCAATCAAATAAAAGGAAGGAACAGAGCAATAAATCAAATGCCGCAAAACACAGGCAAGACTAGCCTGGCCTTTAATGACTTCTCAGTGGCTGCATCCAAATCTCTCTCCCAAACCGAAAACCAAATGGCCAATGCTTCATTATTTTCCATGTCTATTATCCAGAGTTATCTTACCTCAGAAATAGGTGTCCTTAACCCTAATAGCTCTGATATCATTAAAATGTCTTTCTGTTTGATGCAACTCCAACACACACACAATAATGCCTATTTCATACATTCCCCACTCTACACAAGTATGAACAGAGCTATAGGGAAGTGAGCATATTTTGTAAAAGAGGAAACAATAGTCCTATTTAGGACTCTTAGTGTTGTTTATACATTCCAACATTAAATAAAGTAGAACAAACAAGTATTTTCATCTGTCTTACATAAGGCGTTCAGATGATCAGTGCATAGGGTGGCTGGAAATATCAATCTCCAGCTGGCAATATACAAAGCAGTGCAGTGGTAATTCATTTTCTTACCTAGTTAAACATTTTCATTAATTAAACATTAGAAAAACTGCGTTGGTAGCAAGAAGAGCCAAACTCTATTGCTTGTTCTTGAACTGTCCTTTGGTACCAACAATCAGGTTGTAGATAGCTTTTTCTCCCCATCCACTTCAAACATCTGCTTCTCTCGCTCCTGCTTCAACTTCTCTTCTCCTAGGGCTTCAGGTAGCTTTTTCTATTTATCACAATTAATATAGCATTTTCCAGGACCATGGACAAAGCTTTCACCCATGGCCCTTTTTATTCTCTAGATTTTTTCATTTGCACTTCTGGTGTCAATGACCACCTTACCACTGATGGCACTCAGATCTATTTTTCCTTCCCAGTTTCATTTGAATCCTGTAGATGTAACCACCCTACCAGCATTTATGCCTAGCCACTTTGTTCAAATTCAGCCAGAATAAGGCAAGAGAAAGACAACAAGTCATCTCCAACTTATGAGGATCCTATGAATGATTGCCTTTCAAAATGCCCTGTTGACATCCCTGCTCAGCTCTTGTAAACTGTGGGCTGTGACATTTGGAGCAATCATGACCCACCACCCTCCGTTACTCTCAAAACTTTTCCGCCACTGTCAGATATACTGGTTCTTCTCTGCATACAAAGCTTTAGGGGTGCAACTTCAGACCTGCTATTGACACATCATTTCACTCTCATCAACACCATGATGCATGCATGACTATCTCTGACACATGAAGCAGTCAGCCTTAAGGTGTAGCAAGTAGAAGATGTATAAATGTTTGCCTGTTTCTACGGAAGTAAAAGATCTCTGGGTATTACACCAAAAGGAAGCAAGTTCTGCCCACATCTCCCTTCCTTTCCCCCTGTAACTAGCCCTGGGCACGCTACTGAGCCAGCAGGGGAGAAGGATGCTATTCTCGTCTCTGCAGCAGTTCAGGGGAATCTACTCTGACAATACTTAAACTGGAACAGAGCGTCAAAGATTGGGCACCCTTTTTAACTCTTCGATTACCTGTCCAGGTGCAACTAAGAACCTTGATTTCAAATTCTGAAGAACTCATTTTTCCTAGAGCATTTTTGACCTTTGGGGAGACCATTCCAACCTTAAGTTCTTAGTGAAATTCAATATCTATGTTCCGTCAACTGATTGAAATACAAAAGCAAGCAGTAATGATGGAAACAAATGGGCAGATTAGTTATTAAGAGGCCAGGTGGAAAGAAAAACACATGGGGGATACCCGTCTCATCTCAGCTGGCTGATATGCAACCTGTTCTAGATGAAGTTACATGCTCCCTACAGGACTAGGTTCAAAGTTTGGGGGTGCTTCTGGATCCAGAGTTGTCACCTGAGGCACAAATAGCCTTGGTGGCATGGAGCACTTTTTGTCAACTTAAGCTGATATACCAATTACGACCCTACCTTGACAGAGAGAGCCTAGCCAGTGTCATTCATGCCCTTGTAACCTCTCGTTTGCATTACTGCAATGCACTGTATTGGAAACAGTTTGGAAGCTTCCACTGATCCACAAAAGGTCTGCTAGACTGTTAACAGGGATCGGATTAGAGAACATATTAGATGAGCCCTCTTCCAGCTGCACTGACTGCCAGTCAATGCCTGGGGCCAATTCAAAGTGCTGGCACTAACATGCAAATCCCTAAACAGCTTGGGATCAGGATACCTGAAGGACCGCCTGCTCCCATGTGTGCCTACATGACTCCTAAGATTGGGTTCGGAGGCTCTTCTGAAGGAGCCATCCTCCAAGGAGCTAAGAAGAGGAGGTGCCTCCTCAGTGGCTGCACCCCACATATGGAATAGCTTCCCAAGAAAAGTTCACCCAGTGCCTTCATTACAATCTTTTCAGCACCAGGCAAAACCAACATTATTTTCCGGGCATTTTAATAATTGATCTTAATTCCAATAAAATTCATAGAGACTAAGCTGTATATTGTCTTAGAATTTTAACTCCTCATGTTTTAATTCTCAGCTGTATATGGCTGTGCATTGTGTATATTGTTACATCTTGTTTATACTGTTGGTTTGTTGTCACATTATATTTATTACTGTTGTATTGTTACTTACTGGTATATGTGATTTTATTTTGTTGTTTTACTTTTATCACTTTGTAATCTGCCTAGAGAGTCCTCCGGGACTCTTGGTTATCAAATATAAGTTTAATAATAAATATAAACAAACAGCTTGAAGTCAAGTTAACTGAAGGGTTGTCTCCTCCCCATATGCACTGAGCCAGACCCGGAGTTCATTCTGGAAGGGGTCCTTCTCAGGGAGCCCCTTTCAAAGAACGTGAGGCAGGTGGCTACCAGGAGGAGCGCCTTTCTGGTTGTGGCATCCCAGCTGTGGAAGGAGCTCCCCAAAGAGGTGCACCTGGTGCCTGCTTTGTATTCTGCTTTGGTGCCAGGTGAAGACCTTTTTATTCTCACAGCATTTTAACAGTTTAATATTTAACTTCATTTTTTAAATATTGCATTTTATGCCATAAGACTGCTATGCTTCTAGGATGATTCAATTGCAGTTCCTATTGTGGCTTTGCTGTTTAAAGTTGATTTTCTCTTGCATGTTTAAATTTTGTTTTTTCTTAACTTTGTTAGCTATCCAGAGAGCCTTGGCTATTGGGCAGTATAAAAATGAAATGAATGAATGAAATCCCTGGGGCGAGCCATACATTTCAGTCAGAAACAGAAGGAGATATGAAGCTGTGTCACCTGCTCTGTGTCCATGGATTGCTTCATTCCCAAGTTTGTAAATCTAGTTCCCTTCCCCAGAGGAATGTTCACATGAGCACAAATAATGCCAATCCTTCATCAAGCAAAAAGGCCCTGTTGCTAAGACTGGTACTTCCACCTGTTCACAAAAGAGCCCAACTGATTTGTTTGCCTGCTCTAGATTCCAAATCGATGCTGGACTTTTATGACTAAAGGAGACAGAACTGCAACATTTAAAAGTGATCTGGGTAATTTTATTAAGGAGAAGAGAATCCTTATCTCCCTTATAAGCAATTAAACTGTCTGCCAGAAAGCTTGATAGCTCCTACAATGGAAACCAAACACTCCTTCTATTATACATGCCTGGGCTGAATAATGAATGCATCAGAGAAGCAGCAGACAGTCTAACAAAATATTACAGGGGAAAAATACAATGTGGATGATTTGATTGTTTTTTGGCCACATACAAATAAAGAAAACAAAGTCCCTGTAAAAATGCTGGAAATGGTTCCCAACCTTAATAATTGACTGATGAAACTCTCAATATGATCCCAACAGCTGGCTACAACAAGCAATATTCTGGTTTACACAAGAACCCTTGTTTGCTGTAGACATTTCCTCCATGTTCTTTTCCCCGTGTCAGCCTTTGTTGATCCAGTTCACACAAGGATGCACAGAATTTACTGGACTAAATCCAAGGTTATGTGAATGGACCATCTCACAATGAGAGTTTCCCTGTCCCTCATCTCCAGTGGACATGCTCTAAATCTGTTCTGGAGGGTCCTCCAACCCTGTGGAGAAGTTTTTGGGATGCACACAGGAAGGTACAAGGGCAGGGAAAATCTGATTTGGCAGCAGAAGGGTACCATTGGACGCAACCCAATTGTCAGCTCAAATGTGTACATGCTGAAATGGTCCTGTGGGTGGTTTATCACATACCCAGCTTCTGATTCACTGTGCACAACACACCTTTCAATTTTTTCCTCAAGGTATGTAGAGCCAGGATGAACTGGACATTTGTTGTCCTAGTCATACAAACAGTGCAGTGAAAAAGTGCATAATTGTTGACTTCTACATAAGGACGAGTATTCACACAAATGTGATCATCCCAGAGAAGAGTTTTACACAATACTTGCCTTTTGTGGGGTGCACTTTATTCTTCATGTTCTCTGGCATGAAATGTTCATAGAAATACCATATTGTGGAAGAAGCTGGGCATATACGGAGAATCTTGCTATAGCTCATAGGATTGCCAAGACTGTCTTTCAGATGCCTTCTTTCACCATCACAACTTTGTAACACAGTTTTATTTCTTTGAAGAAATTCAGTAGAAACAGGTGTCCAGCCAAGTGAGAAATGAAACATTCATGCAACAAAGTGGTCCACATGTTTTCATTAACACACACACACACACACGAGTCTTAATAGATATCTGAACTGAGCAGCTCTCAGAAACATTTTCAAAGAGGTCAGGCTGCAGAAAACATTTCACCGGATGAGCTCCTGATACATTGCTCTCCACATCTACAAGATTCTATTATTAATCTAATCTCTCATGAAAACCTCAGCGAGCCAAGACTTCTTAAACCACAATCAGTAAACAATTTTAAAAGTTTGCTCGAGATCATTTCCTGTGTGCAAAATTGAAAACATGCAGCCTCTAATAATCGCAGACTAAGTCAGGCGAGCAAGGGGTATAACGAGCATTACGAAGCAAGATTGTGGTCTTAAGCCATAATTATTTTTATGGCAAACCTCTTTATCTCTGAGTACATTAAATCTGCCTTTCAAGCAAAGAGTCCCAGTCCTGACAGCATTTGCTTCCCCAGACTTTACTATGTTGAAAGTGTTGGCGGTCTGGCTTAAGAGGCTCCTCTTGGCTTTTTCCTTCCTTAAGCAGGCAATGAATCTCATGGCTTGCCTGCCTCGCAGAAGCAAATAATATGAGGTGTGGCACAATCTTAGCAACCCATTTGTTGTGAGGTGCTGTCCAGCAATAAAATCATTTCAGTTTGGAATGGATTTGGAAGGAACGGAGGACAGAAGCCTCTGCACCGTATCATTTGGAAGCAACAAGCTACTGTGTAATAGGTCTCCTAGGAAAAGTGACTGCAAAAATAACAAGATTTTCTGAAGTGTTACATATTTCTATTGACCAATAAAAAGATGCTTGCATCGTCCTATTTTGGTGGAGCTCAAGGCATCACCGATTGCGTGCACGTATAACCACGAAGGGTGGTGCACTGCAGAACTCCAGCCATATGTCTGCATGCTTTCCCCTATCATATAGCCAAGGTAGTCAGACTTTAGGCTTGCTGGGCCTGCTTTGGATTTTACTAGAATGGACCAAATAGAGCTAGATGCAAAAGATGTTCCCTTTGCATTAAAGAGAAGTGTGCCTCCGAGTATGTTCTGAGGCTAGGAATTAAAAACTGGAGTGAGCGCGTCATCCTTCCATACAAAGGGAGAATCCTAATTATTCTAATCTTTCTTCATATCAGTGGCTTTTTTTGGGCATTTTGATGATTCCAATGTGAAAAAAATGAGAATTAGAAGCTCTTGCCAGTTTCACAGTGTCAAATAAGCTAATGCTTGGAAAGCTCAGAAAGATAAATTTAGGTTCTTTCTCCCTGACTTTGAGTCACAAATACGTATTACAGAGTCATATTTTCTATACCCTTGACCCACATTAAAACTAAAACTAGTAAAACTATCTAGGGTTTTGAATTAGGGCTCTTTAAAAAAAAAAAAAAAAGGACAAACCAAAATGACATCTGTAATCTTAACAGAGCCAAATCACAGTTGTTGATGAGTATAAAAATTACTTTCTTAAAGAAGCCATTTGGCCCCTTTTTTTTTTTAAAGATAGCTCATTATTCAAAATTTTGTAACATTTCAAATACAAGTACAAAACATCCATCCTTCCCTTCGCCCTTCTTCCAATCTGAGATATGGTGGATCCACATTTTGTATTTGGGAAGTTACAAAACTATCCATAAAATATTTTTATAGGGACCAGAAGGACCTATGTAAACAAAGACATAAGCATGCTTCTTCTTACTCCTAAAATATAGCATAAATTCACAACCCACCCAAACTGCTGCAACACACACAAGAAAGGGCCTTTCTTTAGAAAGAGGTCAGTTTTTAAAGGGACCTGCTATCACTATGGTTCTTTAGCCTAGAAACAGTACATAGCATGACTACTTATATACCACCCAAAAAAGGAGAAATGCATCAGCAAAGCTAAAACAGGACAAGAAGAGGACATCAGTTTATATACCATGTGTATGCTGATGTATAAAGGCAAATCTAGAAATAAGTGTGGTGGTTTAAAAGGGCATCCAATACATCGCACAAGTTGGGGAAGGTGGGTTGAACTGACTAGATGATCTGACTAGGGACTGCCTACCATCCTGATGCTGAACACTGATGGGTGACTTCAAGGCACCTTCTCCTATTTTGGATGGTTCACTATCTTTAATCCAAACCTAGACTGGGCAGTCCATCAGGCAGAGGATGCTGTCCAAAAAAGGGCTCTTCCCCATAAAGTAGGACACCTAGGCACCATAAAAGTGCGACATTCCCTGGAAAGCCATTTCCTCAGTTTGATTAGTTCAGATACAAGTCTTCAATTAGTTCTGATGCAAGAAAGCATTTTTAAAAACCCCCTCAGATTCTCAGAGTTGCCTTCTCCATCCACTGCTTGCTTTAGCAGCTCTGGAGCCAACTCTTCCTGGCTCAGTGATTTCCAGTCTTGAAAAATGGTTGTTACTATGAGCCCCATTCTGTGGTCTACTAAGAGCATGAATTATCTAATTCAGTAAGAGGATTTAAGGACCAGGCTCATCCTTTAGAGATGGGTGAGCAGTCTACAAAAATCCACTGGTCAGTCCTAAACTCTCAAGTATTCAAAGTTTCTACTCAAAATAACCAATTCCTTTTTCCATCTGCTACACTGATCCCTCTACCGCCATCCCCTGCTAAAAAGTCAAAAACAAAGCCCTACTTTAGGGGATGCAGTTGATGTAGCCATGGGCCCTTCTTTCTTCCTGAACTTAAGTTAGCAGAGTTACGATACCATTATCTTTTTCCACTAGGTGCCATGGGGTGGTAATGTTTTTCCCTGGGTAATTCTAAATCTTCGTGCCAATTCCCAGCACTGGGAATGAGGCATCAAGCTGAACTGAGGCAAGGGCCTGTTCATAGGAGAAGCATGAAACATTCTGCATATTTGGACTCTACAGAGCAGGAGGCGAGCACCCCTGCTTCACATCTTTGCCCAAAGCAAAAGAGTCATGGAGTAGGCCCAAAAGAGATGGAAAAGGTCTGTGCCCTCTGGCCTGCACTGCCAACCTCAGCCAACTGAATAGATGGCTCCCACAAAGAAACTGGCCAGCATCCAGCGTGCTCTGTAAGACTCAACTCCAAATATGAACATCTAGCAGCGGGGATTTGGATGGCCGTGTGTCCTCTTTTACAAAGGAAAGCCCTCTATTTGAAGGGCTAAGAGAGGACTATTCTCTACTTTGTAGGCATCCTCATCTGTCTAAAGAGACAAAGAAGAACTGGGCCTTGCAGCTGGCCATCAGCAATACAAATCTTAATGAAAACATAACAGAAAAACAGATCCATCAAAACACAACAATAAAAGAAATAGACAGCAACCGGCCAATTGCACTTCCTTCAGCCACAAGCAACCTGCCTACATAAAAATGTCCTTGCCTGCTACAGAAGGAAAACAGATGGGTCCAACCTAGCATCTCTCCAAAGAGGGTTCCAGAGCCTGGAAACAACCACCAAGAAAGCCCTGTCTTCAACATATGTGCTTCTACTGGTATTGGGACCAAGTGGTAGGCCTCTTCCTGGGAATCTTAAAATCCAAACGGGCTCATGGAAAAGTACGGAAACTTTCAGGTAGTGGTTCCCAAGCTATATATAACCAGCATTATGAATTATGTCCAAAAACAAACCAGTAGCCAATGAAACTGATGTAACAAGAGAGTCATGTGCTCCCTGAAACTGGCCTTGCATCATTTCAGACCAGCTGCAGTTTCCAAAGGCAGCCTGACACAGACTGCATTACAGGAGTCCAGGTGGAATGTAGCTCAGCATACCTGGCTGCAGCCAATCTGATTACAATGAAAGACTCAAGCACCTGAAAACACCCAGCCACTGGGCTATGCAGCACCTGCAGATGCTGCCAGGCATGAGCAGAGGAGATCAAATTCAAAATATATAGTTAGAAAGCCTAGAAAGCAAAGCTCTTTGCTCCAGGTAAATGCAGCTTCCTATATTAACTTAGCTCCTTGAAAACATCCCTCCAAGCATCCCTCCATTTTCTGTGAGATACTGAAATTCTTTCACAACAAATTCTCTAATCTGCTGCCACTCCACAGTACAGTAGAGCTCTGGTGTAATATGAAATACTCCACATATTTGGATTCAAGGAATCAGGGGCCAAAAAACAAATTCATGCAGCCTCCCAAGTAGTAATGTCTAAATCAGCTTCCCCTAAACTGGTTACCCTCCAGAGGTTTGGATTACAGTTCCTAGCATTCCTGCCCATTTGCCATGCTGGCTGGACCTGATGGGCATTGAAGCCCAAAACATCTGGAACACATCAGGCTGAGGAAGGGCATTGTATAAATAGTCCCTGTGCTTTCTAAGAACATGAGTGCAGCCCTGTTGCTGGATCTATTTAGTTCAAGAGTGTCTAGCCAGAAGCAAGTCCTCCCTGATTATATGTTCCCAGGACTAGTAAAGCACATTGCTTTTGAATACAGAAGCACCTCTGATGCACTCAGCCTCCATGAATTCATCAAATCTCCCTCAACCTGTACCTACCTCATCTCTTCTCCATTTGCACACTTCTTTTGGGACTAGGCCTTGGATCCATACCCCCTGCAGCCCCATACACATCCCAGATGAGCACCAGGAGCAGCTGGCTATGAGTGCATCAAAAGCAAACTTCATTTTATACTTGTAGTCATGATAGTTCAAGGAACTGTAATTATTACATTATATTGTGCCTTTTTTCCTCTTTCAGGGAAGCCAAGGCAGCTTAGATAGCTCCATTTTATCCTCTTAAAAACCTTGTGGGGTAGGTTAGGCTAAGAGTGAGTGACTGCCCTGAAATTATCCAGTGAACTTTTATGGCCAAGCAGAGACCAGAAACTCAGATCTTCTCAATCCCCAGTGCACATGTGCTCAGAGTTTTATTACTATTATTGCTATTGGGCTTTGCAGACTGTTGTGTCGCTGTTATTGTAACCTATCAAGAATTAAGGAGAAAATGGATTGGCTGCATGCTTCTCGACTGAAGGGGTTCATGTGGCCATCTAATCACCCTGCTCAGAAGACCATCAAGTCCAATTACCAAGCTGCACTACTGCTTAGCTCTCTAACAGAGATCACATGCTTTGGCTGCTTTCAATGATTGACCTATGGATTGTTGCTGCTGTTGTTATCGTTGCTTCCTGGAACAATCATTCCTCCTTGTCCTGTGAGCATATGAGTTAATGCTCTCCAAGGCGGAATCCAATTCATTTGCAAAGCATGCATGTGATTTCAATGGATTATGAAAGAAATGTCTATACAAAATAAATTAGCCTTTAGCAAGAAAAAGAAATCCCAAAGACAGTGCCCAAATTTTTAAATGACGGTATTAAAGTTAGGAATGAGAATGCAGTGCCGCTGCAGTGCTGGAACTGTTTCAAGTTGAATAATTGACTTTAATTCCTGGAAAAGGGTCCTTTCAGGGCTTACAAAGAACAGCAAGTCTGTATATTTCTAGTGGGACTTTTTTCTTATGGAACACACAACTTGGAAAAATCAGACACTCTTCCACAGTTACATGTAGCAAACCAATTGCATGCTATGCAGAGGACTTGTTGCATTACCATCATGTCAAAGTGTATTATCTTGGTAACATCCTGGATGTTGGATGAATCTGCTATTGGTGACCTGAATGAAATGCAGCTTCATTGAACCAAAATGTGATGTGAACATTTGAATTGCTTTTTAACCAAGTTCTAATACCCTATTTTGTTCTTGCCTCTAACAGTTTTAAATCCTCTTTTCTTGCTTTCTCTGTTTTGATTTTTAAAAGACAAGGAGCAAGAACATATACAAATTTGGTGCCACCATTATAAATCACAGCTAAATACCATTCAACTCTGTGCACGTTTAGCTGGACATAAATTCCCTTAAGTTCAGTTCAGTTGTCTTCCAAGTAACTGCGTAGGACTACATACTTACTGCCTAATCCTATACATATCAACTCAGAAGGAAGTCCCCCTGAGTTCCACAAGCTTCCTCCCAACTTTAATGTTTATATGTGTTGTGATTTATTTTATAATTGCTTTTATTTATTGTTTGTAAGCCGCCCCGAGGCTTCGGCGAATGGGGCGGCATAAAAATGTTTTAATAAATAAATAATAAATAAATAAACTTATTTAATGTTTAAGGCTGTGATCCCACGCACACTAACTGTTGCAGTCCAATTTGCTCAGTAGGGTTTCTAGTCCTATCCTATGTTAATTCCCAAGTCACTGTCTTAAGAAGGCCATTACTTGTGGCTAACTTTATCTAGACTGTGACCTTCTGGAAAGGATGAGGAGAAGGAAGAAAAAACAGTCCATGCTTTCAGAAAGACAGTATTACGAATTCTTCATTTTCCTACATGAGTAGGACTGAGTTGTCTTGATCTTTGGTTATTATAGAATGGTTAAAATTAAATAAGATGCTGCTTACTATGGAAATGCTTTAAATGGGTTATGAATATGAAATCATAAAATCATATGGAAAGAACAAATGTGAAGGCTCTGAACCTTTAAAGCATTGGAACTTTAAAAAATGTTACCATTTGTTAAGCATTTACATTAGAATATTGGGCAAAGCAATCCAATGGGTCAGAGGAAAAAAATCTATGGTAGACAAACTACCTCCCTCCTTCTCTCCCTCTGTCTCTCTCTCTGAGGACAAATTATTATTATTATTAGTATTAGTATTATTATTAGAACATTTCTATGCCGCCCCTTGCCGAAGCCTCGGGGCAGCTTACAACACAATAAAATACAATACAATACAAAAATAACAATATAAAATTAAAATTAATAATATAAAATAAATAAAAAATATAAAAGATATAAAAGAAGTTATAAAAGAAAAGTTATAAAAGAAAAGACAGCAGTCCTTTCCACCTACTGCTATGGGGAGGCATTCAAGGGATGCTACATCTGCCTTCCCAACCTGACACCTACAAGAAGTCTTGGACTGCAGTTACCAGCATTCCTAATGGTTGGCCATGCTCAATAGGACTGATGTGTCCAGAGGGCAGTTGGCTGGGGAACACTGTGCTCTACAGAGGCCATTGGAATACCTTCCCAAGGACCACAGGCTTGCACCCAAAGTGTTTAACTTGTAAGATATTTCATCCATAGCATTTTTGATAAGGTGGGTAATATAGCTTACACTGAAATGCTAAATTAAAACAAATGCAAATCAAAGCACAAAAACCACAACCAAGAAACTGGACTTCATCAAATTAAGTCAAAAAGACTAATAGTGGTATTCTTGTCTTAGAAGAAAGTGCCAAAAATGTGCAAATGAGCTGCAGAACCATTTCTGATTCCATCAGTATAATGCGCTTCCTTCCACCCATATCCCACTCTGAGACTGCACTGGGTACATCCCAGTTGTGTTTGGAACATGCCACTCTTACTAGAAGAGATGTATGAGTATCTAACACTTCATAACTTACACTCAATATGCAAAACAGATGGCAAAAAATACTGATAAAAATTGCAAAGCTATCCTCTAAAGACGTCAAGTTCACCACTGGTTTAATTGTCTAGCTACAAAATGCTTAACTTCCATGGTAACTAGAAAAAGCAATAGGAATAAGGAGACAGTGTATTGGCTCTTGGGACTCAAAACACTGGCATCCAAGTTTCATTTAAGCTACATTATTGTTGTTTAAATTCTCCCCAATCAATGCTGGACCGTATAAAAATCTGCTCCATTTCTTGTGAAATAGGCAGACGGGCAGGATGGACTTGCTGTGAGTTATGGATTTGCTTAGATCCCTCATTTGTAAAATGGGACTCCCAATATCCTACCTTGCGGCAATATTGTTGGAGGGCTGACTAAAATTATTCCAAAAGTTCTTTTCTCTGTGATTAAAGGATCAGTTTCCACAGATCGATTCTTCTGCAAAGCAAACCTGGTGTACCTAAGAGTTGAATTCTTCCATGGCTTTATCACAGCTGATAGAAGGGACAAGGTCTATGCCAAGCCAAAAGCACTCAAGCGTTCACATAGAAGCATAATAAGTCTTCCTATTGGATATTGGATAAACTGGACTCCGAGTCATTATGCACTTTCCTTGGTAATCAGTTCCTTGCCCAAATTATCAATTCTGTGACAGTGGCTTAATGCAACTTGTCAATATTCATCAGAATTCACATCCATTTCATTGCCAAATGCTATTAAGACACTTAGGCTGAGAAAGATATTGGGCCCACCAAGGTTTGATGTCTGTCATCACCATCTGCAGAAACTGTCCTATTTCCTAGTAGCTACGGTCTTCCTTAACTTGAAACTCCTCCAGATGTTTTGAATTTCAGCTTCTATCAGTCTCAGCCAGTATGGATGTTAATCAGGAATACAATAGCCAAATTGATTAGAAATATGAGCAGTTGTAGTCCAAAACATCTGCAGGATTGGAAAGCACTGGGTTGAGGAAGATTGCAATGGAGTAGCAGGATTCGAAAACTCCAACATTTCATCTGTAATCATGATGAATTGGTTGTCTGATTTATTTCCCCTTAATATAAGCCAAAATGTTGCATGCTGCCATGGTGTGAAAATTGTTTCAGCTCCTGCTTGAAATTAATGAAGACAATGCCTAATACAGCACTGATTCACAAGAGGGATCAGAAAGTGAGAAGTGTGAGTGTCTCACCTTTCTATTGCACACACCTCTGCTTTTCCAAGAGAGAATTTCCCCCATGTCCTTGCCCTCTCTGCTATGCAGATATGCCCAATGTGTGATGCAGGAACCATTTACCTTGTGGACAAAAATGCAAAGAAAATTCTGTTTTAGATTCAATGGGAAAGGCTGCTGTGTTAAGGTAATATCCAAAGCCTCTCCAACTTGGACAACTTGGTCACTGTGAGCAGTGGGGGATCAGGGAGGCAACCTGATCAGAGAGTGTGTCCAGTTTGTAAACATGGCGCTCCAGCCAGCTGCACCATCTATGTTGACGTGTCCTCTTCGGCCTGTTTAGAACCACCATTTCATCTATCCCCAATCTGATATGCCCGCCTCCCACAATGGGGTACCCTCCAGTTGTTTTGGGATACAGTTGTCCTTACCCTGGGCCATGACTTCTGTGCCTAATAGGAGCTGAAGTCCAAAACATCTGGACAGCACCAGTTTGGAGGAAGCTTTTCAGCACAAATAGCAAGCACCGTCTCTGAGCATGGATCACCATTTATGCCCAAGAGGAATGGAGTAGCAAGTTCAGGGGAACCACACAGTTCGCAGAGTTTGAACTGAAAGACATGTTAAGTGGGAATAAGGGGAAAAAAGGGGGGGGGACTATCCACATGCAAAGCTGCTTTATACCACCCAGTGGGCGAAAGCTGCACATTCCAGCCACCAGGTGCAACACCAGCCTAGTGGAGGCTGTTTTGAGCACCAGGTCTCCCTCTTGAAGGACAGTGCGATGGCAACTGGAGAGTGGGCTGTGCCAGACCTACAGCCAGCCTGGAAGTTCAGAGGAGCACACGGGGGCAGCGGGGGGATCATCTGGATTGCAGGCCTCTTAAAGAAAAATTGTGAAGTGTGTTTGTAATTGTTTGAAAACCCCCCAAAATGGATGGCTATTTAGAGACAAGATCCTCAGCCTCTTCTGGCGATAGGCCTGGAAGGTCTTTTCTGTGGTGGCACCTTGACTTACTTCCCTAGTACCTCCACTTGTAAGTTACACACCAAGCTGCCCTGACGAGGGGCAACTAGGCTCCACACATGCCCTGATGAGGGGCAGCTAGGGCAACTAGGACCCACATGTGCATGGGTCCATTACAGGAGATCCTGCCAGGACTCCCAACATTATAGCTCAGTCTCCATTAAACTCTCTGCATAGCCCTGGTTCTAGTTACTAGGCCAAACTTGCCCCCGCAACTCGAACTCCACTTTCCTCCAGTGGAGCAATTTTAACTCTCCTGACTCATGTTGGTTTGTGTTATGCTATGGCGTTTTAGTGCCTATTGCTCATTTTTTCCTGTGCATTCGTATTGCTATGTTTAGGGTTTTCTATTTTGGCAGCTGCTCTGAAGGCTTCAGCTTTAAAAAATGAAGAAGTTATATGTTCTTTAAAATCATCCATATCATTCATATACGTAAAGACCAGTCCTTTCTCAGCTAGTTCACATAGCAGACAACTGGGAGGGTTCCTCCTGGAGTATCAGATAGCTTCCAGTATCCATTTTGCAGACAGTCTCCATGTAGCCACTGTAGGTAAGATCCATGTTAAACTCACCTGAAACTGAAATGGCGCAAACACCCTCTGAGCGAACAAGTCAGCAACATCTCAACACTATGTTTCACTGACTGGTCATTTCATATCTCTGCAATTTATCATCTGCAAGCCTTTTTCATGTTAATGGCTAAAGCAGTTAAAACAGGGAACCGGAGGTCCTTATCACCTACTTCCACTTTACTTTTTGTGTTGCCATTGGCAGAGAAAAGACAAGACTCCTTGCTTCATTTATGTGCTGTATTTTCCATAATTGTTGAAACACCAACAGCCAAACCAATTCCTGTTCTAAGTAATCCCTCTGCCCCCTCCTGCACCCACCCACAAAAAAAAAAAGTTACAGTGGGTAAGAGTTTGATCAAGGGCTTCTTCTTTAAGAGAAACAATAATGCAGGTATTTTTCCCAGGGTACTGATTGCAATAAAGTAATAATATGCAAGGACTTTGAACTTCCCAAGATGGGAATGAACAGAAAAAGCAATGGTTTACTGCTGGATTACCATCTTCTCCAAATTATCAGCCAATCTTACCCAGAGTTTGGGTAAACAAAACTATTGCAGGATTTAAAAACATATAGCTAGGATCCTGTACACCACGGCAGATACATTTACACAGGGCAGTCGCTTCATTGGGTCAAATATGCTCTGCGTAACGTGACACAAACTTTGAACAGTTCAGAACTCTGCAGCCAGATCTAAGTCTGGAGTCAGCGGGACTGACATTTGGGGGCAATTTAGGTCCAGCTTCATTGGCTTCCAATTTGTTTTTGGCCTCAATCCAAGGTGCTGGCTTTGCCTTTGAATGCTGCAAATGACCCACAACCTGTATTTGAGGAATCACCACTTCCCATAAGAATCTGCTCCCAGTTTCTGAAGCCTTGTCCTTCCACCAACAGCAACCTAGGCCAGGAGAAAGGGCCTTTTTACTCAAGCCACATAAAGGGTGAACTAGCCACCCAAGAGAGGTTTCTCTGATTCCCTTTGTTCTGCAAACAGACAGGAAGGTATTATTTTTAAACAGACTTAAATTTTGCTATTTTAGCAGGCACTTTGAATGTACTGATGCAGATAATGGCTTTCATAAAACTGTAGAAGTGGGGGGGGTTCTTGCTGTTTGTTTAGCTTTATTGTTCAAATTGTTTAAAAATGTTTTGATGTAATCTTTTTATTTACAAACTACCTTGAGTTTGATCTTAGCATTGTGAGGTTGGCTATAAGTGTCTAAATAAAGAGCAATCTTGCTGTTTCTTTATCCAATGAGCATTTGGATGAGAGGCCATCCAAAGTGACCATTATCACAGTATTTGGAAGTAAGTTCTATTTATTTCAGGAAAATTTGATTTCCATACAATCCCACAACCTATAGAAACAACACAAACCTATGCACACACTCCTGTACCTGTGTTTATATATGCTACAAATACAGAGGACTGGCTGCAGGCCAAGTTATATCCCACTTAAACAACTGGGAACCACGTTAGCCCTAATTCACTCGTTCTGTTCATTTCAAGGGAACGAGGTATGTAGTATGTACTTTCCCAATACTTAGTGCCTATAAAGAGTTTATCCTTTTCAAATGGATATCTGTGCGGCCTAAAACGTCAACTGGTCATGTACGCATCACAGTTGGGGGCTCTGCAGCTCACTACATCAGACTCTGACAAAAGATGGCATTCTCTTGCCGGCCTAAGTAGATTCAGGATCCAGCCCCAGAACTCTCATGTTACATTACATGGTATACAATGGTTTGGAACCCACTGCACTGTAATGACTCTGCCTAAGGATTTCATCAGGCTGCAGCAAGGGACATCACAAGCAGAGAGAGCACCGACTCTTCTGAGAAGCCAGTTCCATTACGCTCAACTTGCCCGCATCACTTCACCAGGCTGCAATGAGGAAGAGGAGGGAAGCAGGACCACTCTGCTGAGAGATTAGCAACATTTGACTTCTCCCATCCTCGAACAGTTCTGTTCTAACTGGATGTTATACCAACTTTTTAACTAAGAGCAGTGCTTGAGGTTTTTTTCCCCCTCCTCCCTCCGCATCTCTTTTCCTTTCAAGACATGTATTTTTTATTGTTAGTCTGTATCAGCTTTGCTGGGCATTTTTCCAACTGAAGAGCAAGGTCAAAAGAAAACAGCTTGCAATAAATAGGACAAAACATCTGGGAGCTATCATTGAAAAAGTTCCTGAGAATCCCCTAGTTCCATCATTTCACAGGGCTTAACGAATCAGGTTAAGCCTACCATGGAAGGTATCCTCCGGGGTGATTTTCAGGGTAGCCACAGATGTGAGCCCCTCCCAGAGTCTGCAACAGCAAGCGTCTCTCTAGCCCCACCAGCCACATTGTATAGCGTGGCCTAGAACATGGCTGTGAGGCCCTGCAGCCTGACTATCCCCAGGGCAGGAGCAAGGGGCAACACTGAAGCACCGGAGCCTGGAGCGGCATTAAGGAAAGAAGCAAGGGGGCAACAGAAGAGCAAGTGAGATGAATGCTGAGTAATTCAGAAATGCCCTTACAAGAGAAGCAAAAGCCTCTGAACAAGGCTGCCTGATGAGCAGAGAGCTGGGACCTGTCCCCGTATGGCAGGTGTATGTCACTTGATTTATATTCACCTCAGCAGAAGGACACCAGCCCGGCATGATTTGTTCCCTGCAGTTTAGTTGTTCTTTATGATCCAGACTGCCAATCTGTCATACAGTAACGCCTACGCTTGTCTCACGGGGTCTACTTTTTCCTCACACGGTTAGAAATCTGAAGTGTGAATGCAACAACTACAGGAGCCGTGTTCGGGCGTTCAGGTCTTCATACAGTGAGAATGGCATGCAGGGAAAGCAGGGGCGCAATAGCTCATCCCGCCCCCTCCATGGCAAGATCTCTGTTGCCTCCCCACACTTTGTGGGAAACAGAGAAGACACTGGTCAAGGATGGGAACCCCCCCCCCAACAAGCCTTGCAGAACCGCCCTTGATGAGGAGGCTGCAGGCATGGCACAAGCGCTCTGCTGTCCAAGAGGCAAGGACTCAACCCAAGGGAGGTCCTGGGGCTGGCACAGGTATCCCTGCAGGTCCACCCAGCAGGCAAGGACACAAAGATTGTCCTTCTTGATCCTGAGGGAATATATGCAAATCTATAGAGCCAGCTAATACCTTCCTTAGGACCAACCAATCCACAGAATTGTACAAGCTTTCAGGTTGCACAAAATGCTTCAACAGGCAAAATGAAATAAAATAAGGAATAGGGAAAGAAAGTCCAAAAAAATGCAAAATGATCAAGTTGTAGGGTGGGTTTTTCAGAAATCTAAACATGCATAAAATTAGGTAGTGATACATGTTGCAAGCATTTGATTACAACTAGCGATGACTTGTGTGACGTAGAAGCAATGGGTGATCTTCCTCTCCAAAAGCACATAGGGCTGCTTGCAAACTATCCTACAGATCTATTGAAAGAGGAGCCAGATTGGCAGCTGGCTCTTGGGTGCAGACTTGATGGCAGCTCCATATTTGCAGTCCCATAAAAGAATTGACTGCATACTTACAGCACCATAATTAATGAACGGCTCCTCACCATCACTTACTATGGTTATGCTGTTTAAACTCAAGTAGCTGCCTGTATTTCTAGTTATCTATCACCCAAAAGGCAGACACCCTCAAGGTGGTTTACAATTATGAAAACCCAAACCGAAAATAAAACAAGGAGAGTTGTACAAGGGACATGTGTTTATGATCAACAGAGTGCCGTGTTGCTTTGAGCATGGGAAGCAAAAAGAATAATGTATGTGAGTAAACATAATGGAGCTGAATCCCTGAGAATCAATAACAATCTAAAAGCAAAAACACAATCTTGGCGGTTTATGAAGAGAACGACTTCAGTATTTCTTTCCATACAGCTGTAATGTATTTCTGACTGTAATTCTGCTTGTGGTTAATTAAAACGAATCATCTCTCAGTCTTGTGCAAATGTATCTTTTTCTCCTTACACTACCTGGCATTTGGCTGAATGCAAGCACTGTTTTCACTTCTAATCGCTTTTGCTTGCACTTGTGACCTAATTAATTAGCAGTCCAACAGCAGTTTTAAAATACTCCACTGGAACAATATTTCATTTTAGAGAGAGACAGGAGGAGGGAAACACAACCAACTTAAATATGCAGAATAAACTGTCCACACAATAAGCCCTAATCCTTGTTCTTTAAGAGGTACATGAATGGCTTTGCTGTGCCATGAAAGAAGAAAGGAAAATAATATCAAAAGCTTACTTGTCAGTCTGTCAGTTCACAATGAACTGAGCCATTGTTCTGTCCTAATATGAGGCACAAGGACTTATGCAAACTACAAGAACCTATTGCAGTATGTACTTTAAGAGGTCAATTCCCCATTAGTCAAGAAGTCCTTTAACCTATGAGCTATTGAAAACACAGATAATTGAGATTTCACATGCTTTTTTGATGTGTAAACTTATTTATTTGTTTGTTTAAAAAGCTGTTACAGCCATTCTGCTCACATGTACCATTCTCTCTCTTTTTTTTAAAGTACATAAATGGCATTATGTAATTATGAGGAAGTTGTACCAGGTGCAATTCCGATTTTAAAAATACATTCCCAGAAGAAAAAATAAGGCATTTTCCATTTGTTTCATAAATGGATACATTATACTTAATACTGAAGTCCTAAAACAAGCAGGGTACAGTCCTCACACAAGCGTCTCCTGCCAGAGACCAGTTAACATCTTGTTTACACTACTGAAGATGAACTGGCTAATGCACTGCGACTTCTCCTGCCTTAAAAATTTTTCAACCCAAAACAAGTGTCTCATGAGTGCTTCATCACACATATTGCCCCTGGGCATGGAGAGGCCCATTAGCTTCAGTGATACTGCTGCACATGTACAGGAATGTGAACAGGAGACGGCTTCCCCCATTCACAGTAGCAGAGCTGCTATCCTGGGCAAGGGAGCTCCATACCTGGGCCTAGGTGGCTGCCATTCTCATTTCTGTAGAGCACCATCATGATCAGGCTCTGAGCTATACCACACTCCAGAGAAATCACAGCTGCAGGGGTTACTGCCACATCTGGATCTGTGGCTTGTGGTTTTAAGTTACTTTTATAGCAATTTAAGGAAGCAGATTCAGAAGACCATCCTGCCCATTTTAAGGGACATTTCAGAATAAATCAAGGGCTGGAAAAATGCATGTTTGGGCCATTTGTGTATAACTGCTCAGTGAATTCTAATTAGGCAACTGAGCTGTTTGCCATCTGGGATTTTTTGAGACCAGTATCTCAACTGCAGACTGGCCAATCTTCCCAGGAACACTCTGACAAGATCATGAGCAAAGGAGGTGTAATGACATATTGTGCCCATGGATGAAATGGTTTGCTCTGTTACCACACGATGTCATAAGAGAAAGCAATGATGCAACCCACTTGCCCCAAAAGGAAAGTAAAACTTCTCCGTGTCTAATCCTCTTCTCTGTCTAGAAAGTGGTAAAGGTTATGATATTTCAAAAATGAGTTGTGCTGAGTGGGGGAAATTACACAACTTTTGTTTATACTGCATTTACTGCAAAAAGATGCAAGAAAAAATGTATTAACATATTCTAAACAATAGTGCAAAGGAAAAAATAAATACCAGTCCAGGCCCTGGTTCCTTTCTAAAATTTGCCACAGAATTACTGCGGTGCTGATGGACAATTTAGAAGGTGGCACTACTCTCTGGATAGCAGTCTGGAATTCAACAGAAAGGCTTTCTTCCCACTGTAAAATTCTTCTTTTTTTAAAAAAAAATGTTAAATTCTGTGTTTAAAACATTCTATGTAAATGTTTGTATCAGGTCTTCCAAGCATAAAGCAAAGTCAAAATTGTAAAGAAGTAACACCTCTTATGATAAATGCTAAGCCATCATGTTCTTCCAATAGGTATTGTATTTGACAGCTCTGTGTTGCCTGGACTGCCTGACAAATATTTCAAACCTAAGAGGCACTACCTAGATTGGATGCCTGCTCTGACTGAATTAGTGAAGGTGTGGCAGTATGAAAAAGGGCCATCTGTTATGTCTGAAACGATGCCATCAGTCCACCAAATAAAAAGGTTCCCTAAAAATTAGGAAGCCTTCCCCAAACTGGTGTTCTGCAAGTGGATTGGTGCACAATTCCATCATCCCCAGTCAATGATGCCAATTGCCTTGCTGGATGGGGATTAAGGGAATCATCGTTCAATCCATCAGGAAGGTACCAGGCTGGGGAAGAGGAGTCTGACAACCTTATGACTGTGAATATAAGTACTTTTTACCACCATTCCCCACACGAGAGTCACTGTGAGCTGTTTTAACTGACAATATTGTCATAATGCCTGTCTCAGCCTGGCGTCTTATACTTGAGGGCACAGGAATGGGGGCAATGGATTTAAAAGATGTCCCTGAATCCCCTCCTCCACTTTATAATCTTCAGGTTATTAGCATGTTGGAACAAGGAGGTAGTGGACTCTTCTGAAGAAATCAGTTAACAAAATTATTAACCCTTTTTCCTGTGCCATTAGGAATTCTTACATATCACAAACAACAGAATTATACCATTCACTTTCTTCTTCTTCTATGTTCCTTTCTAATATTCACTGAAGGACAAAACAAATAAAATTGCACCAAATCTAAAACTGGAAGAATGAAATGGACATTTCTGTCATACCAAAACAAAAAAAGAAACCCACCCCATCCCACCAAAAAGTGTTCTCGTGCTTGAGAGAAGTTTCCCCGTGCAGCACAGCTAGCACAAATGAAAAGGTGAAAAATCAATGTAAATCACATAACAGTGTAAAGTAAAACAAAAGGTTTCATCTGTCATATTATCTATTTACAGCCAAAGTTAGAGGAAATAAGTTAGCATTGAACATATATCAGCAGAAGGACATAGAGGGAGAAGTACTTTTTATTAACCCTTAAAGATCCCAATCATTTTTGGGTACCACATGTTAGAAAGCAGCTTTTATGCTGGTTGTGGCACTTTTAATATTTCCTTTTAATAGTAGTTTCTTTTGGTTGATGGCAAAATAGGAGATACAGTCTTTTAACATTACTCCATAGAAAAAGACAACACAAACATGAAATAGAACCAAAATTACATGGAGGGAGTACAATAAAACACTGGCCATTGTCAAGTTTATGTTACCAGTTTTATAGCCCAAACTCCAACACCACATTGGAAATCTCAGTCTTTAATACTATCATATTTTAAGATTGATGAGAAGGCTCCAGTGGTCCATTCAGATGTTTTGCTTTGTTTTATACATATACTTCGACTTCCCAAGTAATAGTTAAAGCGGTTTCAGAGCGGATTTCTCCTACAAAAGTTAAAGATGTACAGAATAGATCTCAAACGTGCAATACTGTAGTTTTACAAGGATTTCAGGGACATGGGGAGGAGGCAAATAGAAAGAAAGTGGTTTTGAAAGATATGACTTCTTTCAGTTCTGTTCCTTTCCCCACCCAGTTGGTTTGTTTCAGTTTGCAAGAAGTCAATTTTAGAAGTGTACAGAAACAATACATACAAACAGGTCTTTAAATCCATCACTGAGCAGGAATCTATCTACTTGGATTGAGGCTTTGCATTAATGTTTTAATCATTTCTTCTCACCTGAAGTCTTTGAGGAGTCAAAGCTCAGTAATCAGATTAAGAGGTCAGCCACTTCCACAATCCAGCCAGAGCAGAGCCTGAGAAAAACAGCAAACAAAGCCAGGCCCTTCCTCACACAATCCTTTTTCGGTCTATTCTGCAGAGGATCTTTTTAAAGGATCTCCTGAAGTCGTGGTTGAAAATAGTGTAGATGACAGGGTTCAGGGAGCTGTTGCAATAACCAAACCAGAAGAAGAACTTGAAAAGGGTATCAGGTACAAAACAGCTCTTGCAAACAGCAGTCAATGTGTAGGTGAAGAAGAACGGAAACCAGCAAACCACAAATACCCCTATCACTACTGCAAGCACAAAGGTGAAGCGCTTCTCTCTGTTCTGCCTGCCCCTCCATCGGGAAGCTTTGGCGTTCCTCTCCTCCTCTGATCGACTGGGCAAGCTGTCCCCAGGCTTGATCTGGCTTAGCTTGGTTTTCCCCTTGCCTCTCTGTGGCCTCTCTGGTTTCCTGGATGGATGATTCTCATTGTGTTCGGAAGAGGAGGTGTCCTCCAAGTCTATGCCATTGACTTCTTCCCTTACCTGGCTCCCTCCTGCCACAGCCGCCGTCTCCCCATTCAGTTTGGTCGCGGCAGGCATGTCCTCCTTGTCAGCCAGCCCATTCTGCCTCCTCTCTACGGCCTCTCCTCTCTTGCCGGGAGGCACGCGAGTTCTCCTCTTTGCAATCTGGTAGATGCGGACATAAACAAGAATCATGATAAGGCAAGGAGCGAAAAACGAACCAATGCTGGAAGATATGATGTACCATGTCTCCTTGTTGATACTGCAGCTGGGTAGCTTGCTCTCTGGTTTCAACTCAGTTTGTTCACTGAGGGGACTCTCAGGCTCACCCTGCTTCATGATGGAGATGAGTGGTGGGAAGGAAATGACTGCTGAGATGACCCAGACGAGGAAGATAATACTTTTGATGCGTCGGGGTGTGCGCTTGAGGTTGTATTCAATGGCCTGGGTGATGGACCAGTAACGATCTAGGCTGATGGCACAGAGGTGTACAATGGAAGAGGTACAGAACAGTACATCCAAGGCCAGGTAGATCTCACACCACACCTTGCCAAAATACCACTGACTCATCACTTCGTTGGCCAGAGAGAAGGGGATGACCAGGGTGGCCACCAGGATGTCAGCGGAGGCCAAGGACACCAGGAAGAGGTTTTGTGGGGCCTTGAGCGCCCGGCTAGTGAAGACAGCAATGATGACCAAGACATTGCCAAAGATGGTGACGAGCATGAGCAGCGTAGCGAGGCAGATGAGAACCAGTGTGGTGGGTAACGGGTAAGGAAGGCTGTCCTTCTGCCCACCATCACTCCCATTCAGGCTCCTGTTGCCATCCATGTGCTGGAGGTGGCTGTTTCCCTCCAGTGGTGGAGAGTGCAGGTGTGCCAGGGAAGAGATTCCCCCTCTCTCAGTGAACGGGCTCTCCAGGTAAAACATCAACCCCGGCTCTGCTGCTTGTTGACCCCCAAGACACACCCAACTAGGAGAGGGAGAAGCAGAGACCACGGAGCCTGGTGGATCTGAGCAGCCTGATCTTTCTCGCAGAAAGTGGAGGCACAGAGAAGTCTTAATCCAATCAACTGCTGCAACAGCTGCGTTCAGCTTCCACAGTCCCCACCGCTTTACTCTACTGATGCGAGGCGCAGCTACATAAAGGGAAGGGGGTCGGCTCCGACCCGGCGATGTCCGCCGGATCTTCCTTCGGCCAGCAAAGCGCGGATCACTTCTGCCCTCCCCTGCCCAACTAGATCATCTCCAGGCAGATCGGTGGGGCGAAGAAGCGCCCTCCTTCCTCATCTCCCCCAGCCTGTAAGGGGAGGAGGACTTCTTAAGAGACCGTGCTGGGCAGACAAAAGTTCCTCCTCTTACCTTCGGACTGGAGAAGGGAGGGCCCCAGAGAGGGGCCAAGACGCGCGGTGGGGCGCCAGGCGCTTCCTCTCCCAGCAAAGGCGATCCGAGACCGGCGGGAGGAGGAGGAGGAGGAGGAGGAGGAGGAGGAGGAGGAGGAGGAGAAGGAAGGGGCGGCAGATAAATGCCACTCAGTCCCGGTGCGCGTGGGAAAAGGGAGGAGCGGCTCGCCGGACCGCTGGAGCCGAGAAGATCTCTCTGCTGGTCGCGGAGCCGGTGCTGCCCGCTCAAGCGCTGCCTTCCTGGCTCCCGGTTAGCTTTATAGCCCGGGATCGGTCCGGCGGAATCAAGCAGCAGCGTCAACGCCACGTGGGGACAGCCCCCCGCGCGCTTCCCCGCCTCTGCCTCGCCAGCGCGCCGCGCTTTCGCTCCTCGGGGAAGGAGAGGCGCTCCGGCCCGCTGGCCCTGCCGCCGCCTCCAGCCCGAGGACCGTGCCCGCTTTTCCCCAGCGGCGCGCTGGCCCGCCCGCCCGCTCGCTCCTGCCGGGGCGCGACTGCTCGCTCGCTCGCTTCCCTCGCGCGGAAGCGCCGGCGACACGCCTCGCCGGCCCGCACCTGGCGCCCCGGCACCCGCCCCGCCGGGCCGCGCGCGCCCTTCCGCACAGCTCCCGGTTGTGCGCGCCCGAGCGCACCCGCGCCGCCTCGACCCGGCGGGAGTTGGCCCGAACAAGTTGGACGAGACTGGACGGCCGGTCGCTCTCAGTGGCTGTTGGGCATAGGAGGCTCGGGAACGTCGCTTCACAGCCCTGCGCTCTACTCGCGCACTACATGTGCTTGGCACAAGTATTTGCACTCCTTACCACTCACGGCCGTGCTTCACACTCACGCCTAGTATGTACACACTGTTCAACTGTAACCAAGGACGGTGCATTCTGGCTAGTAGGGTAGAGGACAAGGGAGTCCACGGAAGGCGGAACGAGGGACGAGTAACCCAACGAAGCTCTTGGTGACAACAGGGGTACAATATACGGAATCAGTGCCTTGAGCGCGCTGTTCTCTGCTTCGGCACAAACCCGTGTCACAAAAACGCAAAGCGAAGCTGGGAGAAACAAACAGCCTGGGAGTGGGAGGTGCTCAAGACCTCAGGCACACACAAACCCACTTGCCTCCCCATCCTCTTCCTCTCCATCTTTCCCTGCTTGCTTGCTCCTTCCCACACAAACCATCTTAAATGCAACACCAGTAACAGCTACCTGAGCTGCCCTTTCCAAGCCTCCTATTTCTTTTGGGAGCTGAACAGGTGCAGATGGGAAAGGAGAATTAAAACCCAAACAAGTGTACTGATTGGGTATTGGTGACCAAAAGGGCTGTCCTGTTCACAGAACACATCTCTGGGTATTGACTGGATCTCCAGCAGCCAATTAGGCCCATATTTGGAGATCTGGCAGCCCCACAAAGAGAATTGCTGTGGCTCTGCCTCTTGCCTCTTCTTTCAGTTAGAAGTCTTGAACGCCTTAGGACAGGGGCATGGCTTCCAGGCTGCTGCCTGTTCCTTCTGCTGCATTGCTTCTCCCCAGAAATGGGTGAAGATTAGAGGATATTTAAGGGCAATGTGAGCTGCCCTTTGCAGGCCTGAAAGCTACTGAACCAGAACATACACCTGGGCAGACATGCATAGAAAGGAGAAGTTTACATGGTTTACATGCTTGGTGAGGAAATGCCCAAATGGATAAGAATAACATCTCATTCTGTTCACTTTGCTTTTTGCTATCTTGGTTGCTCCCGGTGCCTTTAGACCCACCTACTGCTAGAACGGGGCCCCAGAGACCCTTCCCAAACCTCTTAAGCATTTTGTTTGGAATTCACCTCTTAAGCATTTTGTTAAAAACCATTACCTTCCTCAGCAAGAGAAAACCAAAAGCCAGCAGCTGGGCCCAGAAACATCAGTGAACCCAGCCTTGCCCCAGGCTCAGTCACTACCAGTAACAGTAATTGAGGTCAGGAGGCTGACCTGGCTGCCAACATTAAAGGAGCGACTAGACTAGCTCGCTCTAGGTGAAGGGGGAAAATACTGGCAGTTCACCATTCCACCACCACCCCTGCCCCACTCTTAAAGAGAAATGGCACCGGAGGGATTTCAGCTAAGAGGCTCTGCACACCCCAGCAAGCTTCTGGGCATGAACCTCCTCTGTAGGAAACATAAACAGGATCCAAGGAGAAGAGAAGCCTGCATCCCACAACTAGGGACATAAACACCCTGCTTTGTGCAGATTGTCAGATTATCAGCTCTAGGAGGATCAACCATGTTCCACCCTGGCAGCCTGAATGTTCAAGAATGGATAGTGCTGATTATGATCTGCCCAGTTGTGGATGGGGCATTCATGTGCACAACCCACAATTCTATGGCAACATGTCTGATGCAAGAGCTGAGACAATGAGAACATGCGTGCCTTGTCTGCACGCACCGCATTTCAGTCTTCTTTTCTGTTTGTCATATGAGGCTAAATGCGAGCATATTTCACATTTTCTGGCAAAAATAGCTTTAGTTACAAGTATCCCATAGTCCAATGAGTTTAACATGTAGTTCTATTGAAACTTGGTTATGCCTGGGACATACTTTGAATACAATGCAAAATCAGTTTCTAAAGCACATGGATGTGTTAACACTCTAAAATGTTTTAATTACAGTTCAGTCTTCAGTACTAGTTTTTAATTTAAAATCTGCCAGGAAAGACACTTTGGGATTTATGAATAAATGATATTTCCACAACTGGCACTGGTGGGTTTGAAGTACCCACCAATGTTCATGCAATATGGGAAGGTGGATCAATTAGAATGAGTTTTCCTGTGCCTGCTGTTGAGAAATGTTGAGGGATGTTGCGTCTGTTGAAATTCAGCAGATTTTTCCTGTTCTTTTCCTTTATTCTGGGGAAAGGGGACGCTCTGCCCTCTGAACCACTTCTCCCAATTTCCAGTTTAATTGGTGTGTTTCCTTTGCATCCCCCCCCCCCCCCCATGTTACTTTGCTACCAGAAGAAGACTGACCTGGCTGCAGATACTCAAGGAGGAACTGGATTTCTCTAGGAGAAGGGGAAGGTTTTGATTTAACCATGCTTTGGTATCAATTGGGACAATTTAGTCACAACTAGTTCAGCCTGTTGATTTCAATAGGTCTACTCTAACTAAATCTGGATCCAACCCAATGTGCATAACAAAATATCAACAGTCATGATTTCAGTACCAATCTTATACCAACTGCATAGGTTTCAAATTAGTTTCTGAACTCAGTTCATTATATTTTGTTTTTAGATGTGGTTTATTTAGACGTATATCGAATAGAACTATTGAATTGCTGGTTTTCACCTAAAAAGCCCTACAGGGCTTGAGTCTAAGATATCTGCAAGATTCCTCTGATGTAATCAGAGGCTCTGTCCCTTTAGCAAGAGAAGCTAGGCTGGTAGGCATATAGGACAGGATGCCTTTTCTTTAGCAGTGCTCCAGTGGTGGAACTCCATCCCAAGGTAGATGAGATTGGCTTCATCGCAGTGCCTAACAGTGTCAGTACAAGCTCTCCCTCCACCTAAGGCAGAAGCGCATTCACATGCCATGTCACCCTCAGCCCATGACCACCACAATGGATCAGACACCCCTCCGACAACACCTGCTTCTGAGGTAAGACAGCCACCCACAGTCAGGTATTTGAGCCTAGCTAGTTCACCAGAGAGCCCTCCCACTGTCTCTCCTCGGCTCATGTGGCTCCCCAGAAACTCTGCCCAGCCGCTAGTTCATGCGGAAAGGTTCCTTGCCCTAAGCCAGAGGACAAGTGGCTCTGAGCAGCAGCTGACCCTCTCTTTCTCACCAAGCAAGTCCTGAAGAACATCCTTGCTGATGTCCAGCTGCTCTGGAGTGCCCTGCTGGCTGCTCTCTCATGGTGGCCTTCTGCACTGGCTCTCCGGAGCACCACCAGGCAGGCAGGCAGGCAGGCAGGCAGGCAGGCAGCAGCTCCAAAAGACTCTGCCAGACCCTCCTTCTGGCTGCTGTGAATGCCAGGGCTACAGAGCAGCCTCGCTCTGCTGCCTGGGAGGAATTCCCTTACCTCTTGAGTGCGTGTGCGGCAAAGACTTTCTTGTCCCACTGGCTCTTTTCTCTGATGTGTCGTCTTAAGTCTCCTACTTTTAATTGGTGGTTTCCAAACTGATGATGATGACGACGACTGTAGGAAAGGGGCAACAGGTAATTCCAGATTAATTTAAATAATTGCATAACAGGATCTAGATGAAATTAAGTAATATTTTGCCAATGTGAAGCATTAGACCTTCCTAGAGGAAGGATATAGGTACGGGCCTGGTGAAATCCCACCAAGCATTCCTCCTGGCCATGTTAGCAAATGCATGCCCATGCATCAGCAAGGGGGGCATAGCCAAATAAACGGAAAGCAAGGGCAGCTTGCATGTGGACATTTTTCTGTACAGCACTGAGTAGTTAAACAAAGAAGCAAGTCTTTTTAATGCATCAGTTCCACTTTGAAAACAAGGCACAGTAATCTGAAACTTCAAGGGAAAATAAGGATAGGAACACTTTTAGAAACCTCAATCAGTGCAGGGTGTGTGTGTGTGTGTGTGTGTGTGTGTGTGTGTGTGTGTGTGAGAGAGAGAGAGAGAGAGAGAGAGAGAGAGAGAGAGAGAGAGAGAGAGAGAGAGAGAGAGAGAGAAGGCTTTTTCAAAATAGCTCTATTTTCAATGGAACTTGCGTCGTATAATAGGCTTAGGGGTGTGCACCAGAGTAGGGTTAGGGTTAGAAAAAGGAGGTGTCCTGGCACAATTTTGATGGTTGGAATGTGTTTAGAATTGGCAGAAAGGATGAGCTGTGCAGAAGAAGCTACTCAAGAAGGCTTTTTCAAAATTGCATTATGCGCAGCGCGGCACAGAGCCAAGGGATGGTAGACAAATTGTTTGTTTAATCATCCAAAAAGAAACAAGGTTTTGAAGCAAGGAAGGGCCAGTGGTTGTACTGCTGAGATCCCCAGCTCAAAGTTATTTGCCTGCAGAGATTGCTTAGACCATATTCCATGACTCTAGAACTCCCTGCCTCTGAAGATCAGGTGGGCAGGAACATTGTATTTCAGCACATCCTGAAAATACTTCAAATAAATCTCCTTGATTTTATTGTGTTTTAATATATGGTTTCATTCCTTTTATATTTTTATTTTTCACTACTCTGGAATGTGCATTTGAAAATATGACTGAGTTTATAAATGCTGCAAATAAATAATACATTATAGTGAAATGTTTCATTATACCTGAACAGCAGACTCTAGAATAAGGAGCTCAGGAAATATGATTTCAAATATGTTAAATCGTTCTGTTTCTAGATATCTGTGTATGTCCAGTCAAGCTCAATGCCTCATGCAGCCATCAAAATGTATTCACATTTTGTTTCTATATGAATCATGGCAATATCCTGATTTGTGGACTCTCACAGGGCTCCATTCTGTCTCCGATCCTGTTTAACACCTACATGAACCTGCAGGGAGAGATCATCCGGAGAAGTGGTGTGGGGTGTTATCAATATGCCAATGACATCCAGATCTCTTTTTCCTGCTGCTGCTTCTACAGACAGCATCTCCTCTCTGAGGCTGGTAATGGGGCCGGATTAGGAAAAACAAATTGAAGCTGAATCTAGACAAAACAGAGGTGCTTGCTGTTAAAGGTCCAACTCCAGGATTAGAGGTGTGTCAACCAGTTCTAGATGGGGTCACACTCACCCTGAAAGAGCATGCTCACAGTTTGGGGTGCTGCTTAACCTGGACCTTCAGGTGTCAGCACTGGCAGAAGTTGCGGTCAAGACTGCCTGCTATCAGCTTCCACTGATTTGCCAACTGCGTCCCCCTGGAGGAGAATGACCTGAAAACAGTAGTGCATGCAGTGGTAACTTCTATGCTTGGTTTCTGCAATGTACTCTACCTTGTGCCTACTCTGGAAACCGCAACTAGTGTAAAATAAGGCAGCCAGGCTGGTCTCTCGGGCATCATGAAGAGACCACGTGTCGCCTGTTTTAAAGTCCGTGCACTGGCTGCCAATATGTTTCTGGATGCAAGGTCATTGGAAGACATTGGATTGGGTCCAAAATACCTTCAGGAGCACCTTTACCCATAAATTTTGCCCTACTCACTGAAGTTCTCTGGGGATAATCTTCTGCAGGAGTAATGTCAACTACGCAGAGGACTTTTTCAGCTGTTGCTCCTAAAGTAAAGAATGGTTGGCTGGGAGAAGTATATCTGATAACCCAGATTGCCACTTTCAAGTGGGAGTTAAAGGCGTATCTCTTCTGACTTGCCTTCCCAGATTAGTTGCCAGATTCATTTTATTTCATATGTTTGATTTTTAGCAAAAATGTCACAAGTGTTGGTTTGAATTTCTTGTAAGCCACCCAGAGTCAATGGGAATGGGGCACTAAATATAAATTTAGATAGATAGATAGATAGATAGATAGATAGATAGATAGATAGATAGATAGATAGAACACCTGCACATGCAGACAGACTATATTTGATGATGGGGATGATCAGGCTGGTGTCAAAGCAAGCACGGCTGGGCCCACCTCACATCAGGGCCTTCTTGCAAGAGGCCCCTGGCCTTGTTCCTTCTCTCTCCTATTGCAGCCTGCTTGCGCACCCACCCCTCACTCTGGCCCAGCCAGTGATGGTGGTGAAGAGGAGGAGCAGGAGATGCCCCTGCCCTGCGGCTCACTGTCTTTTGAGCAAGCCAGTGGCCATAAATATGAGAAAGAAGGTGAGGAGCAAAAGCACTTAGTCTTAATGAAGCTGGTGGCAAGGAGGAAGACTCTCTATGGGGCGAGTCCCATTGAAGGTGTCTTGCCCACAGACGCGTCAAAATCTGGAGCCCACACTGAACGCTGTGTGTTTGATTGTGGATAAAATACTCGTTCGCTGCCACCTGTTTACATGCATTCTTTACTCAGGGTTAGATGCACTGTTCTCTTTTGTTAATATCCCCAGCGCCACAAAAAGCAGAACTGAAAGCAAAAGTTGTGGCTGCAGTTCAGGGGAAGGCAAGTTTCATTTCCCAATCATATAAACAGACCTTGCAAGCAGCTAGTGAGAAGTTCGTAGATGGGGACTGGTGCGACTGTAGATCAAGTGGTACTGACCCTGGGAGCACACCCTCAGAATACCTGCTTGTTTGGAGTGCATTTCTCTGTGAACATTGTTAATGTGAGGAGATAATTTAAAATTGCAGTGTAGGTTTCATGCCTGAACTGTGGACACAAGAAATGGGAGGAAATCAGTCATGAAACTGAGATGGACATGAATTCAGCTCCATCTCATCTCTGTCCTTACTCATGAGCTTTGGACCAGCCCCTCTTCCTAGACCATTTGGACAAGGTAAACAGTACAACCTCTCAGCAGGAACAGTGATGCTTCTGTAGCCATTGTAGGGCTTAGGACACAGTGGGAGTTAGTACTTCTTCAGTTATCATAGGATGATGGTACTAAAGATGGTACTATAGCTTTGGACAGAAAAATCAAAACATCTTAAAGATTGTCAGGTGAAGTCTAAATGGAATGACTGGCACACCATCAGTTCTCTGGGCAACGCCATACAAAAGCAGTGACTGACGAAGTCCCACGGGGTTCTGTTTCCTTGGGATGGGCCTTGTTATGGCTTTGTTTTTCTTTTTCCTGGTCACGTGTGGCTTATGACTGATGCACGTACAGCCTAACCGAAAGTGGCAACTCATAGCACAAACACAGAACAGACGCTGCTTCAGCATTCAGCAGTTTGTAGTTGGGAGGCTTTTGTGCCATAAAGATACCCTCAGAAAAATCCCTCAGCTATTTGCTGCAAAGACATGGAGGGGTCGGTCTGTCCCTTCCAGCATTTGCACACCCCTCCAGCAATGCCCCCATCAGCTTAGTTCAGCGGAACGCATGAAAGGTGCCTCTTCACAGCTGCACAAAAGCAGGGACCCCTGTCACCCATTCAGCTGAAGGTGTGGACTCTGGTGCACGCTTGGCACCGTGCCCTTGCGTGCCAGGGATGTGGCTACCCAGTGCAGTTCTTGTAGCTCTTGTTTTTTAATTGTGTTCAACAGAATTGTTTACAGCAATTGAACGTGTTGAGCTTCTTTCAGTCTGAAGGCCATATTCAGTTCAGGTAAGTTCATGAGGACCACATTCCAGGGTGGGTGGGTTTGGGACAAAATGCCAGCATAGTTTTGCTTCAAGCGCTTACTCTAAAACTCTTTGCTTAAAGTAATTAGGAGAGTCGTTTCAGGCTTTAAGAAGCAAGGGGGCTGCACAAAGCCAGGAAACCACTAAGGGAGCTGCAGTTCAGGAAGAGGTGTGTGCTCTCTGGGACTCAAAGTCTGACTTCCTTGGTATACCGTGCTGATTGACTTGGAGCAATTATGAAGCTCCTGCCCTGATCAGGTTTTTTTTTAAGTTTTTAAAAATAAATTGAACTTCAAAATGGAAATATTGAACAAGGTTTCAATCTGATAAACTTGCAAGACACTTGAAAAAATAATTAGGGTGAAGAGGAAAGGAAAATGAACCTTGATTCAGTGTGTTATTTGAGCAAGTGTGTCATTTGAAGAATGAGGGCAAGCTGAAGTGAAGCTGAATCAGTAGGAGACATTTTAAAAATATCCGTGGGTTTTATCTTTCTATAAGAAAAATTCAGTGGGAAACTACCATGTATTCAAACATCTGTGGAAGCAGAAGAAAACATTTGCAACCCATCTGTAATATACGTATTTCAAACTTGGTTTTTGAACTACTTTAGTGTTACAGCATTATGCATTTTAGAAATAGAAAGCAAATTAAATTGAACATGTTAAATAATTGCTCATAATGATAGTGTCTCGGATACCTTTGCTTTTTTGTAATTGCAAAGCTAATAATCCCTTAGGCACAGCATATTCATTTTTGTTTGTGTTAATGTTTCTTCAAACTGAGCAGAATTCAAGGAGGAATTTATGCCCGCACTGCACTTGCCTGCAATCGCACTGCATCTGTCCCCAGCCTCTTGTGCAACAGTGATCTTGCATTCCTGGGATAGGCAAACCAGGCAGAAATGCTGCTTGTTTGGGATGTTTAAGGAGACCGCCTCATCATCTTCACTTATTTTCACTTTCTATTATTTATTTATATCATTGTATTATTTATTAACATTTTCACTGCTTAGCTGCATAACTGAAGCTCTCTTGACCTGCCTCCTTCCAGAAGTTTGGGGCTTTCCCTAGGAAGGGCTAAATCTCCCTTGCATAAGGGGTCTGTCCCAACTGCAGCATGGAATTGGTGGCACCCACCACTTGCAGAAGGCAATCAGCCGGGAGAAAAGGAACTGCCCTGCTGGATTCTGACTGCAGTGAGTTGCTTATTTAATCCCAGCGCCAAGCACATCATCAGAAGTTAGGAGGGAAACACAAGGCTCCCACCCTAACATTCTCTTGTTGTGGGAGGGAACAGAGGGCTGTTTATCCCTCCCCAATCTCTCTTGTTTTCCAGCTCCAAATGAAGGACTTCTCCACATGAGGTATTTATTGTGTTCTCCTCATCCCTAATCCACAGAACTTTGTGGGGCCGTTTCACAGTGTCGTCATCCTCTATACCCCCTCCAAATTTTTCTAGCCATTTTTGTGGCTTTTCTTAGAGCAAGGAAAGTTCGCTATTTTCCTGGGAACAGGCATTATTCACTACAGAAGCTCACTGTAATTTTCCAAATCTTTCCCAATACACAGCGCCACCTTGTGTTGTCTAATGGAACATAAAGAAAAGCAGAAAGGAAAACCCCTGAGTGGAACTACAACTCCATGAAGGAGTAGTCTTCCCACCAAGAAAACAGAAGAAGCCTCAGTAAAGCACTGGATTAAATGCCTCATATAGAGAAGCACACCGTCTCTGGGTCATTTTAAACACACTCACACAGGCACAAAAGCTGGCTCTGATGCAAATCAAATCCAGCAAAGGGCGGGATGATTTGAAAGGTGCAGGAGGCATTAAACATCTACTCAAGACTCCCCTGCAACTGTCTCTCTGCACCCACATTCACAATAGCTCTGCATTCACAGGGCTGTGATTATATGTTTACAGACAGAATGGCTAGTTTTGCCCTCAGTGCATGCTAACAAGCCTTGAATGCTATTTTAATGTTTGACGGGAAGTAAGAAAAATATTTAGACTGCAGTATCTTGAGACACTCCTCTTAAAACCAGTGCAGCACAATGAACAGATGAGAACCCCAATATGTAACAGTGGAGAGCTGACCGATCTTTTCTCCTTGCTAGCCAGTTCTCATCATTCCCACACCTCTTAGGCTAAGTGGTTTGAAAGCCTTTTTTGCTGAGAAGTTCAGCACTCAGACTGAAAGTCTTGGCCAAGATATAGAACTCTGTTTTTTTTTTTTACTAGACAGTTTTCTCTCACCATGGCCAGAAGAAACTCATTAATGGACTAGATTGCTTCATACTGAGAAATACTGGCAACCAGACAGAGGTGGTGATGCTTTCCAAGAGGAAGAAAGGAGGGATTTTCGATAGCTAAATAAATAAATAAAACAGAGAGACATGGGAGAAGGGAAGCACTTTCCGCTTGCACATTTGGATACAAAGCACTTTGTAGAAATTAAAGGGTGATATTTCCTAGCATGGGCATTTCATTTATCATCTTATTTAAAGCCTGTGGGTTACCATTCTCTGCAAGGTTTATTACAGTAATTGCAATTCATCTGAAGGAAGTCCTAGATTTTCCTTTGGTTTCCATTTCTTGGAACTTTTTCTCTGCACTTTGGTTAATAACCCACAATTACCTTCTAAGATTCATATGTACGGTTACATGATTGACTCCTAAAAGACCCAGTTTGTAGAATAGGAGTGGGCCACTGCGGCCTGCAGATGTTGTTGATCATCAGCTCCCATCAGCCCAAGCCACATGGGCAATGATCAAAGATGACAGAAGTTGCAGTTCAACATCTGAAGGCCACAGGTTCTCTATTGTTGCTGTAAGTGGGCAACATGTGGCCCTCCAGAGGTTTTAGCATACAACTCCCATAATTCCTCACCACTGGCTATCCTGTCAATAGGAGATGTAAGATAACCCATTTGGAGGGCCCCAAGTTGTCCTCCACTAATATAAAAGGTGCCTTGGTATTGAATAAGAGATTAAAATGCGTTTGCCTGTGAAAGGACATTTAGCTGCATCATCTCATTGTATCTAACAAGTGACAAACACCAGAGAGAAAACCTCCTGCTGTTTTCATAGCATACCTTTCCTATCTGGACAGGACCTCATGACCCTGAAAATGCTACAACGTGTTTTGTTCACACATACATCTGCAACTGGAGGGAGGGGATGGGCAGGAGGGCTAACCTAGATCATTTGCATACAGCTACAAAGCTGTCTATAGAGAAGATAAGTAGCTTTTGCAGAGAATGGCAGTGTCTGTTTTTTCAGAATGAGGCACCATGATCCCCAAATGTCTACTTGTTCGTATCTTGCTCTTTAAACCCATGTTATTATCCTGCAGTCCTGTCGGTTTTGGTCCTGGCTGTAATAACCCTTGACATTAGATGTTGACCTGTGCAGGGAGCAGCACTCAGAGATGTGGAGTACCAGGATGAAGACTAGGACAGACTCTTATTCCTGGGCCAGCTCCTGCTGCGAGGGGACCCTGGGCAACTGCCTTCAACTATGTTGTGTCCACCCACCCCCAGCCATGGGATTGCCTGCTAGCAATAGCAGGCGATTAATTGCAAGATGCCCTTTCCCACAGATGTCCCTGGTTTGTGAGAATTTTTCAAATGGCAGCTCGTTTGATTCGGACACTGAGCCCGGGGGAGGGGGTGGTTCAGTGCGGATGGTCGGACCCAAAGATGCCAGGGGCCACATCTAGTTAGATGCCCAGTTGTGACACGTGGTTCAACGAGGTGCAAAACTCAGGCAACCTCTCCCCTCCCACAACACAACACCGTCCTCCCTAAGTAATGTCATTGAAGGGCACAGAACACCTCTCTGCCTGGCCTTGGTATCCATTGAGCTGATGCAAAACAAACTGAGACAATAAACTTCTGTTTCCACATGCGAGGCACATGAAATTATTGCACAAAGGCCTAATACATGGAATTATTTTTGCATATGAAATTACTGCACAAAGGCCCGGTACATGAGCCAGCGGAATCCCACAGAACAGATGGCAATCTAACCCCATTCTTGGCACGCCCGTGCAGCAGTCTGCACATGAGCTTATCTTCTTGCTAGGGATTCTGCGTATCCAGGAATGCAGCCATTTTCTCTGGATCAGGAGGCATGTTTCTGGAGCAGGGGTGTTGACCTTAAGCCTGTGGCCAGATCCCCTGGTGGCAAAGCTCCTTTCCTCAGGCTGAAATGCATTTCCTAAGACTTAGTTAGGGAGGTAAGAGGTTTAAGCCAAAATACGCTGATATTTTTTCTGTACTTTGGCCTCACATTTTGCCCTGCTCCCTCCCACCTTCACCCCTCCCTCTTTCCCAAGGAAGCAGTTCTACACCGTTGCAGTATGTAAAGGAGTTGCACCAACCAGGATGCTTGTACATTTTCAGCATAGCTCTCTGCACTTGACACTTTGCTCTCCTTGCAGTGGCATGAGTGGATCTGCTCGTGGCTTTATGATTAAAAGAGATCCAACTGGCAGGCCTGCTGTGTAGCAATCTCAACATACATTGCGACTGTACAAGAAAGGGCGTGTTGGGATAATTGCTCAAAATTGCAGGCTTCCCAGAAAGCAGATGGCTTGGGAGCCATTTCACAAGTTGGAGAGGTTACCAGCAGCTTGTCAGAAGTAGCTTGGATACACTTAGTTATTACGGATTGCATCACCTAGGAGCAAAAAGCAATAAAAATAGGGGAGTTTTGTCTATCATTCGGAATCCTTGCTTGTAAAAATTTCCTTTCACGTCTGTACAAATTGGACCACTGGGTACAGCCCTTTCATTGCTCACCTCAGTAAAACGAGGCTGAAGGATCACAGATTGCCATTTGCTATTCTTTTTCCTTCCACACCTTCACAAAAAAGTATGTGTAGGACATGAGATTGCCTTTGGATGATCTCCCCAGATCATCACCAGGAAGATGTTCGATCAGCTTATGATGTCCTTACAGCAATGGATCCCATGGGCTTAAGCTAGTGTGGACGGTTCACACAGAAGTCGGACCAGCAGCTTTGACACGACACTGTAAGGCAAGCAGGTTATGCACACACACACACACACTGCTGATACATTCTGACTTCCGGGTGCACCACTGCCACCTGCATAATGGACTCAGCTGATGGAAGCAAAGCTAGCAGACAGTCTGCGTCAGCTGCTGAAAACCACTCTTGCTGTGCCTATGTGGCTGAGAAGTCGGTGAGAGTAAATTGTTGACTCTTGGATGTTCCATGTACATTTCACTGCATTTTTATCCCATCAGTTTTATTTTGTGATCTTTGATGGATGACTGTGATCTTCATTATTGACAGACTTGAGGTTTCAAGCCAGACTTGAAAAGAGCAGCCAGTTGTTCCAACCTGCCACATCTGTAGAAGACCTACATAGAAAGAATGTAGGAAGCTGCGTGCACAGAGCCAGTTCACATGATCAGCACAACCCACCATGGCTTATTAAATCCATGGAGGATTGCAAGGCGTGCTGTGGCAGAGTTGGATATTTGGCACCTCATGAAGGATTGCCACAATTTGGCATGTCATGCAGACCTGGGCAGCAGGGGGTTATTGGGTAAAGAACTCTCAAGGAAGCCACATTCAGTTGTGTTGCAGGAGGGAGTGTGATGATTGTGCATGCCCAGGCAGAGAATTAGACCATTGGCTCAGTATTGACTATGTTGACTGGCCGTGATTCTCAAGAGTTTAAGCCGGTATCTTTCCTAATCCCATCTGTCTGATGCCAGGGATTAAAACAGGGGCCATTTTCAGGCAAGATGCATGCTTTACCACTGAGCCAGGACCCTTAAGGTGGCTAGTCAAGGCATTACAAGCATCAAACAAATCCAAATGACCCAAATCCTAAACAAGTTTGCCTTGCCTTATCCAAGCCAAGGGATGAAAGGCGGATCAAACCCTCAAATCATCTGGTGCTGGAGGCGAAAATATTAGTGCCACCTCTCCTCAAATGAGAAAAGATGAACTGAGAAAGAGGGAGAATGAGAGAGAGGCAGGTTTACCAATCACATTGCTCGCAAATATTTACACGCCTGCAAGTGGAAGAGAGTAATTCTTGCATAACATGACAAGAAGTTTTCCCTGCCCTGCAAAAATAACAAAAACCAAGGGCCTAGAAAATCATGTTTTGTTTTGGTTTTTTAATAATAAGTCAGGTTATGTGGTCTTGCACAATTTGGGGCTTTCAAGTTTTGCTCCAGGACAGCCTATTGCTGTGTCTGCAGTAGCTCCTCCTGGGCTAGCATTACATGATGATATTACACAGTGCAGCTTGAGTGGAACAGTCCGTGACCTGCCCTGCTTAACTCCCTTCAAGCATCAAATGCAATGCAATAATTTTTGCCTATCCCAGAGTCAGAATGCTGGGTGTTCACACTCATGCAAAAGAGTAATCCTACTGTCTTTATAAAACTTTCCTCCATAAAGAGCCTTAGAGGCTGACTCAGTGCTTTAGGTTTGGCAGTGGCAGTTAGCGAGTCCCTGCAGAGGTCTAGATTGCTCCACACAGCACAAATCAATATAGAAAATCCTCTTGAAGACAAAGATGCAGCAAGGTTTTCCTGGGGGCAGGGGAAGATCTCATATCTGTGAAGAATATCTGAGATTGTACAGTGTTGTTGTCATGAAGAGAGGGTAGAATCTTATTTTTAAAACGATGTTAATACCTTCTTCCAAACTCTTCCCTCATCTAGGGGGATGGAGATGGGGGTGCAGGCTGGGTGCTGCCCAGGATTCTGCTCAAACTGTTTCTGTGAAGACATACAAAACCTAGATGTGCGCCAGAAGGAGCTCTAAAAACAACTTTTGTTCAGCTATTTTTGATTGGCACTATATTCAGATTTTCAAAAGCTCTGGAATTGTTAGTCCATTATGCAAGACTGTTCTTTTTCTATGCAGATTGCCATTGAGAAATGTGTATTCATACTGCAACTAGATATTCTGTCCAACTTGAGCATTGCATTGCACCTGCATCCCACCATTTTTACACTTACAAGAAACCCCAGGTGGCTTGCTTAGTCCCCTTCCACTCCATTTTTATCTTTATAACAACACTAAGAGCTACGTAGTTCAAGCTGGGAGTCAGCAACTGGTCCAAAGCTACCCACTAAGCAACATGGCTAAGTGAGGCCTGGGACCCCCAGTCCTCTCTCCAACACTCTAACCACCACATCATATTTACATTATATTACTCCAAAGTCACACCCTCGCACTTTATACAGTTAATATCCAACATTCTTTCCAACATCCGATTCACACACACACAATTATTGAACAGTTTGTACGGTTGTTGTTGTTTGCTGTTGTAATGATCAGTTCAGTGAGAGGATTGAAAAGAAATGTAAAACTCTGTAAGAAATGTTCATACCCATTCCTATAACAGAATGAAGCTGAACTCTATCTGAACTCAAGTTGCATTTGAGGGACTGGCAGGATTACAGCTATAACGAAGTGCTCTATGGTGTCCAAGTATCACTGGAAAACGACAGAAAGCTGTAAGCAGAAGCAAGCTAGTTTAGGGTAAAGGGAATTCATTCAACCTCACGCACGAGAGCATGTGGAAGAGGTACATCCAAACTGAAAGATCCAGAACTAAGTAGCAGTTGCTAAGTCAGCAAGTGAATCTGCTTCCATTGGTGGCACTGTTACCACGCTGAGATCATTCTTCCAGTGAGGACCTGAATGGGCAACACTTAGCAATTATCCTTTTGATCTTGCCACTAAAACTAAGGTGGATGTGGACTCCGTCTAGCCTGTTTTGCAAGTCTTCTGGCTGGGCAAGATGGCTCTGTGTTTTCCCCTATTCCCACCAAGCAGCAACTTCAGTGTGATGCCTTCACAAAGAACCCCTAATTCCCTTAGCTTCATGAGATGATCCTTTTTAATGGAATCATACTGGAAAGACTGGTTCTACAGTCTATAAACAGTGCATCTTTCTTGAGTCAGACAGACTGCTGGTACAATCCCAGTTCTTTTCTCACAGATGGTAATAGTTGTGTGCACTTGCGCACACACACTCAAATCAGGGAAGTGCAGATCTCTCTGAGAGAGAGAGAAAGAGCACACTACTGATTTGATCTTTCCCCACACATCATAAATTGGAGGCAGGGCGGAGCTCATATTTTCATATGAGAATTCTCAGGGAAGTCCAAGAAAAGGCCATCATGCCAAGCAGCAGACTGTTCTTATTCTCCGCTGCACAAAAATACAGGAACTCTGCTTTCCTCAGCATGGCACTTAGTCACCAAGCCTCAAGAACGAGTGAGACTGGAGAATGGTCACTGCTGCAGAAAAGGTGGGCACCACTACTGCTGACCCAGTCAGGGGTTGTTTGCTCTGCAAAGAGTTGCTTCCTTCTTCCTCCCCTCTGCCCCCTGAAGCACTATATTCCAATGTAGCAAGGAAAGGTGGCTTCCTTTCCCCCTTCTCATTCCCAAGGGAAGGAAGGCACCCAGGAGAAGTGGGCAAGTGAGGGCTGTCTTTTGATAAGAGGATGCATGAAGAGGGAAAAAAAGGGAGACCCTTGAAGCACTTGAGCTCTCCTGGCAAGGAACTAACATTACTTAGGACCACAGCAGCCATGCTGCCCCTCAGAGTAGCCTATGGACCTGGTGTGAGGAAAGGCGGAAACAAGGAGGCGAGGTCTAGCTTGAAGCCCCTTCTCCTCCCAGCCTGTGCCCATTCTGAACAAAGCCCGTCTCTGAGGGAAGGATTCCAAATGAATAAAGTGGCACCAGTATCTGCACATTCCTGCCTGTGTGCGCTCATGGAGATGCTGAGGCAGCCAACATTAGTCTAAAGTTGTAGCATCTTGGACCAAAGCTACGGAAGCAAACTCTTCCTTGGCTTGGAACCCTGACAATTTTAAAAGACACAAAAGCAACGTGACACAAGTCTGGAGGAAAGATGAGGCTTAGGTGGAAAAGAGAGAGGACAGTTCCTAGGTGAATTATGCTAGCCACAGAAAAAGCAACTTGATGGTTCAGAGTCCACAATATCAAAGATGTAATTCCTGCCAGTTACAAGGCATTGCTGAATCGCCATTTTAGAAAAATGTAGGTTACTTTGCTGCTTTCTTTAAGGAAAAGGAACAGAAAAAGAAAAAAAGAAATTGCCAACAATCTGGAGAGTTTCATGGGGCACATATGGCTAAGTGCTCAGCCCCTGAATATGCCATCAAGGCTGCATTCCTTTAAACACTTACTGGCGGTAGATGAAAGTCCCACTGAATTAAATGGGACTTACTTCTGAGTAAAAATCTGTACGCTTGCCATATCTTTCTAATGTGCAGCTCCAGTTTCTCTTCTTTCACCATTATTTCTATGTCAGAAGTGTCACTTGATATGACTATAGCTAAATATCTTAAATAGCACACATGAAAGGTTTTAACAAAGCAAATGCCATTCCTGCTACAGCCTTCTTTACCACACATTTCTGTAAGAACCAATCAATCATCTGGCATGTCTAAATTACATTAAATATAAAGAGCACATTTATTCTTACAGATCATTAAACCAAAACTGCAGGTATGATTAAGAGCATCTCATAGAAGTCTGAGAACTGTCTAACTGCAGAAGAACGTGTGCTGTGAACTTTGGCAGCCTCCAACTTACGGAAACCCATGCAGTTACGATGGATTGCAGAAATCTGCTAAAAGCCAGTCCACATGAAAATAGCCATGAGCTATGCAGTAGGGTAATTAACTGGCACAGTTTGGAATAACCATCTGTTCATTCAAATATTAAGGCACCAAATCAGCACTACTTGACAGATAACTGGTTTTAAACCTCCTGCTGTAGAAAAAACTCTCTTGCTACAAAATGCCTCTAAGCAAGTCACAATACCCAGCCGACAAAAGACAGCCAGCTTGCTGGATCTAAGTAGACTTCAGCTCATTCTCTTTGGGCAGGTAATAGCCACAAAGCCAGGACTATTTTCTTTCTGTAACTTTAAAATATTCCTTCTTATGCCTATTTGGCCGGGAGGCCCCTTCAGAGTGCTAATGATATTGTTCAGTTTCTTCAGCAAGCTATCTCCAAAAACCATGATGGTAGTTTGAAATAATTTCATAATAGCTAAGAGCATATATATTCAAGCACCTCCCTTTGGAATTAAATCATAAGTCATATATGTCACTGGAGGATCAGCCGAGAGTTGTCATTTAACCCTTTCCACTCCAGTCATGGATGGCTTCTATATTCAGGATACGTGAAAAGTACCATAGAAGGTAAAGCATTACAAGATTAAGGACCACAAATCTATACAATGTGTCTGTGCTGAAATATATATGAAAATGGAAAATGTATTTGTTTCCTTGTCACTCTGTTGTGATGATGCACAACAGAGTGACAAATGATGCTTCACAACAGTTGTGTGTTGCTTCTTGTGATCTGAAGGTCTGTAGGTTATGTTCAATTGCAGTGTCTTACCTAACCACAGAGTGGCAGACACTGCTTTTACAGGCAGGCAAGAAGGCAGAGAGGCAGTCTGTCTCTCTTCCTGTTATGTACAAACCTATCTGGCCTGCTACTGTCATCTTTCAGAAGGCAGTTTATATTCAATAGAGGCAATATTTTTCTTTCATGAAATGAATTCACAATCAAACCAGAATAGAAACTAAGTTGTAAATATCTACTTTCCTGTGTAATGTTGTGGTGCAGATCATTCAGTTCACACATTCTTCAGCAACTGGAGAAAGCCCAGAACACATTTGTTTGCTATGGATGTGCCACTAGAACTATCCCCCAAATGAGAAAACAATTTCTATTCAGGTCATAACATGTACACTCAGGTTATGCAACTTTATACCCCCTGTTCACACCTACCTTGCTGACCAAGAGCATGGAGGCTGATCATGTGATCAACCCACAAAATAGTTTTGCATTTTACTTGTAGCAGAAATAAATTTGCCAAGATGTCTAAGGGCATATAAGTTATCTTGGTTTTCTGTACACAAAGCATTTATTGTGCACTTACAATCCTTCATTCATGGTAGTTTGGGAGACTTTTAATAATGTCGCCATCCTCCAGGGCCTCTTCCATGTTTTCCAGCCATTTTCTTAGAAGTCAGGGATTAAATTTCAAACCAAAACAAAAACCCTGTACATTCTCACAAATCTGGGGCACTGCAGCTATACCATAGCACCAACTTGTGGTTGGTTAATAGACTATATAGAAAGCTACAGAAATACAAAGACAAGAAAAAATACTGTAAAACGTTTTTTCTTCCACAACAAAAGTGGAAGAAGCCACAGTAAAGCAGCAGGATGAATCCCTACCACTGAATATAGTTTGCAAAGATAAAAAATTAAACCCAGCAGAGTCATACACAGGTTGTAACATTATTATCTAGGTGTCATGAAAATGGATGCAGTAAGAACCTACTGAATCTCGGAATTAAAGGAAATCACAATCAACAGAATTAAATTTCTCTGCATATACATGTGATAGAACACACATATCATTTTGCCCATGCTAGAGCATTTATGAACTTTCCTACATGGAATAAATATTCATAAAGACAGATAGGAATTTTCTCAGGTGTCGAATGAACCCCAACTGGGGCTACACTTGGAGACTATATACATAACACTATTCATCTATCTCATTCACTAGCTGAACTTGTAGAGTTGTGCCACAATAAGTCCTGCATTATCATGATTTATGAAAAGAACAATAGTTTTGCCCATTAGCAACCAACCCATAAGGACTGCTGCAACATATAAAACAGATCAAATGAGCAGTTTCCTTGAGCAAGAAGCAGTTATGGCTGCAACAAGACTCACCCTGGATCCTGCTAAGCACACCAGTCTTTGAGAAAGGCTCCATGCTTTCAAAAACAGGAATGTCAAGTTGTTTATGTTCTCCAGTTACTCCTATTAAATGTAGGAGAGCGACCAAATAAGGTAATCTATAACTAATTCAATCAGTAAAAAATCTCTGTTGTAGATGATTTCTCATTTTGATATTTTTAACCCAAATGATAGATTCTGTAATAGGATTATTTTCCATTGATACAACTCCTATGCATTTAGGGCTTATCTTCCCAGTACTTGATAAGCTTTAATAAATCCCCACAGCAGCCTTGCATTATCCTTATCATACACCAATGAGGAACTGACAGAATTGATTTGCAAAAGGCCACCAAGAAGGTCAGATAGCATTAGAACAGCACTGAGAATGACAGTAGAGGCAGACAACACTATTTCTAGTAGTCACTCTTGGCTGGTTTACACCTCAGTAAGTGTAAAGTTCAGAACTAAACTAGGTTCTAATTTTTAAAGTGGCCATGAAAAGCACATCTGAGTGATGTTTTGGAAACTTGGAACCCTTTAAGAGCCTGGGTTTTTTTTAAGGGTGTTTAAAGAAACACTGAATGGGGAATTGTGTTCCTGAAATAATATTTTGAGGCAAGAAATTCCATGGCCCTTTCTTCTGCAATGTTTCTACTTGAACTTGAGGTAATGTGTAATCACATTAGCTATCATTTGAGTAATTTTGTCGTCTTACATATTCCATGCAGAAAAGGACAAATTATGCTAATTAACAATGACCGAGTTTGCATAATAGGACAGCTCACCATGGGCAGCTACCCATGACAGATTGTTCCACGGTAGACAACTTAGGCATTCTACCTTTTTTTTGGCTGGGAGGGAACAATCCACCCTGATGACTTGTGACTTTAATCTAGGTGGTGGTGTTGTGCACTTTGTGTTGTGCCACCCAAACCCAGGACAGCAATTTCATCATGGATTGCTGGAATTGCCTAAAAAGTTGCTTGGATGCCAACACCACTGACTGCCCCCCACCCTTCCCAAGCAATGCTCCAACAGCATTGTGGAATGAGTGCCACTTCTTTGCCGGAATATTTTCCCCAGCCCCTGAAAACTGCACAAATGGAGGGCTGGGGGCAGTGTTTTCCAAGTGCATACAAACACACTTCCAGCTGCTATGTGACGCCTTGCATGGTCAATTTCCTATTTCAGGGATCAAAATGAAGGCTGGGGCAGAGTAGGAAATATAGAAGGAGGCTAACAAGACGAGAAAGCATATAAGCTAATTTGCAAACTGTTAACAAGGTCCAAGGGAAAAATACTCAAGGAGCACAGAAACCTATCTGTACCATGGAAAAGCACCAAAAATGGAGAAAAGTTGCAGAAAAGTGGAGCACCAATAGGGTAGGGAACAGTATCCCCCATTTAGACATGCAATTATTCTGATTCCAAGTGTTGTACTGACAATTTTCAACGCTTTCCTGGCTCTGCAGTGACTCCAGAAAGAGGAGAGATTAACTCCCTTGTTTTGGAGCAGTTACAACAGTTCCTTGACAGTTTTTTAAAACAAGAAAACTCCTCCTCCTCACAGGCAGTAGCTAAATGGGACTGAGGGAACAATGGCCCACTAATATGGAGCAATGTAATTAGTGTTAGCACCTCTAACAATGTGTGCATTTCAGGATACTGTGAAATATAAGCAAATGTATGAGATATAGAGAACTACATGCAAATTATGAGGTTGAGAACTGAACATAGGAGAAACTTGCAGGCCTCCATGAATCACCCCGTTACTGCAGGTCTGCAAATTTCTCTTTCATTTACTTGCCAGCCCTTACATTTGCACATCTTTCACTGAACAGCCCACACTGTATGGCTTATTTGTGGGGGTGGCTTACCAGTACATACAACCCCAAAAATGTGTATGGATCTGTGAAGCATTTGGAAGAAAATGCTCTTTTTGCATGCTTTCTTGTAGTAAAGTTGGTTGACCTCAGATGTCCCATCTATGTATTTTAAAAATCGTATTAATCAAAATTCCTTGACAAAATAGACTACCCATCTATCAAATACAGTGATTCATCCAGCAGTTTGCACTTTAATGCATACTAGAAAAAAGGAAGTACATGTGTTAGTCGAGATTTCTTTTATAAAGGTGTGCATTTTAACACAACTTGCTTAGCTTTAGATCAGTTATTGTCATGCAGCTTTGTAAATAAAGGGCAATATACAGTAAACCTTTTTTATACTGGAGGTATAGGGTAGGAGGAGTGTTTCAAAAAAAGAAATACATAATGGCTATCCAAAATGTCAATCATCTGTGATACTGCGCAGATTCACAGACAAATTTAAGACTGTACCACTAGAAAATGCCCAAAAGACTCATTGGCAACTCATTTACAAATATACTATTTATAATGAATACATTGATACAGAATGACTTATAAAAAAGCAAGGCAATCTTTTATAGACATAACAATCAACATTACAATAATTCAGAAAGTACAATATTTTGTAGACCATTCACACGCTTCCATTTTTAATCACAAATTAGTGTGGCCTTATGATTTAACAGGCAGAAACCTGTACTGTCCTGCTTAAGGCCAAAACAAAGAAATAACAGAAACTTCAAATCTTTGTAGAATAAAAAAGCCATCAGATTTTTTTGTTTTGTTTTTGCAGAGATTATCATTAGTAATTGTCCTACATGTGCCTTTTAAAGTTGGTGTATTGTGCAAATTACTGCCAGGTGTATATCTAATTAAAAGCAAGTTCTGACATGCTGATTAAAGATACAATGGAAGTGCAATATTGAATATACAAATACTCTGTTGCATTCAGCTTCCTTAATCAGCCACAAAGGCATTTTCCTTTGATATGTGAAGAATACAAAACCGTTCCCATATTTTTGGAATGGTCAAAAATGCTACTTTGAAATTTGTCTGTCCCAACAACAAGTAAGTAGCTACTGTTCTCTTAGTACTACTTTATAAAACCATTTAAGTGAGCTAGATTCCCTTCCAATCTAAATATTTGCCAAGATAAATAATATAAATAAAGTTTGAAACATCTAATAGTAAACACTGCAAACTTCTAACAGAAAACAAATTTAAAATTATTGATCAAGGAAGTTGGGCAAAGGTCTTTAAGGCCAATGATCAAGCCTAATTCCTTTCATTCTAGTCTTAAAAAAAGGTAAATGTACAGGTTTCCCCATTACATTAAAGTCCAGTCATATCTGACTCTAGGGGGTGGTGCTCATCTCCGTTTCCTAGCCGAGGAGGCCAGCGTTTGTCCGCAGACAGTTTCCGTGGTCATGTGGCCAGCATGACTAAACACCGAAGTTCACGGAACGCTGCTACCTTCCCACCGAAGTGGTACCTTTTTATCTAAACATAGCATTTCAACTGTCATTAATATTCCAAGAGTGGTACAGTATGATAAATATGTTAATTTCAAAAGGAATCACAGTGCCAATTATTCCTTCAATGTTGTAACACAATCCTAAAACTGGAGGCTGGATTCTTAGATTTGTCATAACAGTAGCAGAGTCCTATCTAAGGTGATGTTTCAACAGTGCACAGGTACACTGGGCTGCTGCAGCTGAAGTCACCTCTGTCCTACTTGCTGTTAAAATTCTGTTAATGGTTTCTTTACAGAGGTGTGGGCTTATTCAAACACACAACATCAGTGGCTACGCTGATGATCATGCACATTAGAAACAAGTGAGTCAGGCTTTATCCCTCTGTTCTGCAGCAGCCTTCCACAACTTGGTGCCCTCCAGGGGTTAGAACTGTCATCACACACATCTGGAGGGCAACAGGTTGCAGAAGAAAGTTTTCACAGCAACTGGAGAACAGAACAGCAACCACAGCACTGATTGCTGCTGCAGTAAGACTTTGAATGTTTCCTAAATTAACAAAAAATGGCTCGTTGGCCCTTGCACCAGGGAATCTCGTAAGAGTGTTCCAAATAAAACTGGTGATCCTCCAGAGGATATGCACCAATTTCCATCAAAACCCTCTGAGACACACTTGGAAGGATTGTCACAAGTTCTGAAGCCTCACCTCAAATGTAGAACTGAATTAGTAGAACAACTAAAACACTTTGTGTACATTTATTAGCTCTTCAAAAATATACTCCAAATAAAAATTATCTAGATATATGTTCTCCTACTTCAGTATTAACAATTCTAGCACTCCTTCTCTGCACTCCAACCCCACCCCACCATAGCGCCCAGATTATGACTGGCACTTCTTAAACTCCAGTGAACACATTCTTCCTTGATTGAAGTTGACATTACCTAACAGGTCAATGTCCATTATTTTACCAATGAATGTAAAGATAGGCCAGGAAATATAATAATTTTCCATTATTCTGTTTTAAAAATTCAAATTATAACTACTGACATCATGAAAATATTTTACAATTATTTTTAGCTCTGAATGTATTACTACCTTTCTGTAAATTTATTATTTTGCATTCTGCACCAATTGCAGAACAAAAACTTAATCTCAATTTGTTTTGGAAATAATGTGGTTTCAGTGCTTAGTATTAGAACGCAGAATGTATGCTTACATATGATGCTGAAGTACAATTATTTCACTGGTTTTATTTAAGATAATTTTTGAAGTGTACCAATGAATGAATAAAACCAGTCTCTAACATGCAGGCAAATTCTAGAGAGAGAAACAGTCAGTCATATAATCCTTGGCAAGAAGAACAATCATATTAATATATTTACAGACAAAACTATCAGTTCATAAATGCAGCCCAACTTTATCTATCCACTATTCCACAGAGTGGCAGAAGAAGCCAGCCTACTAGAAACATACTATCCTACTTCAACTCTGTAAAAGTTTACAAAGAGATTCTTCCAATTCTGCCTGGAGCAATGTACTCTGGCTAAACTCTGGCTTTAAATATAACACACAAACAAATGATCTGAAAATCTTTCTCAACCCAAAAAGAAAAAGTGCATGTGGGCAGCATATAAAGAGACACATACAAGTTTACAGCTTGAGCATAGGTGGGCTATAATCTTTTGAAAGAAAAAAAATTTAAACCACCACTACAGGGATCTTTGTATTTTAACAGTTTAATGCTCAGGTGGGGACGCTTGCACACAGCTGAAACTATACATTTTTATAAACAGATCTAGAGTGAAATAGCCATTAGTAAATGTTTTCTTGAAAGGCAATAAAATTAATGGTATGGATCCAGACTTATGCATATAGCCCGCCCCTCCCTCAGCACTGCCCCATAACATTCTACCCAGAGGTTCAGGGTGCACTATGGCACAGGGTAGAGTGAAGGAGGCTAAGGGAGCAAAGGGAAGACATCCATGGAACACGCCTCTGATTGATTTTGTGGACCCTCACCCTTGTTCCTAATCTTCCCCCCATTCCATTCCCCATCCCCCATTATCTGCATAGGTCAGGGAAGCACTCTGAATCCACTCCAGTTACGTACCCATAACTCTGGATCCAATCCAATATTCCTTTGAAATTCCAGTGATATCTAGAGTAGTTTTTACTACCAGCTCAAGCCCTTTAAAGGTTTTATATCTCTACCTGCCTTTCGTTATGAAATTTTTACTTGCTAGTAAGAAAACTAATTAAAGTTAGAATTCACCTCAGAGAAAGCAGAACAAGGAAGCAAATTATGTTGGGCTCAACCCAAAAAAACCCATGAACACCCAAATTCCACTGAAATCATTAAGACCTGAACAGCATTCTTAAGCATATTTATTCAGGCTTAACTGTGCTTATCACAGCCTTAAACACATGTTCTGGAGCATAAGTCTTATTGATTTCCATGGGACAAACATGCCTGCCTACTTCTGGATTGTGCCTATTAAATAGACCTTAATATCAGAAATAAAAATTACAAAACCTTCAACAGGTGAAAAAAATATTCTAGCACCTATGATGCACAATTTGTTCAAAAGATACAGTATTCTCAACATTCTTGTATCCCAGAAGCAAATCCAACACGGTGAATTGATGCGGAAAACAAAAATTATCTGGAATATAACTGCTACATGAGCTTCCAGAGTTCAAACTTGAAATGGCACTCCGAATATAGTAGCAACTGTCTATTTTACCGCAGCATCATTAGCCCTTTGTACAGCTATGAAAATGACAGTAAACCGCATAAGAACCACTTTACTGGTTTTCTACAGGCAATCACATTCTAAATATGTGTAAAGGTGTCCTTTTCAACAGACCAGATTTTAATACTGAGACCGAAAGGATGAGGTTAAGTAAATAAATCATGGTACTGAACTGACTACTTTGAAGCAAGTGTCCCATCTGTAGGGAAAAGTGCATTTAGTTCAGCAGCAAAACAGCACAGCATGAAGATATTGTGCTTGAATGCAGGTGCCCCATAATAATGAAAGGATGTACAAGGCAAGGCAAGATATAAAACCAGAGTTACATTGTCAACCAACCGTAAATCTTATATGTACTGCAGTGTTTCAAAGAAAGACACATTCATTAATTGTACAAAGACAAGGAGAAACCCTTACAAATGCCTGTTCCATTTTATATCAACACCATATATATATATATATATATATATATGAATGATATGTATATATATATCCTCATCAACGCACTATTAGACCTTAACAGGGTATGGAGCATTATAACAAAACCGTTGATTTCTAAATTTAAAAAATGCTGCTTGTGCTAGATGAGGCCAACTATAACTTAACTGGTTCAAATATGATATGCTTACAACCACTGAATTCAAGGAACCAAGATTTAAAATTAATTCAAGCTTTTGTTGGACTGCATATATCCTACTAATCAGATGCTTATAGTTTAATATGAATTAGTCAATAAAAGCCCTCAGCAGAAGCATAAAATTATAGATATGATTAAAACAGAGTAAATCCCCAATCCAAATCCACTGATTTACTCTGATTGTAAACAACATACAAGACTGCTTGTTTCAAATTTTAAAATAAGTTAAAAGATCTCTCCAACAGAGGACAAATTATTCCAAAGATTTTTGACACAAATAATATGTGCTGAGGGGAATGATAAAGAAAAGGTAGTATGAGCAATTTGCTTGCTTTTCCCATAGGAAGCATCATCTATTTTGTCCCTTAAATTGATCCACAATTAGTTGGCAATTGTTTTCAGTGAACTGGTATGCCCAGGTTACCCAGATATTCCTCAAATTCCACAAAGAAAACTTAGACAAGCATTTTACAAAGAAACTAAAAAAAAAAAAAGCTAAATGGCTATGTTTCCTCTATTAGCAGAAACACATAAATGTGGGCTTAAATTTGTTTTATATTATGTTTTATATATAATATAATATACAGCCTATATATTATATTATATATACACACATACACAATACCAATAATGCCTTCTGCATTTTGTACAGTGTACGGGACAATTCAACTTTTATTCATTCCTGACACCGTATGGCCTAGATATTATATACACGACACTTCCAATGCCATTTATATTTTGTACAATGTGAGAGCACATATCCATCAGACCATGGCACGATATGGTCCTTGCATTTTGAGAAACTGGATGATGAAGGAAGGTCCACCTGCAACAATTTGAGCAGGAAGGGTATTGAGTGGGCAGTTCTCAATACTCATTATAGACAATTTACTGCAGAGAGCCAGTTCAAAAGGAAGGCTGTTCAGATGTGGGTTGTCATTTAGATACAATTCCTCCAGATTCTCCAGTGTACCTACAAAAGGGAAGCATGACGACCATTAGCATTTTAAAAACATACCCTTGGTTGAAGGCAATTTATTCCAGGGGTGGGGAACATGTGGCCCTCCAAATGTTGTTGCACTTAAATCCAGTCAGCTCCAGCCAGCACAGGAATGGTGAGGGATGATGGATGTTACACTCCAGCAATATTTGGAGGGATATATGTTTCCCATCCCTGATTTATGGTACTCAAAAAGAATATATCATAATATCAAGAGTTTCTAACAAGAAGTGTACTTCAGATTCCGATAAATCCCAAATCATACCAGGCTAATTCAAACAGCTTTAAGGGATCCAAACTGAAGGAGGGGTCAAGGTGGACTAATTCTGAATCTGAACTCATGGAGATTTGAAATTTGGAGGACTGCCTATTCAAAAGTTGATGCATGTCTTCCCAAGTTCCCCTTGTAAGGGAAGCCCCAGAAAGCCTTCAGTTTTGTGACCAATAGCACTAACATCTGATCATAGTGAACGGTTATCAGGGCTCTCCTTTTCCAGTGTTTTCAAGGAGGGATACTGAAGTAATACACATAACAGTTATTTGCTAGTTTCCACCCTGAAGAACAGAAATGTTAAAACAGGTTTGGTAAAGTCTATGTGACCTGGGAGGGTCAAGTAGTGGGTATGCTTGGAAAATACTAGAGTTTCAAGTTCTCTGCCAGTGTTTGTTCTACATTCAATATCCCCACCACCACCCCCCCCCCCATATATCCTTTTGTATTCTCTATGACTTTGATCTTCAGTAAGCATAGAAAAGCCTTAAAGTGCTTTCCATTTTCTATTACCTCTGAGGTCAAAATGCTTGCTATCCTTCTGAAGCTCTGCAGGCTTCTTTCCTATGGATACCTCTGACATGTGCAGTTTCATTACAGATTGCCAGAACAAAACTAACCATGGAGAAGGGATGGAGAGTAACTCACTTAATCCTTCTCTAAATCTGAATAATTCCTTTCCACAGAAATGTTCCATCTATTCTTTTGCAGGTTTCTTAACTGGGAACACCTCATTTTCATAACAATTGTCCCCCTCCAAATGAGGATAAATCATCCTTTTTGGAGACTCCAAAAATATGATGATTGCTTTTGCATAGAGTTCCCTGCATCTAGTCAACTGAAACCTGGTATGTTTGATCACTCAGAAGGCACAATTATCCTGACAAATTTTACCCAATTGTGGTAGGAAATAAAAAGGTAACTGGGCACTCCTTTCAAAAATATCAAAATTCAAAAACCTGCAGCAGAAAACCCCTCTACCTATTCATCTGAAATTTTGCAGATCTAGCCTTGATATACAGAAACATTACACCTGCAAATTTCATCCAATTTTTTAAAAAGGAAAGGAAAAAGTTAAGCCACGTATTGATTTCTAATGATAGCCAACTTGACCATATTTATGTGGTAAAAATTACAACACAATGACTTATTCTTTTTTTGTTTTTTCTTCAAAAACAGAATGTAGTTAGAATAGATTGAATCCTACAAATAACCACAGAGTGCAAAAACACCACACTTATGTATGGGAAAAACCAATCTCATCTTACCAATCTCCTCAGGAAGCTGTGTAAGAAAATTCTCTCCTAGTCCAAGATGTGTCAGATTGATAAGGTGGCCAATTCCTCTAGGAAGGGTACTCAACTGATTATTCGTTAGAATAAGTCTCTGGTGGAGGAATATACAAACATCAAATTAGTACAGGAAGCTGGAACTAGTGCAAAACTGTCATCAGGAGTTGCTTCTTTTCGATATGCAACTCCATTGCTGAGAAAATGGCACTGGCTGCTTATTCACCAATGGGCAGGTTTAAAGATTTTTGCTAGTATAATGAAGCCCTGAACAACTTGTGATAAGAAAACTTGAGAGTGTGCTTTCTTCCTTACCAACCTATCTGGCCACATCAGATGGTATACTCCTAGTTATTCTGCATGGACCTATGGCCCACCTGGAATCTATGCAGAAGAGTCTTCAGTCTACACTGTAGAAGCCTTCTACAGAACTCCCTGCCTCCGGAGGTCAGACAGACATGAACATTGTGCTGTTTTTAGCACCTCCTGACAACTTCTTTATTTCAGGCGGCTTCCCTTGATCGACCAGCCAATTTAACTTTTTTAAATTAAAATATAATTTTATTCTTTTATGTATTTTATTGTTCACCCCACTGGAACTGTGGAGCAGAGGCACAGAGAGGGAGGGAGGGAGGGAGGAAGAGTAAGAGATAAATAAATATATAACCTACAAATTATGTAGATTATGACCTACAAAGCCCTAAACGGCTTGGGTCCTGGCTACCTGAACGAGCGCTTACGTCCGTATATGCCCGACCGCCCTTTGAGATCTGCGGGAGAGTCCCTTCTCTGGGAACCCTCCATGAAAGAAATTAGGAGAGTAAGTACCCGGAGGAGGGCTTTCTCTGCGGTGGCGCCCAACCTATGGAATTCACTCCCCAAAGAGGTCCGCCTGGCACCGTCGTTACTGGTTTTTCGGCGCCAGGTAAAGACCTTTTTATTTAAACATCATTTCAATTGTTAAAACATATGATCTGGCCTGGGCAACTTCTTCTTCCTTCTCTTTCTCCTCCTATATTTTTATTTTATACTGATAATTTTAATTTTGTATTTGTAAATCAATGTATTTTTTGTATTTTTATATTTAATGGTAATTTATTATGTACTATTGTATTTCAATGTATTTTATCATGTTGTAAGCCGCCCCGAGGTTTCGGCAAGGGGCGGCATAGAAATGTTATAATAATAATAATAATAATAATAATAATAATAATAATAATTAAAAGGGTCTATCTCGGAAATCAACCTGCACAAAAGTGAACAATATTATCCAATAACAAGTAATCACAAACTCCTTTCAGCTCCCATAAAGCATGGCCTTGAGTAGGGGAGGGCAACCTGAGGCCTTCCAGATGCTTTGGCTTACAGCTCTCCCATTAGTCCTCATCAACTCCTGTGCTGCCTAGTGATAATGGAACAGACCAAAATATCTTATAGGCCACAAGCTGTCCACGCTTGGCTTAATGTTTGCACTTCACCACTCTTAAATATTATTTAGCATGCTTAAGAATAATACAGGACATGTTTTTCATAAAGTCCTCTCACCATTCTACTCAAAAATACATGCTTTTTAAATTCTCGGTACCCAACAAAATGGGGAAAGGCCTGCCACCATATCAGCAACCTGAACCCATGATACAGTTGTTTTCATGTGGCAGGCTGCTGGGCTACATTTACCCAGGACAATATCCAATGGGGACACCGCACAAGTGGTTCCTCTCACCAGTAGTGATGAACAGTGGGAATTTAGTGTTTCTTACAAAAACCACTGAAATGAATGGAAATGCTTGTCACTGAATCAGGACTGTTTAGTGACCTCTCTCATTTGAGCTCCGGTGACCCGCCCCATTCCAGAAACAAGCATTTCTTCTTGTTTCTGGTTGCTCCCACAAGCACTAAATCTCCACTGTGTAAGTGGTGGGTCTCACTTGTGCCCCCATTAATTCTTTTCTACAGGGAAACTGGTGGGGAGTACTCTGTTACTTGATACTGCCCATGGACTTAGATTTTTCTATTGGCAAACATCTACAATGGTCATATGATGATTTTACTTGTAGATCCCTAAGGTATGCAATTTCATTTGGCAGGGATTCCAGCTTGTTCTCCTCCAGATCCAATTCTCTTAGTTTCCTCAAGTTTCCAATGCCATGAGGGAGGTTTCTGAGAAGGTTGTTTGACAAGATAAGAACCTGAAGAAAAATACATGTAGAACTTTTAGTAAGCCAGCAGCTTTCTGCTAAATAAGCACACTTAGTATATCCACTAAGTATTCTTCAATGAAAAAAGCTAGATGTTATTCAATATCAAACTTCAATGCTGGTTCCAGTGAATAAAAATCATGAAATGGACAAGGAAACATTCTTTACTAGTCAAAAGGGAGGGAAGCACATAGCTTTCCACTTCATAAATTTTTCTTGAGGTAGCTATTTAAGATCTTTGAAAAGTGTTAACACTTCTACATTCTTCCCAGTAGATGTTTAATAAAAAGGTAGTTCAGCATGTCTCTGTTAAAAAGCAGCATATAAAATAGTTTAATTTTCAGTTGAAAATTGGATACCATAAGGACTAAATAATTTTAACATTTAAAGTACACATAAATACTAGAATAAAAACAATGTGGAAAGTATGTATGCCATATCCACAGATTATCTTATCCCCTCCACCCTTGTTTGAGCAGTGAAAGGGCCAGGTGAATGAGTGGGTTTGGGATTCTTTGGATTCTAAATAATCACCAACCCCAACTGCTGAAAGTTTCTGCCATTGCAATACGTAGATTTTGGGTAGTAAACCTCCCCTTTGCTTCATGTAGAAGAGTCTGCAATAACCAATGGTCCCTGTGACAATCCCTCATAGAATTGTTTCCAGTTCTCAGTATCTTGAATCTCTAAAAACTCTCTACAGGTAAAGTAGGCAGCCCAAGACTTGCGGGCTGTAGCCATCAATTAATGTTCTTTCCTTAAAAGATTTGAGCTTTTTTCCACCATAATAATTGACTTGAGGGTGTATCCCACTGAATGGAAATGCAGGATGTTACAATTTAGGCAGAAGCCTTAAAGAGGGGCAGATTGCAGGGTTCACATTGTCCATTTGCGTTACATGTATACAAAATTTCTCTAAATGGCAGGGTGGCTTCTTTTATGCTCTCTTTTTTGAATTCTCTCATTATTATGTCATTATTTTACATTACAGTACAGTTATAATAAAAAGTGTCACCTCAACCAAAGAAAATAACAAAAACTTTCCTAAAAAGGAAACTTAAATCTCAATAAACCAAGTGCCAAATATTACAATGATATACTATCATCTCAGAAAATGGAAACTGTGTATTTTCCCCTCCAAAGGTTCCACTTACTTAAAACTAAAAGGCAGAATGAAAAAAAATTCCTGTAGCTATCACACAAAATATGTGTGTGATACATATGCTGTGGCACAACTGGGCAGCATACAAATGTTTTAAATGAATGAATGAATGTTGGGTTCAACATTTTATCTAATATGCATCCCTTGCCCTTTCACAATATATTTGCCATTTCTATTTATCATTTGGAGGATGGAGGTTAAGATTGGGGCAGGCCTCTGATGCAATTTCCTTAGTTGAGTTTTCTAATGCATCCTGCTCACCTCGAGAGAAACAAGCCCAGACACATCCTCAGGAATCTTGTTGAGTTGATTTGTAGCTAAGTTGAGTTCTACCATGCTGGTCCAAGTCCCAAAATCCAAGGGAAGAGATGTCAACTGATTGTCCTGGAGTTCAACATAAAGAATGTTTAGGCGTATTCTTGAAGAAGAAAAAACTTGGAAATGACATTTATTTAAATACATAAGAAACAAAGTCACTTTGGTTCTCACAAATTTCTTGTGAGATTTTTACTTTTAATCTGCTATTTAAAACCTGTTAAATCTACTGGGAATTTTTAACTTGGTACTGTTGGTCATTAATGTTTTAAGTGCTATTGTTAAATTTATCATTAACCTGTTTAAGTTTGTTTTTAATCTTTTGACCTATTGTATTTATTGAAAGTTACTATGTTTTAAAAGGAAAGCAGGCTATAAATAGAAAACTAATTCATTACATCTTACAACTAAGTTGTAAGAACAATCTGAACAAACAAAACCAAGTAAATGAAACTTAAGATGATGGAAAATAATATCTGAGATAAGAGACTAATTAATAAAATGGAAGAGTGCAGCCCCGATAAATGTTCTGCCATAGGACTTAAGCATGCAGCCATGATGGTAATGTGGTATTGAATATTCCCCCTCCTTTATTGTGCTTGGATTGCAGGACATACAGGTTTTTCAAGCCTTTAACCTGCAATAGCAGTCATGGGTAAAATCTATTTCCCGCCATCAATGCTTGGAACGACAGGCAGAGTCTAGTTTAGCTACTGCCATGGATTCCCACATGGATCCTTGACACCACTGCTGACACCAGACAGAATCCCTCTTCACCTTTGCTGCTGCTGTGAGGGTTCAGTAAAGTGCAACTGCTTATCCACTGTGCCACACTTAAGTAGTACTTAAGCTACTTTAAAAAAAAAGGCAAGAAAGAAATATGTGATGTTGTTTTCTCCTCAATATCAATCTTCATATAAGAATGCACAGGTGTGCATATGTGCACCTACGTAACTGGATGTGTAGGGCACTCACCGAGGATTCAAATTCCAGTAGGAGTCCACTGGCAAGAATCCCCTAGAGCTGCTGCTCCTCTTCACCACTCAAGTAATTTTTTCACTTCCTTTCACTCTGGCCCAAGATAATTATGGGGTGGTGAGGAGGAGCAGTAGATGCTGCAGCCTACTTGCTCACTGCTCTCTGCCTGCCAAGAAAGCAAGTGGTAGCAAGGATGAGAAAGCAGGTGAAGTACAACAGAAGCTGATGACAATGTCAGTGAGAATGCAGACTCACTGAGCAAGAGCGGCCAGTGAGGGTGTCTTGCCCGAAGGCTTTCAAAATCCTGCACAGTGCACAATGTATCTATATTCTCGGAAATGGCTATGCTATAAGCAAACATATGGCAAGGCTTCCAGTCTGGCTTATCAAGTTAAAATGGTTTACTAAGAAAAACACAAAGCTATTCAGAAGCCTTAACAGCAAATCCCAATACTATCTTATGGGAAATATTTTCTGCAATGTACTATATGTAATAAAGGACACACAGCCAGTATTTGTGAAAAGACCTGAACTTTCATTAATGTAAGCAAGCTACTGCTTTTTAGTTACAGTAAAATATCACAAATGAAATCAAGACTGTATATTATTTGAATTATTAATGACAGTATGGTTAAGGAACTATAGGTTATTTTAAACAACAGGTTGTGTTGAGTCTTCATGTTTAGTGGAAACAGAACTCATCTTTCTGAAAGAACCCATCCTCTATAGTTGAGGACTCATCACCTGTACCATCACAGTGTTTAATTATTTTAGCAGATCACCAAATGA
>NW_025335268.1:102207766-102235525 GCF_004798865.1 Varanus komodoensis | reverse complement strand
TCATTTGGTGATCTGCTAAAACAGGGCTGGATCTGCTAGGCTCCAAACAAAGAATAATAAAAACATGTTTCTGGAAATGCCATAATGCAAGCATAAGCTTTTTCATCCAAACTAAGTGTGACAGTCTAAATATTACACCTTAATGGAAGCTAAGAGAGAAAAACCAAACATTACCTATCTATGTTTGCAACACCATATATTCCAAAGCCATATTTTGAATTATGCAAGTATCTAATTGTTCAATAGCCTTTATCTCAGAACTACAATCGGAGCAAGTCCTTCTATTTTTATTACCACCAACATTTGAAAAAACCTTTTTAATTTAAAGGAATTTCAAGATGGTATATGGCCTTGTTCATTGTTTATCTCCTTATGAGAAACAATGCATTTGTTTTTCTCTAGGAAAAGGATAAACATGCTGCCAAGGGTTCAGTCAGCTTGAAATTCTGATTATTGAAAACAAAGGTACTCTGTCCTTTGCAGAAGCTGTAGCAGCAGTGGGAAAATGGAAAGTCCCTGCCTGATGCTTTTGTCAGACATTCAACAACTCAGAAAAAAATGTTTGTGTTTAAACTAATAATTTTTATTAATATATGATCTAAAACACAAGGAATATAAAAATACCATACCAGCAGTTAAAAGGTATGTTTTCAATTTTTTATAATTAACACTGGAAAATTCATCCTACATACTGACATAAATAAATAGTTCCAGTATCTCTTTGACTACAAATTCATAAACTATTTTTTTACCATAAGCACATTAATTATGGCAAGCCAGAAGCAGATTAATTCTTGACAGACAATGCCTCACCTTCATATTAAGCTTACTCAGCACTTTTGCTCTAGAAAAAATTCCAAAAGGGATTTTATTGATGCGGTTATGTTCCATATTGAGAGCGTAGATGGTAGAGAATTGTGATGGGCCACCCACTGGATATGATTGGAAACAGTTTCTTGCCAGAGTTAGGCTAGTCAAATTCACAAGAGTAGATAAGAGACCCTGGGAAAGAGAAAAGGAGATTTATCTAATAACACGTTCACAATAGTTCTGAACCCCAAAACATTTGAATAGACAAACTTTTTTCTCTTGTACACTATCTCATTTCCACAGCCTACCAAACACTTTAGTATGGTAACATACAGGATTTTCTTCAGTTTTCTTCAGTAAATTCACAATCCTTTTCCAATACACTATCAGTCTGACCTAATGTTAAAAGAACTGCAAAGCATTAATGCAACAGTCACACAAGCAGCGGCTTCCATGTTTTCTTCAATATTGAACAGTTTCATGTGCACAATGGAGGTGTACATGCTGAATTCTCAAACAACAGTAGTGTGAATAGGGAGCATATGTTTGTACTGAAGTTATTCAAGTTATGCATGCACTGATGTAATTCACATGTTTTTGAAAAGACTATTATGTCATTGAGAAAAAAAATCACTCATTACATTTTCAGCCAAAGTAACAGCTGAAAAGAAACTACTGGTAACACAAAAGCACAGAAGTAGTTCTGAGCAGGGATGTAATGTCAAGATAGCTCCACCAACTATAGTACAGTAACAAGTGCAGTGTAATTTGTAACAAACTAAGTCAAAGGCAAGAGGGAATGATTAACTCATGGCTGTAGTAGATAAGTTACACTGTTCCTAATATTTATTATCACACCATTATTTTATAGATGTTAACAAATGCCATTGCTTATTTTATTTATAAAATCTGTTTTGGATGACTCAGTAAGTTCCCCATTTTAATAGGTATAGCTGCATAACCACTGCCATCTAAAATTGGAGTACTTTAAAGTTGGGTTGCAACATTTGGTGAAGTATAGTTAAACTAAAACTCTGTCAACTAAAAAAAATCTATTCTTCATGGACTGGCAAGACAAGCAGACTTTTAAATATATTAACATAAGGACTTATACAATACTCTGAGTAGCAAACACCATCTAGGAAGAGACATTCTCCCATTTCTAACCCATACATGGGAATGACTCTTCTGACATGTGCTCTGCTGCAGTATCTGCATGCATTATCAAGAAATCTGTATTATTTGTATGTAAATTTATGTAGAATTAGCAGACATTAATTGACTAAGAGCTCTTTAATTGGGTGATGGTTCTACTTTAAAGCTAAATGTTTTGATCTAGAGTTTGCCTTCTGTGCATAGAAAGGCTCTCCTTCTGACTGTGCAAGGTTTATTACTTAGCAGAGCATTTCTGTTGGCAAAACAGAAGATGCAATCTTCACCAGCTTTCCCCTTCTCCTGTAGTCTCCTATGCTCCCTAAACAAAGATTTCTCATTCTCCCTCCCCACCCCACCCCACCCCACCCCACCCCCTTTCAGACAACATCTATGGAAACTGTTTAAATAAAACGGAATGCTGCATTTTCAGATACACACTGTAGTCGATCTATGTATATATCCAAGCTGTGAACCACCCAGGGAGCTTTGGCTTATTGGATGGTATAGAAAGGAAAATACTACTACTACTACTACCCACAACCACTGTTGTGGGTTCTCCAACCCTTCAGAGGCATTTGAGGATCATACAGGCTGTAGAACATAGCAAATTCATTGTTAATTCAAGTAAGCTCCACACTATTTTTGTGTCATTAAGTTTAACTATGTTTTTGCTTTTAATTGTGCCCTCATTTTTACATATGAACTTCTGACAAATGCATGCAAACATCAACCTAAACAAACACACAAATAATTCATATAAATTGTGCCATTAATCTTTTTGGCCATTATATACATGAAGAGAGATTGCAAAATCTCTGGAGGCAGAGCTTTTATTTCTCACTTGCTGTCAAGTTGCCAAACACACAATTTGCAATTAAAAGCAAACTTTAAAGATGAAATGTCTTCTTTTGGCTTACTATGTCAGACTTAAGTTATCCCCCTGAAGCAATTAAGAGGATACACAAACCATTTCACACCATTAAGGTCACCCCATATTATTAAGGTAGGAACAGGATTTGGTAAGCTTGCAATTTTCTGAGCAATAATTTTTTTTTAACAAAAGGGTACATCCCACAGCCCACAAGAGAACCACCGTTGTGAGTTGTCAAAAATCCTATTGGCCAAACAAATAGGGGAAATGTGAGACTAATAGTAGCAGCAAATCAACTGTGGCAGGAGAAGGAGATTGTGGGAAGAAGCAAAGATCACGGCACAGCCTGGGAACAAGTGAATTTTAGAGAACTCCTAGTTAACTGTTTCAAATCATTCAACCTGTGGGGATTTCAGCTAAAGAAACCTGTCCCTTATCTTTGTATAAGATGACATAAGAACAGGTAGTTTTCCTCAACCTGCTATCGTCCAGGTGTTCAACTACAACTCCCATCATGAGGAACGAGTGGTCTGTACATTTACCCAAAAAATAATAAAAAATCCCCTTACTTGTTTTTCTGAGTGCTTTTTTAAATCTTAAAAAGAGAAACTTTAAAAGATGCCACGTATACTTATCAAATGCTACTAATTACATTGTATTTTTTAAAACAGGTAAATCCTATCCTTTCTGCATGTTGATTACAAGATTCCTTTATTCCATAGATTTCAATGGACCTTTGGGACAGCTGGCAAGTTCCTGGCATTTCCAAAAGCTTACCGAAGATTCATAAGCCACTCAGCCATTCAGATATTATATGTGTTAGACATTTTCAAACACACTGTACATTTTTAAAAAGGCTCAAAAGAGATTAGATAATACATTCCTTTGACAAGGAACAAAGTACTCACTATTAATGAATACTTATGGGCAGCTGCCTCTCCCAAACTAGTCTTTTAAGATCTAATGTTTATTAGACATTGCATCATCATGAGTTTGGCATGTTTTGCAATTCTGCAGTTTTCTTTGCAAATGTATTTTCTATCTTCTGAGTCCAGCAACTTGCTTTAATGGATTAGCACTACAACAACATGTAAGTGGCTCTTTTCAGCAGCAATTACAACTTATACACATACTAGCAGTTGTGAATAAAGCTTTTTAAAAAATCTGTTAAGGGAGTTTTAAACTGAAAGCCAACTTACCGTATGAGAAAGCAGTATGTCTTCCAGCCAGTCTCCTTTGTATATGCAATTACCCTTCAGTAACTTTCCTAAGGTTCTTGGGAGGACTGATTCAGCTTTGTTCTTAAAAGCTACCAGGCAGCTTTCTCCCATCAGCAATTTCTTCAAGCAATATTCATGCATTCCCAATCAATGCTAGTGGTAATCATCTATATCCAATTTGGCAATTTCAAAGCTCTCTCATTTCTAGATCATTTTTTGTATTAAAACCGATGCTGAGTTTAGTGCTTTAGAGCAACATTATATAACTTTAAGCAGAAAGCATTAACGTATCTAGTTATTTGTAGTTTGTAACCAGTTAAACACTGAAAGCAATTTCCAAAACAGAATATACTTCTTGGTACACTGTTATGAAAGCTGAAAATTCTATCCTGCTCATGTAAGATTTCTCTATGTACCTTTTCACAGAGGAAATGGAATACAAATTCAAAAATCTATACATTTTTGTATCTTTTCAGTTTATAGGCAGACTACCAAAATAAGAGCAAGTGTAAAGTGTCAGCTAGAAAGTCTTCATTTCACAGTTTTACATATTGGCCTTATGTAAGGCCAGGTTGGAATCAGTGCAGTGTAGAACCACAGGGATGGTGGCTGGATTGCAGGGGGAGCCATATAAGGCAAGACTAAGGGAACTGGGTCTTTTCAGCCTGGAGAAGACGACACTCTGAGGGGATTTGTTGGCAGTATATAGGTACGTGAGGGGTGTCATGCGGAGGTTGGTAGAGACCTGTTTTCCCCTGCAGAGGTTGGCAGGACATGTTCCAGTGGAGTAAAGCTCAGGGAGCAAAGGTTCAAATTAGATGCCAAGAAGTACTTCCTGACAGCTAGGACCCCTAGGGTATGGAATAGACTTCCATGGGAGGTGGTTGAAACCCCATTGGTGAGGGTGTTCAAGGATAGACTGGACAGGCACACGGCAGACATGTCATGAGCGGAGCTGGCTGGAGTAGGGGTCAGACTAGATGGCCCAGGTGGTCCCTTCTGACTTGCTCCGTTTCTATATTTCTATGTAAATTCATTTTGTGAGTTCACTCATCTGATGCAGGACTGATCTTCTACCACAGAAATTCACCAAATTAATTATTGTCCCAAAAGTTCACAGGAACTATTCCTAAGAAACTGACCACCATTTTAAATTTGTGGTTCAAATGTGCTACTTTTTCAATGGTTATGATTACGGATATTAATCCCCCATCCTCCCTCCCTCTCTCTCACACACACTCACAAAGAACCTTCCTCTATCCAGTGCCCTACAGATACTTTGGACGGTAATTCCCAAGCAGCCCTGTCCAGCATAGACAGTGGTCAGGAATCCTGGGTGTTGAAGTCCAAAACATTTGAAAGGAAGACCATCCTACACTCTTTTTTCAAGCTCACATTAACACAAAGCTCACTTCTTAAAGCAGCCTTCCCCATCTTGGTGCCTTCAAAATGTTCAAAGCTTCATGCTGGTCTTGGACTGATTGAAACTGAAGGTCAAAATACCGGGAAAGCACTAGTTTGAGAAATGCTATCTTAAGACTTTGGTTTAAAAGCTGTGAATTTGGAAAAATCAAATTCTATTTTTACAAATTGTTCTCAATTCATACACTGTGGAATAAATCTTTGCTTCCAAAGCCTTACTTGAATATAATGTTTAGGTTCTTTAAAACTTCTGAACTCACCTCTGGTAGAGTAGAAATATTGTTGTTCTCCAAGTTCAGTTCGTCAAGTTTACTGCACTGCGCTAGAGACTTAGGTATAGCTGAGAGCCGGTTATACCTCAGGCCAAGACTTTTCAGACTGGACAGATTTCCTAAAAAACAAAACAAGATGGTTAAGAGAGACTTGTTTTAGAAGCTTAAACACGGATTGTAGCTGCATCATATTTAAAAAATCCCCAGTAGCAATATTAACTTAGGAAAGAATGAATTTCTCTGGAATGATTTTTTCTTCCCAGTTGGGAGAAACTCTTTCCAGAAGGATCTCTATGAATACATCCAGTAGTATTTTCAAAGAATTGCACAAGCAGAAATACACAACACTGATAAATTAATCAGTATTTCAGCAATGTCCCATTGGGTATGATCAGTTGCCATGACTGAGTTGTGCTTTAATCTAAATCATCTTAGCCATCCTCTAAAAGCATTCATCTAAGTTTTTGTTTCTTGCCTCTGGCCACTTATCACTAGAGTGCTTTAGACCACTTTACACATTTTTAGATTACAAGGATAAGCATTCTGACAAGAGAGAGAAAGAGAGAGAGAGGATATTAACAGTCTTCAAAAGCAGTAGAATAAAGAACATTAAAAAGCTTCACAAGAGGGCTGCATGCCAGGAACTAATTAGTGAAAAACCTGCTGCCATCTCCTAATGCTTTCTACACACAACTATGACACTTAGCTGCAAATGCAGGTCCCCTTGTTTGGTGTAACACTGCACACAGGATCAGTATCCATCCATCAGTTCATCACTGTTTATATTATGATCTGGGATACAATAGTCCAAACAGCAACCAACTTTAATTTAGTGGAACTAAACTACTTTAATTTAGTGGAAGCCTTAAGCGGCTTCATGTTTTCGAACCACAGCAGAACTTTGAAAATATATAATAGCCTTGTCTTCAGTTTCAGTACAAAATATTTGTTTCTCTAAAATGCCCAAGAAATGTTGAAAGGCAGGAAATGGTTCAAAATACACGAATACTGGTTGCTGCTACTTTAGAAAAGTTGTTTATTGCTATGTTCCACATCCAACACAGTCTGTGTGGTTGAAAAATGCAGTTTCATTAATTTTGGTTAACACAAGCATTTTACTATTCCCAATACTGAAATGAGTAATTATTCCCTGAATTAACTGTATCCAGTTGCTCCACTCAGTCAGATAAGAGAATCCACTGACCTGAAGACTACTTGCAAAATATGTACTAATGAAATTTAGAATCAAAGAATATTTGCTAAATGCATAAGGAAACGTTTGCCTAAAATTTAGCTGATTTAGAGGTTTATTTTTGTTAACTAAAGCATTTTTTTTCTGTTTAAAGTGTAAATGACTGCAGAAAAACAAGGCAGCTAAAAAGTAGTTAAAGATGGGGCATTGTATAAAAGTCTGTTAATAACAGTTTAACATGAATACCACCCCAAGCCTTTTCTTCCCCTAAAATCTCCACACTATCTTATTTCTTCCAGGAAAAGAAGGATACTATTTTTTTAAAATAACAAAAAACAGCAGTTCCAATTATGAATTAATAACATCTTTTGTGCAGGTGCTGTTTTTCGGTGTTTTCTCTTGCAGAATTATACTTGCAGGCATTATTATAACATGCTTCAATAAGGTCTTTTTTATGCAGTTATTCTATATTCACTTTATTACCACGCTCAGCTAATCCTTAAGCCAATAAGAGATGTTTGCACAGAAACCATAAATCAGAAAATCATTGTTGGTCTCTGCACCACCCTTTTTCAGAATGACATGCCTCCTGTTCCTGGGAACATAAGCTTCTCACTAATAAAACAAGGTAATCACTGTTCTAGGAAAGTTTGTGACATAACTACACAGTCAAGTAAATCTTCATCAGAAGAAAGAACTAGATAACAAAAATGTTTTAAAAACCCAGCATCCAAATCTCACAGCTCTGCACCTGCACTACATAATCTAATGCGTAACTCAAGGCAAACAAACTTTTTCCTACAAAGTAAGATAGTGGTGGCAACGTAATAGTGGAGGACACTGAGAACACACAGGTCCAAACCCCAACACCCCAAAAAATAGGAAAAAAAGATTTCGCCAAGAGAGTGTAATATATTCACCATCCCATCCCCTTTTCTCAGCAAAGATCCACTTACACCTTGACAGCATGCCGTTTGACAGCTGTAAAATGAGAAGCAAAGCAATAAATTACCCTATTTGTAGCCATGCTTTGCCAATGGCTATGGATGGTGTTGCTGTAATTTAACAGGATGCACCATCCAGCGCATTGAGGAGGAAGAACTCAGCAATACATGGTGTTCCACATCTGCACTATTCCAAACTCCCCACAAAATTATATAGAAAACTAATGTAAAAAAGTGTGTCAACCTCAGGCACACACACAATAATACTAAAAAAGCTGACAAACAGTGATGCTTTCTCCAATGTACCACTTGGCTACTTTGAAGGGACTGACAGTGACTGTCATTTTGGAGACTGTGCAATATGTTCACTGTGGGGGAAAATGGGGGAGAGGAAAAACATTATAAGTGCTGCAGAAGGGGTTATGGTCACAGCAGGGTAGATCAAGCCAGTGACTATAATACCAGAGTACTTCTTGGATACTTGATGGCATGGCTGTCATTGGTGGTAGCCCCGATGAGCTCAGCAAAAAGTGGTTTTCCACTCTTGCCAAGCAGCTTGCTTGCCAATTCCCTGTACCCATGAGGGAGGAATATTGCCTGGGTTCAGCAGACACAACCCAATGTTGGTACAACTACCCCTAAAACAACTATTGGGTTGAGAGAGTGGCTTGTTGTCCACAAAGAACCCGCACTATAGGAACCAGCCTTGGTTCATGCAACATGACAATCCATCATGGCAAGATACCTATGATGGGTTGCAAATCCAGTCAGTGACATGTTTGCATAACACGATAGTCCAACAAGGTTTAATTTACCTGCAGAAGCTCTTGCGTTGTTAGGCAACCTCAAATAACCCTGAAACAATTCAGGGGATATTTATTTATATCTCACCTTTTTTCCTTCCAAAGAATAAGGCTTACATAATTCTCCTCTCAATCTTATTCTCACAACAACAACCCTGTGAAGTAGGTTGGGCTGAGAATATATGACTGACACAAAGTTACCCAGTGAGCTCCATGACTGAGTGTGGATTACAACCTGAGTCCCAGTCCCAGACTTTTAACCACTACACCATACAAACAACCTATTATTATTTTTTATTTATATTTCACCCATTCCCAGTGCTGGAAATCAACAGCAGTGAAAACATTCTGTAAGTGATCAATACCTATCCAAGTTTTAAGTATTTTTGGACTCAGCAATTCAAGTCTGTTGATACTGTTTAATCAGAAAATATGGGCATCTCAAGTCAATTCAATGTTTTAGTATTCTCAATGCCCTATTTTTATGTGCAATATTTATCAATACTATGACCAACTTAAATGACTTCAATACCTTTGCTCTGAGATTCAGCTTCCTCTTAAGACAAGGAAAGCACATAGTACATTACACAGAAAAGTCAGCCATATATGCAATGAAAGCATCCCCTCAAATTCAATAATTATTTTGTAAGCCTCCAAGAACCAGCCACCCCTTGCCTTTATGCTCATGGTAATTAATAGCTCGTCAAGCCTTACTTTTTTGTCCACTTGTTACCTATATCATGGATGCTGTTTTCAGAACTAATCTTAGAGGGGGAACCCATCCTTGCAATGAGTACTAATTCCTGTGACAGCTGGAAATACTGTCAACTCTATGAAGGCATTTAAGCTAATATGAGGTATCTTCAAAAAGTTTTCATACTTTTATATTTTACATATTTTTTGCTGATGGCATTAAAAAGTTGCTATGATGCTGGGAAAAATGCATCCCGAAGGAAGGTGACTATGTAGAAAAATGATGTAATTTGTTCTTGAAATTCTTAATAAATAAGAGTTTTTTAAAGTGTGGAAACTTTTTGAAGAACCCTCGTATTCCTTTAAGGGTGGTGTTGATCAAAGACCATTATCCTAAAATATATGAACTAGAAAAAAATAGAAGTAGCAAATTCTGAAGCACCCAACATAGAACAAGTGAAACAAGTTAAACTTCTCTTGAGGACAGAGAACAGGTTCAAACAGATTGCAGAATTATGCTGAGCCACACAGCAGAGCATGGGTAACTCAGAAATAGACAAAGTACCAATGTACTTTCCAAAAATGTTTAAAAATCAGGCATGCTTGAGCTGCCACGTGACCTTTCAAAAATAATGTTGACAGTCAAAGCATTTAGTGGAAAGCTATTAGGATACTGAGTGAGCTAAAAGGCAAGAAGATGTGCAAATGCCAGAGCCATTTAGTCTCCTGGGAAAAGGATGAATAAGAGTAGATATATTGACAATTCACAAATATTAAAGAGGTTGCTGAAAGTCATTGCTTGTCCTTTCTACCAAGAACCATGGAAATTACAGGGCAATAGATTTCATGACAACAAGTATTTTTTCAGGAAAACATCCTGGCTATATGCTCTAACTCACAACAATGAAACATGCTAATATGAAAAGTAATAGGGAGATGACTGTTGGGAACATCTTTCAAATTACTCAAACCGAAGAATATATCTCTGAACATAGTACATCAGAATTCTAATGACGGGAGTTGTGATACACTCACCAATCGAGTTCTTTCTGTTAAATACTAACTGCAAAAGCAAGACCCTACCCAGTGAAGGAAATTAGGCCACATGTAACTAGCTGCTGAGGAATGGGAAAACAAACTACCATAGCTTATGTAAACCTGCCCATAGCAAGAAGCTACAAAATTAAATCCAAGCAAGAAAGTTTATTTAAAAACAACGAATTAGTGTCATGGTTTAGAAACATACAAAATAAGCCCATCCTGTACAGGTAACTATGATATCTAATCATATTGAAAAGAACAGATCCTTGAGCTGATACTGTGTTTGGATAAGAGCCCTGACTCAACAGTGGCAACAGTGCGAGTTGCTCTTAGTCCAGGCCTTCTGCAACGGTACTGACAGTAGAGAAACCAAGTATCAGAACAAAAGGTACAGAGCATTAAAGTTGGAATAAAAGTCAGAACAGTAGATTTGAAATCCTATTTTAAAAGGAATGAAGCAATAACTGTCCTTTATGTTAGCACAACTCTTCTTTCTTTAGCTACAGCTTCTCAAGGAAAAACAGGTTTTATGTTTTACTGGAATGACATATTTTTGTTTTGTTTAAAGGTATCACTTACATTTTGTATCGCAAGTGATTTGTATACCATGCATATGACAAATCTTCTTCAGAATTTACCAACTGTGGTTGCATGTACTAAGAATATTTGACATGTTTCGAAAAAACGTGTATGGAAATAGCTTTTTGGATTTTGTCACACTGAATTCTAGTTGCCCAGGCATCTTAAATAGGCTAATAAAGAAGATGATTTAACATTCATTTAGCAGCATTTTTTAGGTCTTCCTATTTTAAACAGTACTGAAGGCATATTGAACAAATAGGAATAAAGTAAAAATATGTTAGTTAGAGACTCCAGGACTACCAACCAATCTAATTTGTTCCATTTATTATTTTCAGCATTTATATTATACCTTTCTAATGAACCTTCCAGATAGCTTATAGTCAAAACTACATGCATCCAGTGCATGTACCACATAGCAAGGCTTGCATTCAGTTAGTTATAAAAACTGCTGAATAACATGCAGACATTTGCCCAAGCCAATGCTTGGAAAAATGCCCTAAAAGCAATAAAATATCTAAACGACAACTTTATCTGTGAAATTGTGGCTTGCTGCATCTTATAAACTTTTATCTGCATAGTGCAATCTTATGCATGTTTACTCAAAATCAAGTCCCTCTTTGTTCAATTTGAGCCTATTCCTGAGTACATTTGTTAAGGATTGCATCATCAGTGATTGAGACTGCAATCCTATACCCATTATCTTACTTCTGAGCTAGTGCAGCTAGTCCAAATGTACTGTACTCAATACAAACTTACATGCTGGTGTACACTTTTGTTTAGGAGCTAAACAAACAAGTTTTTGTAGTAAAGTCTCTCAATATGTATTACTAACAAGCCCCTTCCTTTTATACAATGAGGAAAGGGCACTGGCAAAGGAAAGCTAATGATATTATTGATCAAGGTCCCAAAACCTGGAGCCTGTCCTGACTAGACCTTCAAAGCATTTATTTTTAATTAAAAGCAGTGGGGGGGGGGGAGCAGCTCCAAATATGACAGCTGCAGCAGCACCCAGTGAAAAGCTTAATCCTTCCTCCAACCCCTACCCCAACACCCATAGATTTCCCTAAGCTAATTCCTGACATCTCATTCAAAACTGCTGTTTGTTCCAAACAGGGGTGGGAGTAAAACAAGATGACTTTAGTAATATAGATGGAAGAGGTGATGGAAAAGGAGACTGAATCAAGAATGTACAAATGTACAAATTCAGACTGAGTTCTGTGTTTTTTAGAAATACATTTTGCTGATTTATACTAAGTTCAAGGAGTCATCAGCTTCCTGCATGAGATAATCAACCTAACTGAAACTTAAATGTTAAACAACCAAAAAATTAAAGTTTAAGGGCCCAATACAGGACAGAATGATATGGGTTCTGGAATTGCTAAACTGTAATCTCTTGGTGGATTTTAACAAAATCAGTGCTTCAAAGGGCTCCTACTCTTTGAGTAGTTCTTGAAAATAACAGTCTTCTTAGGAAAACTGAAAAGTTTGGAGATGAAATAGGATTCTAAGACATGGGATTCGACAAAATAGTGTTTACAGTTAACAAATCCTACACAGGCTTTCAGTATACATATGGCTCTATATACATTACAAGCTGGAACAATGGGGACTATCCTGTACTTAAGTAGAAATGGGCACAAAGAGAGCAATCCTACTGCTTCTTGGCATTATCTTTCATCCTAAATGATGCTCCAACTTCAAAAGGGGGAGTCAGAGATCCAAGTAACCTCCCTTGCCCTTTCACAGACAGCACTGGGGGAAAAAACATGCCAGCTGTTTCCTGTGCTTGGAAAAATGATCTTCAACAGAGAGAAAAGATGCTTCCCTGGAGAATAAGAGAGAAGACTAGGGAGCTTATCCTGGGGCCATTCTGGCCTCCTTCCTGCCCTCTCCAAATTATCCCAGCTAGACAGGCAAAAAAGTTGATCTAGAAAACAATCAGGGCAGAGGTCTAGGAAGTAATGATCCTCTCCATCCACCCTGCATGGGATGATCAGAAGCCTCTAAGCACAGGGGTTTCTGTTAGGGTGCAATCAATGGGAATGCACCCTAAATGATAAACTATAGATTGGTGTGCAGTAACATGGAATAATTAAAGCAGTTTAGAAAAATTAGTAATGTTAGCAATCATGGATTCTTCAAAATAACTGGCATAGAAGAACACAACACACATATTAGGAATCTTGCCAAATCCAATCTCATTTTAATGGCGGTCTAAAATAACCAACCATGTATTTATGTACTGCTATTTGCTTTACCATTGGGCATTTTTAGACTACAAGTGTTTGCCTTCAGCACAGATTCTCAACAAGTGCATATTTACCACACCAATAAACTAGAGTGTTGGATTTAGGACAGGGAAACAATTTTAATGGATACTTAGCCATGAAATACAGTGGGTATGCAATCGACAACAGCTGTTGCTTAAAAAAAAAAAAAACCTGTGGTGGCACAGCACTAATCAGAGAATCATAGGATAGTGGAGTTGGAAGGAGCCAGAAGATCAACCCCCCACTCAGTACAGGACTCCAGGTTAAAGCATCCCTCCTCAGATGGCTGTCCAGTTGCATCTTAAATGCCTCTATTGTAGGAGAGTCCACAACCACACTAGGAAATTGGATCCATTGTCAGACTGCTCTAATAGTCAGGAAGTTCTTCTTGATGTTCAGCTGGAACCTGGTTCCTGTAACTTGAGCCCATTATTCCATGCCCTACACTCTGGGATGATTGAGAAGCGAGTCTGTTCTTCCTCTCTGTGGCAGCCTTTCAAGTACTTGTAGAGTGCTATCATATCTCTCCTCAGTCTTCTCAATGCTGTATGTGCTCAGTTTCAATCTCTCCTCATAGGGCTTTATTTCCAGTCCATGGATCACCCTTGTTGCCTTCCTCTTAACCCTTTCCAATTTGTCTGCATCTTTCTTAAACTATGGTGTCCAGAACTGGATACAGTACTCCAGATGAGGCCAATCCAATGCTGAGTAAAGGGGAACTAGTACTTTACATGATTTGGAAGTGATACTTCTATTAATGCAGCCTAAAATAGCTTTTGCCCCTTTTGTAGCCACATCACATTGCTGACTCACATTCAGCTTGCAATCTACAACAATTCAAAGATCCTTCTCACTTGCAGTATTGTTGAGCCAAGTATTTCCCACCTTGTAATGATGCATTTGGTTTCTTTTTCCTAGGTGCAGAACTTGACATTTGTCCCTTTTGAATTTCATGTTGCTGTTTTCAGCACAGTGCTCCAGCCTATCAAGACCACCTTAAATCTTGTTTCTGTCTTCCAGGTTATCAGTTATCTCACCCAATTTTGTGTCATCTGCAAATGTGATAATTGTTCCCTCCATTTCCTCATCCAAATCATTCCAGAACTGAACCTTGCAATACCCCACTTGTTACCTCTCCCCAGTCTGAGAAGAAGGCACTGATGAGGATTCTTTGAGGCCGAGGCCATGTCCATGCCCATGTCCTAATGGCAGTGGTAAAGTAAAATCAGGAGCATGGAGAGGGAAGGAAACTGCCTCTTCCCTCCCTGTCAAATCTAAGCACCCACTGGTTTAGGTTGGGTGCTTTAGCCTCCTCCTAGACTGGTTAATTTTTGAAGTGTGAGTATATGTTCATACATGTGAACCTGTGTGATCCCCAACACACAGCAGACAAACTATATGGTCTCCTCCCTGCCCTGAACCTATTTCACCACTACCATAGCTTTTTTTTAGCAATAGCAGACTTTGCGGTGCTGCCTAAAGTCTTGAAGAACCCTGAAGGTGTACAACCCTTTCCTAAACCAAACCAGAGTTTAAAAAAGAGATGCACAATATGCAAGATTCCCCCACTCCCATTTGTACAAAGTACAGAATAGAAACATTTGAATGAGGGGACATTGTGAGAAAGGTTCGTAAGACTGTCCTGAGACCATCTGGTAGTGGACAGTATACAAAAGTGTTAAATAAATAAAATAAGGAAAAACTCACGGAGGAAAGCAATCATGTTAGGAAAAGATGAAGACAGAAGAAGAAAAAGAAGACCAAGTATGAACTGGAGTGACTTCATACAGAAAACCACACCCCTGAATTTATAAGCACTCTGCAGGCCTGTCATGGACAGGACATTATGAAGCACTTTCATTCATAGGTTCACTGTAAGTTGGAGATAACAGCACATAACAACAATTATGCTCCTCTACCTTCTGTGCCCTCTTCAGCTGAAAGAAAAGAACTTTAAAAGAACGTTAAAAAAGATCTTGCAAACTTGATTCAAGTTCCTCCAGAAGTAACTAAAGCACTATATACTTTGGTTCACATTTACTGGCATCTCAATTTTGGTAACAGGAGAAGCATTAACGCTGCATATATGAGTTAGTCTTGCAGGTTAACACAAAAAACATACAAGTTGGAAATAACAAGAAGGAAATAAGCAATAAAAGAGTTAGTGAAAGTTACGAGATTTTTTAAAAAAGTATTGAGCAGTACCAAAAACCTGCACTACACTTTTCAACTACTGGACTTGAAAACTAAAAGAAATGACCAATTCACAATGAGTAACCCATATAGATCAAAGCAGATTGCTCTGAGAGACTCTTTAAACTCAAAAGATTTGGGGAAGGGGGTTAATCACTGCAATCTTTGCTTATTGATGACCATAAACTGGGCAATATTTACTAAACACATAAAGGAACATTTACCATTTTTGACTACTCCAGGGTAAGCACTAGCAAGGAGACAATATTTATCCCCACACTTCTCAAAAAATGGGTATTTCAATATGCAATCCCACAATAAACGACAACAATGAAAATCTCTCTTTCTGCCCATAATTTTTATTTCTTCCTCTATTTCAACTGTATCCTCTCGTGTAAATGTCAGAGATTTCTCTCCTTTAGAAACTGCTGAGTTCTCACATGTGCCATACATTTAAAGCTCCTTCATGCTTTTTCTGCACATGATATACTTCCATGCAGGAAAATAAATAAATCAGAGGGAGGGAGAGCTTTATAGAAATACAAGCCGTATGGGAAGTTGTAAGTGACTTGCATTTTTTGGGTTGCATATCTACAGAAAAATACATGTATGTTTGCAATCATACTGTATGCCTGTACAAACTGCACAGTTTTTCGCTCGTACAGGAGGTGCAACATGAGAAGTAACCCTCAGAAGCCAAGTCTTGTGTATATGCAACCAATTAAATTATTATAAATCTAAGTTTAAATTGTACTTTATTGTAACCAATCAATACTGAGGACATCTATAATGGAACTTGTTCATCCTTTATGTAGGTACAGGGCACCTGTAAAAACACTGTTTTGTTTTTTCAAACTTGAACCCACATATTTACATACCTATAGTGTCTGGAAGGTCCAAGAGTTCATTGTGCTGTAGGTCAAGTTTGGTGATCTGTGTGCAATTTCCAATCTCCTTTGGAAGATGCTCAAGCTGATTGTGTGCTACATCCAGCGTTATGAGGTTACACAACTCACCTAAAAGTATACAAGGACAGAGTATGAGAAACATATCATTCTGCCTAGGACTAAACACTGAGTACAGATCTGAAAGGTCATGCATGAAACTTTTGATCATTAGCTAGTGTTACAAATGTAGCATTTCAATATTTAGGTCTAAATCTGCTTTATTCAATGAGTCTGTTAAACAAGCGTCTCAAAGACAGGTTGTCAAAGAACAGAATATCTGCACCATGAGCAGTTACTCCCTCAGTGAGACCTCCTTACCTATTCCCAATAACCTTTCCTTGCCCCACTTGTACCTCAAATACTAATTATCAAGCTCCAATCATTCATTCTCTAACAATCAGTTCCATATGCTGTCTCATCTGTCTAATGTATTAAAGCAGTAACTGCAGTAATAGTTATTTAGCACCAGCATTCTTCCCACTAGAAGTCTGTATTTTTCACTTCTGCCATCTATATTACACTAACTTGGCTTCTATTACACATAGTACTTTGAAAACCACAGAACCCTTAAACTACCTGGGTTGACATGGTATTTTTAAGGGAAGTTTTCACTAGATTAAAAATGCAGGGAAAACCAATTAAAATCAATGTAAGGCTGCAATCCTATATGCACTTACCTAAAAGTAAATTTGCACTGAGTTCAATGAGATTAACAGACATATATGGGATTCCACTTTATCTTTTCCTTAAAACTGTTCTTTCAGTATATACTGTATGACAGTGATTTACATTTGGTTCTGTTTTGATAACAAAGAATCTGTGATTGCATGAATGATTCAGAGGTTATGCTTTAGGATTGTGCAAAGAAAAAGCAGAACTTTGAGAATAACCTTTGCTCACAGTGAAACTGAAAATTCAGATTGACTTATTTACACATTTTCCCTAATTAAAACTGATAGAAAAAATATGTCACTAAGAGAAAGAGCTCACTTGACACTGAAAATAAAGTGCAATTTGTACATTACAAACATTTTGAAAAAGAAATGGCCAATTTTCAAGCTTTCACAAAATCTCCAAAATTAACACACAGAGTTATTTAAAATGCTGTTTAATGGGAGGGGGAAATGCTTGTTTTTCATCTTTCTAGCACTCCTTGGATGTAGGGTCCAAAAGAACTCAGGGAAATGGACAAATGTAAAGACACACAAACCAGAATTCTCCTAAGTGGGTAAAGTTAAATGCATTGTGCTGTAGCTTGCTCAACATCTGTCTTCCAGTATGAATTTTGTTCAAGCTAATTATTTCACTAGGTCCAGTAGAGTTAGAAAGAAAAAACTAACCTAAGATACAGTTGACTCTATACATTTTCAACCAAGTTTTTAAAGCCTCTTATAATTTACTGTGGAGAAGTTTTTGGCAAAAAGAAAAAGAAATCTTGCTAGGTTGCGTGCTGGTTCTCCATGTTGCATCTCTAGACAGACTTAAACTTAAGTTACAACTTGAAGGGCTAAATGAAATTAGTACTTCCATAAAATTAAAAGATAAAATCCTATGATGAAAATATAGATGTACATAATGTTTTCTAATTGTACAATTAATTTCCTAGCCTTCAATGATCAATCAGCATTCCCAGGACAGTTTAGTTTTAAAGAATATATATTACAGAACAAATAAAACAGCAATAAAATATCAAATAGAATTAAAAAGCCAAAGGTCACAATGGCCCTATAGTTTAAAAAAACTTTTGCAAACTAACAATATTTAAAAACAAGGGAAAAGAAAAGCATCTTTAAGTAGTACTGAAATGATAACAAAGAAGGTGCCAGTGAGCCTCCTTATAGAAGGCACTTCACAAGTAGATTTCTTCATGGAGAAGGCTTTCTCCCTGGTTATGACCTGTCTTAATTCTGATGACAGCAGTAGCTGGGTATCAATCTCAGTGGATGAACAGACTGATGTCAAGGAGGATGTGTCTTATTTAATTTTAGAGATACCTAACATGTTTACAGCCTGATACTGCTCCTAAATACTATTCATCTCATTCAGAAGCAGTCCCAACTTTGGGCTCATCTAAATGAATTTAGTTTACAGTTGTAAGAGCAAGATCAGATGATATAACCTATATCAAAATTTTAAAAGAAAGGCCTGTGCATGGAGAAATGAGTACCTTTCTTTACCTAAAAAAGATATCAAGATCATCTTTATATATGTATAAACTATACAAAGACAATTATAGGAAAACTTGTGGCAGGAAAAATTTTGATCATTAGCTAGTGTTAATGCAGGTGAATTCTAAAAAAAAATTGTAGAATTTTTTTCCTGCCACAATTTACCTGATCAAAAATATTGAAGACTGTAAGCATATGTAAGACAGGCTTCCCCTTACAAGATTAACTCTCCTGACTGGTTGTGCTCTCTCGTCTTAAGCAGACTGAAATCTCCAAAATCCTTACATCATCATAAATCCTGCATCAGTTGACAGAGGGAAATAATCGAGAGCTTTCACTAGGCTATACATGAAAAGGGGCTTTATGAATGTTAGCAATGTTATTTTTTATTTTTGTTTCAATTAGCCTTTATAAAAAAAATTGTTAAAAGCTTCCCTAGTTCAGCAAAACCAACAAAAGGTAGGCATTTATACAGCTTTTCTATACACTGGTGCAAGATTTTTAAAGCATTAATGAATATTACTTAAAAATAAATCTATTAAGTGCAAAAATAAAATCAAATGCTTCTCATAATAAGCAGTCTGCACACTCTTCCTAAACCAGCCCTACAGAAATCTACCTAATAAAGAAATAACATAACGCTAAACAACAATTTCAGATTATAAGAATGCCTTGAATTCAGTTACAGACACTCCCATCTGTTCCTTCATATTTCTCACGCTTGGTCTATGACTCACCAGCATTTTTCATTTTCTGTCCCACTCTTCATCTTTACTGCTTAAATGGAATGGTTTATTTCCTGGAGAGGTATGGAAAATACACTGGATCTACCTTAAAGGAAGATTCCTGAGGTTTTTGGACAGTGCATAATTCTCAGTACTTGCTATAGTCAAGCCTTCCCATTTTAACAAGGGGATGACATAGATTAAAGAAAGCAAAACCTCCTTTGAAGACATCCTCTTGAACCATAGCTGTAAGATGATGTCCATGACCTTAATGTTGGCAAGTGAAATATCCAAGTACAAAGCAGCAGATTGAAAAATCTCAGCCAAGAGCTAGACAAAGAACTATTTTCAAAATGAACCTAGTGCATGGCCTCAAGACAGTTCCAAGAGTAGCCATGAGTTTCAGATCCATCTTGCTAACTGTCTTGCAGATAGGGTTATACTTGTTCCTGATGCAACAAATAATCTCAACTGCAACATAGAAAATATGTATGTATCTGTGTATTAAGTACTTCTCCATACCAAAAGCATCGAAATATGATAGTCTACTAAAACTTCATACTAATTCAAAAAGTCAATACATGACATGGTTGCTTATATAAGTCTCAGTGGCTTGTTTTAATTCATGGCACTTGCCAGCATGTGTTGGGAACCATTTCCATATTTATCTACTTGGGCAAGGCTTGTCATGCCATCGGAACATAGGCACCATGTCTTGTTTGCGGGAAAAAACCACCTTAAAAAACCCATGGTTTAATCTAATTTAGCATATTTATTTTATTTATATTTTTATATTGTTATTTATTTTATATTGTATTTTATATTTATTTTATATTGTTAATTTTATATTGTTATTTTTGTATTTTATTGTATTTTATTTTGTGTTGTGAGCCACCCCAAGGCTTTGGCAAGGGGCGGCATAGAAATGTTTTAATAAATAAATAAATAAATAAATAAATATTATGCAAACCAAGTACCTATATGTATTTGACCTGAAATGTATTGCGGGGAGGGGCAGGCAATTTAAAAGGTGCAATATGTAGACATTTTTACATAATGGCCTCAGAATTTAAAAATAGTAGAATGTGCTTCTCTTACACGCTATTGAATTTAAGGAGAAAAAACAAAGGAAATGGATGCTCTTAACATAGTGACCCGGTTCACAGGTGACAACTTTTGACTTAGATTATGTAAGAGTTCTCATTAAATTGTAGGTTGTTTTTATATGCAAATCCCACACCATGGTTTAACCAGTGATATAAAATGTATGGAAATGCTAAAACCATGAAGTTTCAAAAACTGTTTCTTTTTTGGAAAAATGTAAAAATAAGCAATACAGTTTTTTAAAGAATTCTTTACAGATTTACAGTAATATGTTTTCAGGCATTCTTCTCCAACTAGTACCCTGCAGATATTTGGCCTTCAGTTCCTATAGGCATCAAGCAGCATAGCCAAAGGTCAAGAATGTTGGGCATTGTAATCCAAAATATAATCCACAAATTACAAAAATTTTTTCAGTACTGTATATCTACCCACATACACACACTATCTCTTCAGTACCTGTAATTAGTTTATTATCATTATTACAATGCTGTACTGTGTTTAAGAGGTTTTAGTCAATATTGAAGTGTTTAAGTGTTTTATATACACAGAAAGATAAAATAAATACATATGCTAAGGCAAACATTCGGCTTATTCATGCAACTTATGTACAACCCAGGGACTACCTGTATAATATTTTCCTGTTTGTTAAGGAAGTTCAGGGAAATTCTAAACCTATTCCTGTTTGTAGGGTGGAGCTTAGGAAATTTGGTTGAAAAAAAAGTTACTGAGACTTTATTTATCTGGGATAGACATTACTAAACTATTTAAGAACCTTTATGTAATGCCAGAGACTTCTTCAAAGAACATGTCAGTTATTCAAATACTTAACTACAGCAAGAATTCTAATTGCTTCTAAATGGAAAAACACCAGAATGCCCAACAACTGAAGACTGGAAAAATGTATGCAGTGATGGAAAAATTAACTAATTTTGTAAACAGAAGAACAACTGAAGAATTTAATGATACATGAAAATGCTATTATATCCAGTATAATCAATATAATGTAAAAGGAAGCCTGTTCAGAGATTGTTGATGACTATAATTGATTTGAAGTGATTGGAAAATCTGTTGGTATAGAGAACTTCCAAGCTTCAACAGAGTAGTGATTGAGAAAAGGATAGAAATTTTTAGTCTCTTTGGAAATTTGCAGGTTATGAATGTATAGGTTATCACTAAGATCCCTTGGCAATTCTATTTTTTCTTAAATTCTTTCTGTATCTTATCTATTCTAAGAAATCACTTTTAAGAACCTTTATGTAATCTTAACCTATTATTAACCTATTAATATGACTCTATTATTTGAAGAGTGATATTGAATGTCCTTTTGTAAATATGTTCTTCTAATGAACATCTTTTCTTGTTGTTCATTTTGAAAGGTTGCCTTTAGCGCTACTGTTAATCTCATGCCTATGCCACAGGAACTAGACTGAGCTTCTCTTATTCTAACAGGAACAATTTAAAAAGTTGTAGTTGAGGTATTATTCCCTAGGGGTAAGTTTAACTGAGTACTTTATTAAAATTGGCAATAAGTTCTATAGACACAATCCTCAAAATTAATTTAAAAATGAAAGAAACATTGGTGAAATAAGTCACGTGCTGTTCTACTGCATCTGGTGATCATGGCAGGATATTCTAATGTAGTTCTAATCTAAAATCTGCTGCATCAACTGTTTCAGCATCTAACCAGAACAACCCCAGAAACACAGGAATCTATAAAACAAAACCTAAGCTGTCAAGAACACTCCTTTTCTTCCATATTATGACATGATCTCTGTGTTTACATGTTGACAAACTGAACATAATTTAGGGCATTCCCAAATATCTATCACTAAAATATATTTTAGATCAATAATTTTAAGAAAGAATGGAAGAAAATGCCTATGCAAGAACTGCACAAAGAGCATTAATAAAACATTTATCCCATGACTTTATTATTTTCAGATACTTACATTCCCTGTTTTCTACAAAAGACTCCTTGTTATAGAGTTTTTCAAATTTATTTTCAGGGGACTGAAGGCTGGGTAACAGTATATTAATACTTTGCCTTTAACAATCCAAAGCATTTCTGTTTGGGGGGGGGGGGTCAGGGGCAGTGGTGCTGGGTTGTCTGAGCTGTTGACAAGGGAGCAAGTGTGCTCCTTGCCATAAGCTCATTGTTGGTTTACAACAAATTAAATTTCTTCCTACATTTGCAGCAAGAGAAACGCACAACCCTTAGTATCCACCCATGAACATCTGACCCTAAGAAACCAGGTAGGCTACAGAGCCAAGTCTACCAAAGTATCTTGATCTGTTCTTGGAGGAGGTAGAAAGAAGGTCTTTGTGCCTGAAAGTTCAAGAAAGATGTTTCTAGGCAGAACTGAGCCCACTTCATGGTTTCCAATCAGTAGGAATAAATCTGTGGAACAGTGCTTGAAAATCAGGGAAATAAGTACTTCATTCATTTGTTCAGTCACTATAAAGGAAATTTTAATATAAACTACAGCCCAGTGCTTTAGAAATTGAATGATTATATGCATTAATCAATATCATTCCTTCAGTTAAATACAAATGTGCAATAATGCCAACACTTAGTCAGCGAGGAGGCAACTAAGCAATGCTGATATCTGCATTTGAAAGTTCAACTACATTATAACGTTTAGAGAAGGATTTTAAAATGAAGTTCTTACCAATTTCTGCAGGGAGTTGCTTGATTTTGTTCTCCCGTATGCTAAGCATGATCAGTATTGACAAGTTTTTGATCTCCTTTTCCACAGTTGTGATACGATTAAAGCGTAGATAAAGTGTGGTAAGGGAAGTTAGCCTGTACACCACTGGAGGAATTTCTCTTAATTTGTTATGCCGTAGATCAACCATGCGAAGTTGCTTCAAGTTATCGAGAGAGTCAGGAAGGCTGGTAAGTGAGTTCTCACTTAGGGCCAGTGTCACCAGATTCACAAGACAGCCCACCTCAGCTGGTAATGACTGCAGTTTGTTTCCATATAAATAAAGTTCTGTCAACTGTGTTAACTCTTTGACAGATGATGGGAGCACATGTATAGACCTCTTTGCCAAGTCCAAGCGCACTGAATTCTCTTCTCGGCATTTGTTTAGCTCTTTGATCACTTCGGCATTGCTGGACTTTTTGCGAGCGCCTGGAGCTGGATTAGGTCGTTTTATTGTATTGTCCACAGAAAAAGCCACACCTGGCTGTGCACTGCTTGAGTCCTTCTTCCCATCTTTGGCTTCCTTTCCTTTGGTCTTTGGCTCTCTTTCTTTGCTTTCTTTCCCAAATCCACCAGAAGCCTTGGCCTCTTTCTCCCTTTCTTTTGCTGATGATACTTTAGGATCCTTCTCCTTACAATCTTTTTCTTTTCCAAGATTACTACTCATGATTCCTCAGTTCATCCAACACCTTGTGAAATCCAATTTGAATTTCAGTTAACAAAACTCATTTACCATCCAAGAAATAGCAGTAAGTGAAACTACTCATTCACTGCTGGATGCACAGGCAAGATTAAGACGAAAAACTGTGGCTAGAAGCAGGTTTCATGGCACAGTAGCCATCTGCTACATGTTGGTTCAGAGATGCTCCCTCCCAGTTTCAATATTAGAAGATCCAGCTACTGGAGTTTAGAGAAGCAAAGGATCTTCATTAGAAGAGCTGTGATACAAAGAAAGAAAAAGGCATATATTAATACATGGGCACCTTCTCAGACAACACATTGAGGCTTTGCTCTGTAAGATAAGAAATGCATGAAATCACCTACCATCTTTTTCATAGATCTTTCAAAAGAGAATAAAAGCTGAAATATACTTCCCAACAAATGCTTCCAAATAAATATTGGTAAAACTACTATAATACTGTTAAGGAAAAACTAAGATCTGAAAAACAATTCATCAGCAGAAATGAAATTTTAAGGTGAGTTCCCTGTCCTCTTCTAAAACGGCATGTTCTAACTTGACAGCAACTGACAGCATCAAGAGGCTCTAGTTCCTCTTCACTTTCTGCCATGAGAGTGGTATCATCTGCATATCTGAGGTTGTTGATATTTCTCCTGGCTATCTTACTTCCAACTTGTGATTCATCTAGCCCTGCCTTTCGCATGATGCATATAAGCTGCATATAAGTTAAATGATGCATATAAGTTAAATAGGCGGGGTGTCAGTATACAGCATGGGTCTTCAAACTACGGCCTGGGGGCCAGATCGGGCCCACCAGGCCCATTTCGACCCACCGCATGCACCCGCGCCCACGCCCATCACCACCCACTGCGTGGGGAGGCAACCGTTTGCTCACTTGGAGAAAACGATCTCCAAGTGAGCAAGCTGCTGCCTCATGGACCCACCTCACAGCGCATGCCGGCCCCCGCCTCGCCTCGTGCCCCACCTCAGCGCACGCTCTGCCCCCACACCGGCCCACGCGCACCACCTGCACCACCTTTCTGGCCCACGCCCAGCACCGGCACCTTTCAACTTGCCCCCTGGTTAAAAAGTTTGAGGACCCCTGGAATACAGCCTTGCCAAACTCCTGTCTCAATTTTGAACCAATCAGTGGTTCCGTGTCCAGTTCTCACTGCTGCTTCTTGACTCGCATACAGGTTTCTCAAGAGACAAATAAGATGGTCTGGTACTCCCATCTCTTTAAGCACTTGCCACAATTTGTTGTGATCTACTCAATCAACAGTAGCCAGGAGAAAATGACAGAAGTATTTCCTTTCAAAATTAGTCGAGCAGTCAAAAGTCAGGATGTTTGATTAAATCATGTACTTTGGGTTAAAATTAAACATGCCACACACATGAAGTGATAATGCCTAAACATTTCTTGATATAGATCCCTCTTGCATTTATTCCTGTTTTGAAATACATAGGTTTTAATGTTTGTAGTTTTCACTTATAAGTTAATATCATTTATACTGGGATGGGTGATGGTACATTCCTAACAGAATTGGATGACACATTTAAATTGAACATGCATAGTCAAAAAGACAAAATTGCAAGAATGCATATTCACAAAGTATTATAAAATCCTAGTAATGCAGAAGTGACTCACTAAAGAATGTTGTTTAGGAATGAAGATACTGTGTCTGAAAAATCATTTTATATTCATCACTGTCACAATATTATTACCAAATGTTATAAACCCAAAATAAAGTTGCAGGTTTCTTTGTTGTGTGTACAAAACCATACAATAGGAGGCATAAATTGATTTATCAGACATAAGTATAATTAACATGGTCATGTACCTATCCTATCTGATGGATGAAATTCAATTGGAAACCTAGATATTCTGTTTAAGGTATGATTTAATACTGTGAAATATATAATGTCACTACTCTTTATGCTAAATTATTCCTAAAATCAATTTTATTCATGGTGGCAAAGAGCAGTGCAATTAAGGGTGTTATGAGGCAGCCTGAATAGGCTATTGCATGCCTCTACAATTACAACATTTCAATTTGTAGCATATCTGAGCTTGTTCAAAAATTATTTTTCTATATCTATTTACATGTTTAAGTCTCTCAGTAAATAAAGTTAAAGCCATAAAGCACCACAATATGGTAAGTGAATATTAAACTGTTAAAATATGTCGCAGAAGAGAATGCTTAGCTCCAGTTTCAAATAGAAACAGCCATCTTTTATCAGGATGTTCACAATGCACTTTATGCACTTGAAGTATGGTTACTTCAAGCTTTGAAAATAATCTGTGAACCAAAATTCAGATAGAAATCCTTTCAATTCTGTATTATCACACTTCTGGCAATTAGAAACAGTTTGTATCTCAGTCTATGCGGTTCGTACAATTTTGAGTTCTTTATCACTGTTGTCATGGCAACATGTGGTGTATTGCAATTTTGCATAATCTGTTAAATCCTGAAAGCCATAAATTGCTATGAGTGATGGACTTACCTCCCATCTGATAACACCCACATTACAAAAACACTAGCACTGCTAACATATTTGTTGATAGATGAGAATACATGCAAAAGCTGACTAGTTTTAGAAGCAATGTTACATCAGTTTTAGTTAAATATATGCTTAGGTTAAAGAAAGATACATGCTCAACAGACATGCTCAAAACTAAGGACTAGTTCACACAATAAAAAAGCAGCTTCTCTCCCTCCATGAAATCCTTTTGTTTCTCAGAAGAATAGAACTGAGAAAGGATGAACACACAAGAGAAATAAATAAAATAAAATAATAAACTTAAATAAAATGGTTGTGACTAAGAAAAAATAACCCTCAAAATACAACTCTGAAAGGTACATTTAACCATGAAAAATCATGAATTAATTTCATATTTCATAAATAATTTTTCCTGGTGTTACAATAGCAGCGGATACTAAATTCTGAAAAAGCAAGGATTGGTTGGGAAAAAGCATTTATCATTTTACACAGTAACATTGCGGGGGGGGGGGGGCACCGCTTCCTTAACCTGCAGGAATGGTGCAGTTTGCTGTGGCTACTATTGAGCTGCAAGCATTTCACACACAGCTATCACCACAACAAAAGCTGAGACTGGACCCTCCTCTCATAAAGAGGCCTTTAAAAGCAAAAGAAAATTGTATCATCTTTTAGTTTTCAATTTTAATGATATATTATTGTTCAGTCTTGCTGGCTGAAGAACAGGGTGATATTATGTAACACTTAAGACAACCCACGGTAACTTAGTAAAGTACAAAAGGCTGATAAAAGACCATGAAACATTTTCTAGGCTCAATATAACCAATGCTTATTAAAAGAGAATTGATGAAATACCACAGCAGCAAAGAATTAAATGGGATGCTGCTAGCCATCCCATGTTTTTCTCAGAACAGAGAATCACCAACACCTACCAGGAAATTAAGACAACTAATTGGTCCACAGGCCCCATCTAGGTCAAGCCTTATGTCAGAAAAAGCTCCAGCATCAGAGCTGAGGCTCCACACTTAAGGACTTCACACATTGTAGCAAGTGTGGAAAGAACTGTGCCAGTTGTTTCACCAAACTTGGAGAAGGGGTTTAACTGCATGTTCAGGGGAACAAGGGAAATACCCTGGTAATGGCTCAGCCTCTTTCCATCCCTCTCCAAAGCGCTTCTGAAAGACTGCTGAAATGAATCATCTGACTTCTTTCCAGCGCAGGAGGAGAATGGAAGCAACCTTTGTTCCCATGTTCACCCTGCCTGGCATAGAAAGCCCATAATCCTTTAAATTCAGAGAAATAAAAGAAGTCTCATAAGATTGCTCTACAGTTGCATTCCTATATACACACTTAGCTGGGAGTAAGCCATGTTGAACTTAGGGAAGCTTACTTCTGAATAGAAAAACAAAGTATGAAGGCCTACAACACCTTCTAGAATTAACACCCAAAAATGATGTCCTTATC